>NW_015094506.1:32669148-32794830 GCF_001431845.1 Calidris pugnax
CCCCCCCCCCCCCCCCAATTAAGAAAAAAAAGTGGCAGAACCATTCCTTTGCTTCAAAAATTGTATTTAGAAGACACAGCGTAAGTGACAAATTTTCATATAGTTTAATTCGAAGTTCTGAGAAGAAGTATGCAATTTTGTGGAGGACATCATAGCTGAATATTCTCCCTCTTAAGCACTAAGAACAACAACTATGTACATACTTGGAAAACCCTCTCTGGTTAAAACAATATAAGCAGTAGAATCACAAGTCACACTCCTCTTGCTGGTGTGCGCAGATGTAGTGCAATAGAACAGGGTGCACATGGATTGTCAAACATTCAGACCTCCCCAAGTTTGCTTCAGAGGGGTCTTCAGAAAATTACGTGCAAATAACATATTGAAAATCTGAACTTTTCAAGTACTAAAACTAAATGCACATCAAAATATTTCTGTCCTTTATTCCACTTTTGTTTTCTGTTTCCAGAAGTGTATGTGTTGATGCATTCTCTCCCACTTATATTATTATTTATTACAATTGCTGAAGAAGTGAGTACTCATAAACGTCACCTCTCCCATTACTCTTTTTGTTTATATCCCAAAACCATGATGAAAACAGTCTATTGATCTTATGCTTCTACTGAGGTGCTTATAAGATGAAGCCATTGTGACTTGCTCTCAGTTTTTTGAAAGAAAAAAAAATACTGCTCAAACACTTCTGTTAGAAAAGTATCTTTCCAGACGCTGGAAACTTATTCTTTGGTGGAATAAGACTGCAGAATTAAGAAAAAAATGCAGTATTGGAGGAAAAAGATGTGGAGTTTCTGGTTGCTATGAAGTAATCAGATTTAAGCTAAATTATTTTACCAGTGATGTTCAATTAAAATTTACTGTATCTTAAAATGCAGTATTTTTTCCTGAGAAATTTATCACGCATCGCTTTTAATGTGCAGCTCTGTGTCAAAAATCTGTTCTCAAAGGATTATTCTATCTTGTCAAGATATACTTGACAGGAGGATCGCTCTTTCCAGTACAGTAGTAAGTTCAATACCGACCGCTAGAGGGACCCTGAAAAGCTTATGTATTCCAAAGCAGCTGTCTTAAAATCCAGACTTTGTGCCTCCTTCCAGAGCACTGCTACAACTAAGGCTTTGCCTATCTTTCCTTGTTACTGCTCATTCACAAAAGAATAATATTTTGTCTTATGCAAACACAGTTAAAAGTGCACTGAAAAAATCTGAAAGAGCCTTATGATGGGGGGGTAAAAAGTCAGTTACTTGGAGAAAAGCAAAGTGAAAGGTAACCAAGCCTTCAAGACATACAGTTAACAAGAGAGAGAGAAGTTCTGACTGAATAAAAGGAGACATTTTTACCATAGGGCACACTCAATCAGTGGAACTGTTTGCTCTGAGAAGTTCTGTATTCTCCATCTTCAGCAGGTTTCAAGACCAGATGGCAATCTAGCCTAATGTCATAGCAGAGATGGCTTTAAGGAAGAAGTTAGACTAGAGACCTCCTGAGGTCCTTTCTGGCTGGAATCATCCTGTGATCTTACGGAAATTACTATAAAAATAGAGAAAGAGACTCTACAATCTGCTCCTGTAACTTAATTCACTGATGAGATAGTCAGATGCAGGTATCTGTATATAGACATGCACAGGTATCTACAGGTATTTATACTTTAAAGAATGAGCAGAAGTTGATTACAACTTAAATAATCTGTAGCAACACAAATCAAACTTGCCTGCCTTGCCTGCAGACACTCACTCCCACTCTTATTTCTATCCAGTGGCGGGCAGTCTTTGACAGACTTTCCATGCTATCACCTTTGAAGTATTTATATCAAGCTGCAAAACCAGTCCATTCGTGCCTGTTTTCATTTTCATTTATTCTGCTCTCAACCTTTCTTTGAGGTTTTTTTTGGTCTGTTTTTTATACTTGCACACAGCTGCTATCTCACAATTACATTCTGCTTTTTTAACGGAAAAATACTGAACAAAAGTCCAGAGGCCACAGAACACTCTTCTCTCCAAAGAACATCCTGTAGTAGTTATGGCTGTACAGTACTGCAGACATGGCATCTGGACTCAAGGCAACAACTGAGTAACATTGAAGCCACTGAAAAAGTTTCTCCATTTTTAAGGAAAATCCAATAAACATGATGCTTAGAAGTCCACCAACATGAATACACAATTAGTACTTAAAGCATTTCATTTTAATGTTTGAGTTTTAATTTCAAAGGCTAAAAGCTGTTTCAGGATAGAAACTGATATAGTACTCCATAAGTTTGCAATTGCATTTACACACCCCTATATATGAGGAGGTACCATTTCCTGTACTGGAGACATGCTGCACAGGCACCACCTGAGAAAGCAAGGTCCATTTACACGTAGGTCCACAAGAGGGAGACTAAAGCATTAGGGAAAACAAATCTTGTTTTCCTAACGCTGCAAAGAACTCCAGCAAATACAACAGTAAGCTTTAAAATGCTAAATCCACTGTTTCTTGCTAAAGTTGTAGAGGAATTAAATGTGTTAAATGTACATCTTATTGCAAGCTAAAAATGTACACAGAAAGCATAGTAATACATCCAGACAAAAGACCTGAAGAATCCAGACAAAAGACCTGAAGAATCCTTTTGTAATTTTTAGGAACCATGCAGACATTAGCATTTCAGCAGTCTGGTCTGCAGATCACCTTCTTGACCAAACACCTGTGAAGTCCTTTTGTATGGCACAATTTGCCACATGACATTTGCCCACATTGAGAACATGATACTCAAGTTATAGTAAATAAATAAAAATCGTAAAAGGCATACAAGCAATTTATTAATTAAGCATGATGTCTGTTCCAACTATGTTTGCTTCCAGCTATGCAGCACCTAATAAAAGGCAAGGCATTCTTCACTAGTCTCATACAAATTAAGGGAATTTTTTGTTTGTTTGTTTTTATCTTTACGTCTCCCTGCTTTTAAGTTAAGGCTGGAGGAAAAGACAAAGTGTTTTTTCAGGGCTATCCAAAACTTTGTATGTAAAGTCTCGTAACTGAATATATGTTTATTAACTGACCAGTGAATCACTAACACAAGAAAAAAATACAGCAAGTAGAAAACAATCTAACTTTATGAGTTTAGTCTCAGCCTTTTCTTACTGAGATCCCAAAGCAAGGAAATGATGCTACAAGGCACTCATATTTTTAATCTATTGATCTGCATACTGAACACTGCTTCAGATAGCCAGGAAGCATCTTCAGAAGCTTTTGGATCCAATTTCACCACACCAGTGTTGTACGTTAAGCTTGGAACTGAGAAATGAAGTGGTAACACTATGCCCACAGCAACAGAAGGAAAGCTATTTGCCCATTTTCGGGCTTACTGTGGTTTTAAGTGATGAGGTGGGAAACCCTATACAACAAGTAGTGTTGGATGAACATATTTTACTGTACTCTGAGCTGCAAGATATTTTTTCCAGGCATTATCTGCTGGAGCAAGGTAGGAGAGTCCTCTACCTTCTTGAAGCAGAACTTGCTAGAATGGAACATACAGCTCTAGTAAGACAGTTGGGCTGGAAAATGTGACAGCTTAGCTTCAGGTTCCCTGCTTTTAGGCTTCATTTCAGACTGCCAGTTCTTGCACCTTTCTGCTTCTGAATTCTATTTACATGGTTGTTTTAAAATCATAAAAAGGCTTCTACATCACAAGAAGCGTGTTCTACATCACACAGAGGTGGGAAGGTAGAAAGTTACAAAGTTATCTTCACGTAACTAGAAAAATACAAAGGATGTGATTATAAAAGAGATTGGCACAAAAATTAACAATGTGGATGGCAGAACTCCAGGCTATGACATTCCCAGTTATCCTGCCCTGTCCTCCTACATCCTTACGCCATCACAAGTAGGAAAACAAGAGTTATCCACATAATCAGAAACTTCTCAGATTGTTTTCAACTTTACTTTCAAAGTGGGGGTAAAGTCTACATGTGTGTTCTGAATTTCATGACTGCAAAAATTAATCACCTTTCTAATGAAAAGGCAATTCTCTCTCATGTAAAAAACCCAAACCAATTCTATGCAAATACTCCACATTCAGAGTAAGCCAGTGGCAGTGACAAGAAGTTTAATATACTTGTGATAGAATGCTGCTGATATAATGCTAATGGGTTTCAGTGCAAGTTTTGTTTCTGTTTTACACAAGGGCTGCTCAGATGACATTCCAAGACACCACAGTACATTGTCAGAATGTCTCTGTTAAAAACAGAATCATAGAATGGTTTGGGTTGGAAGTGACCTTAGAGATCATCGAGTCCAACCCCTCCTGCCATGGGCAGGAACACCTCTCACCAGACCAGGTTCCTCAAAACCTCATCCAGCCTGGCCTTGAACATTTCCAGGTATGGCGCATCCCGAACTTCCCTGGGCAACCTGTTCCAGTGTCTCATTACCCTCACAGTAAAGTAGTGCTACCACTACACTCCCTCATAAAGAGTCCCTCACCATCTCTCCCGTTGGCTCCCTTTAGGTACTGGAAGTCCATTATAAGGTCTCCCTGGGGCCTTTTCCAGGCTGAACAACCTCAACTCTCTCAGCCTGCTTCACAGGAGAGGTGCTCCAGCCCTCTGCTGGACCCGTTCCAACAGGTCCATGTGCTTCCTGTGTTGAGGACTCCAAAGCTGGACACAGTACTCCAGGTGGGGTCTCATGAGAGCAGAGGGGCAAAATCACCTCCCTCGACCTGCATCTGATGTTGCTGCTGTCCCCAAGTATTTTACACCTTTGCCCAGAAACCGTGATCAACAGCTGTAAACCTGTCGGTAGGATGTGATTATAAAAGAGATTGGCACAAAAATTAACAATGTGGATGGCAGAACTCCAGGCTATGACATTCCCAGTTATCCTGCCCTGTCCTCCTACATCCTTACGCCATCACAAGTAGGAAAACAAGAGTTATCCACATAATCAGAAACTTCTCAGATTGTTTTCAACTTTACTTTCAAAGTGGGGGTAAAGTCTACATGTGTGTTCTGAATTTCATGACTGCAAAAATTAATCACCTTTCTAATGAAAAGGCAATTCTCTCTCATGTAAAAAACCCAAACCAATTCTATGCAAATACTCCACATTCAGAGTAAGCCAGTGGCAGTGACAAGAAGTTTAATATACTTGTGATAGAATGCTGCTGATATAATGCTAATGGGTTTCAGTGCAAGTTTTGTTTCTGTTTTACACAAGGGCTGCTCAGATGACATTCCAAGACACCACAGTACATTGTCAGAATGTCTCTGTTAAAAACAGAATCATAGAATGGTTTGGGTTGGAAGTGACCTTAGAGATCATCGAGTCCAACCCCTCCTGCCATGGGCAGGAACACCTCTCACCAGACCAGGTTCCTCAAAACCTCATCCAGCCTGGCCTTGAACATTTCCAGGTATGGCGCATCCCGAACTTCCCTGGGCAACCTGTTCCAGTGTCTCATTACCCTCACAGTAAAGTAGTGCTACCACTACACTCCCTCATAAAGAGTCCCTCACCATCTCTCCCGTTGGCTCCCTTTAGGTACTGGAAGTCCATTATAAGGTCTCCCTGGGGCCTTTTCCAGGCTGAACAACCTCAACTCTCTCAGCCTGCTTCACAGGAGAGGTGCTCCAGCCCTCTGCTGGACCCGTTCCAACAGGTCCATGTGCTTCCTGTGTTGAGGACTCCAAAGCTGGACACAGTACTCCAGGTGGGGTCTCATGAGAGCAGAGGGGCAAAATCACCTCCCTCGACCTGCATCTGATGTTGCTGCTGTCCCCAAGTATTTTACACCTTTGCCCAGAAACCGTGATCAACAGCTGTAAACCTGTCGGTAGCATGGTACAGTCGGTACTAGCTGGAAAAAGTACAGTCATCTATTTCGGCATCTAGTTTCCTTCCCCCTACCAGAAGATGTGATGAACAAGACTCAACACTTAGGTTCAAAAGCCACTCTTCCAAACTCACACGTTTACCAAGCTTTTGACTTCTCCCTAACTCAAATAAGAGGAGGGAAGAGATGTATGGACATAGCCCAGATAAAGACAGTACTTTGGTAAACGTCATTTTGCATCTGATTTTTTTATATTTAGTTCCTCTGTCCTGATCTTTGACCAACATAATAAGTCTTGCTGTCCTGAGTTCACAGTGCCAGAATAAAAAAGACATCAAGTATAATAGAGCATAGCATCACAGGTATTTTTTGCTCTGAAGTGGATTACAGATCTTGACTCAATCATTAAATGCCCTGATTTTCTTGCCCCAACCATTAAATGCACTGTAGTGCATTAACATTTCTCAGGCTATTTAACTTTACTGAAATGCACTGTTTTTCATTTTTCATGGTAACTACCACACAATGATAACGTCAAGGTCTTTGAAATTATTGTGTGTCAGTGCAGACTTACTATCTTATCAGTAGCGATAAGTATCTTGCTAAAATTGAGGTGTTACACAACTGCTTTATTCTGACTAGGCAACCTGAAGAGAGACTCACCTTGTGAACTGCGGAATACTGTGATGAAAATTTCCTCCTTCCATTATCATCCTCTCAAGAGGGCAAACTAGACCAAAACATTCATCGTGAAACTATTTTTTATACTCCTCAAAACTGCTCGAAATATAAGCGTAAGTGAACGTACATAGGCAATTTAACAACAGACCTGAGCAGTGATTATATTTTCATGTATATGACAGTATGCATCAAGCTCAACTTGTAGTCTGTACAATAACAAAAGACAGACAAATGTCTAGTTCTTATAATACTGATCCTAAAAAATTAAAAAAGAGTCAAGGACTTTTCTTTAAACATCCACAAAATGCGTAACAATTTTAGAGCAGAAACACTTGGTCAACCACCCAGCTGGTACTTGAGTCCTTGACCAGGACTCAATTTTGTCAGAAATTTTAAGAGTGAGGGAAAAAAATCCACACAAACAAAATCAAACCTCCACATATCACATACAGAGCAAGAGACAAAGAGCTTATGTCAAAATAAAGGAGATTTCAGTCATTCACCTATTTGTACCTTCTTCTAACAAAGAGCTATTACCATGAAACATCAACTCAAAACACACTCCTTACCTGCAAAGCCATTAGGTTTTTTTACTGTACTTTATGTAAATAAGAACTTGGAGGATGTAATCACTGAAGTCCTTATTTACTAAACAACCTATAACATGTAATCCTAGCAGCAGTAACTTGGTTATCAACTGGTCCTGCCATTTCCTTCTGTCTAAAAAGAAATCACAGCTTAACATTAATAAGACCAGTATACCTTTAAGAAAGTACTGCAAGTTAAAAGAGGTTTTTTAAAAAAAGACTGCTTAAATATTTCAAGGTTTTACAAAAAGATAAAGTATATAATTTACATTTTGGAGCAAGAGTGGAGTGAATGATACAAGATAAGCAGAACAAATTTGTCAAGGTAGCATTCACTTAAATGAAGCACTTGGGCTACAGTAGCTCTACATCTTGTTCACCTTTCAAAACTCTTCAGTTAGCACTTAGGCTTTGACAAACTACATCCTCATCAACAAGACCATTTTTACAGCCATCCATACTCCATTCCCAATTCTGATTTAGCAAAAATATCAGCAGTTACTCTACTGAATACTGATTCCTTGGTACTCTTCTCCTATTATAAAGATACCATTTACCTGCCCACTCCTAAACCCATCTTCTTTCTAGACAGCATTTCAAAAATCAGTTTATTTCTCACTAGTCCTTCCCTACTCCACGCACACTTCGTAATTTAGACAAAAAAATTTGCAAGTTTCTGTATATCACCTCCAGATGACATGAAATAAGAAAAGCCTACTGGCAGCACAACAGAGAAAGGATAAACACCAAACTCTCCCTTACATGAAAGTTAAATATTTTGCTTTGTGTTCACATACATTCCAGTTGGTTGTGGACAAAACAGAAGCTTCCTAAAACTGTTCTGGTTCTTAACTGCTGGGAGAGCCAAACAATATGACCCCTAGTTCTTAACACCTGTGGTAAACTGATCACACAGGGAGTAACTCTCACACTAATCTCAACTCACTGACAGTTCCGACACCTTCCTACAGAACATCCTGCTTCCTCCAGTGAAACAGGTACAGTGGGACAGCAGTGCCACACAGAGAGTCTGATTTGAAGCCCACAAGAAGCAGCAGCTGCTGCCTCAGCAGTTCTAAGGACAGGGTGGTATGCACAGATGTCAAATACTGGAAAGGAATAAAGGCAGCACGAAGATTTTTGAAAAATCCAGACCTTGTCATTTTACTTCTTCTTTTGTTTGGTACAAATATGACATTTCTAATTGTCACAATATATCTTTTCATTTGAGAAAGACTACTATTGCAACAGTGAAAAAAACACAAGTGGACATTGTATCTGATATATGCAAGCATAACTCATATGTAAGCACAAGGTCTTAGGAAACAAAGAGATAGCAAATAAATATTTGTATATAAAGACCAACTACGCATAACATATTCTAAGTTTATAAATAGTTTTGCCCTTAAAATTCCCATCTCTTGTGTCAGAATACAAACTTTTTTTTTTCAAAGTTTAGTCAAAGGCCTTTCCAAATGTAAACCTGCAGCTTTGCGCTCTGCCTCACATTTTCAAACACCCAGGACAAAGCTTAATAATGCAAAGACTTCCTCCATTTTTTAAATCAGGATGTTTATCCTAAATACCAGCTCTTTGATGGCAAGAATAAGTAATTATTTCAGATTCTGTAGCTTTCTTTTCTTTCATGAACAATGTTTAGCCTCTCTGATAAGAGTAAGTGGTAAATAAATTTGATACCAGACATCAGTGGCACTTCAGCACAACTTTGTTTCCTTCTTGTCTGCCAGTTCTATGCTCACAGTGAGGTTCAGGGCCCAGAGTAATTGAATTCTAAGGCCTCCAATTCTATTCTTTTCAGAGGGCTACATAGTCCATGTATTGTGGGTAATGTGGTGAAAGAGCTATGGTATAAAAAAATCAATTTTAGTTAGTTGGAAAACAAGCAGTTTCAGGTCGACTCAAACAATATCTTTTTTTTTTTTTCCAGCAGAGGGAGGACAATTTGGCTTGGGTCAGCCCAGAATTTCTTTCTTTTTCATGCAAAATGAAACATTGCATCAGACTATGGAACTACAGACATCTCACAACGCACTGCTTCAGACTGCTGAGACACATAGTGGTAAATCAAGAAACAAACTGTTACTTGTTTTTAATCCAGATTACAAGGAGATTAAATCACCTTTTATTATAGATTGCACTGAAATAAATGTATTTTATTTACACAAAAGTTTTCTATTTCAGTAGGAGGCTGTCTGTGAAAGGAATATTGCTACATACCCACAAAAGGCTCAAAAAGAGGACATGAATTCAAATAAAGAATTAACTGATTTAACTTACATCTTCATACAGAAGAGGCAATATGATTTGGGAAAGGCGAAGGACATATTTCTTGCCCTTATATTGCAGTCAACAGAAGTATTCAGATTAGTTTTTATCTTAAATTTACATCTTGTTCAGCTGAGGAACAAACTTAAATTTGATAAAACTGATCATAGTCTTATTTACTCAGATGAGTGAATGTACTAGGAGAAATAAATATCTGGACACTGATCTTTGCTTATACAGACAACAGCAAAATTACAAAAAACTAATGAAGTATACATCATCTTAACCAACAACGGCTAAGTTTATTAAGAAGCCTCTGTATATTAATATTAAATTTGATGCTGTATTCACAGACATGGGTTTTTTGGTACCTGCAAGTAACGTTAGGGTCAGCATTCCTTGATAGAAGCAGTTCTACAGTCTTCAAGATGTTTTCCTCTGAAGCATGTGCAGTACATGCTGCCATCAGCACAGTGTACTTATCTGTTTTGAAACTTGCAGTTAGAGAATTACACATGTAAATTCTATGCTAACCTAGAAGTTCCCTTAAAAGCCTTTACATTTGCTAGAGTTGTTAATCGGGTTCTGATACTCTTAAGATATTTAGAAAAGGGTAAGAAACTTGTTTTGCTTCCAGTGAAAGTCACTAGAATTACCAGTTAAGATAAAGACATCTGAGAAAACACTCAGATGAGAGTGAATGGCAGTAGTAAAGCATCTATTCCTACTGAAGTTTAGGATACTTCTTGGGTACCCCAAAACAACAGCAGGTGTTTAACTACAGATGCTTGTTTCTCAAATCTTGTTCCACACCAGTAGCTTCACTCTCTGTTCCTCCCCACCTCTCCCCAAAATACAGTCAAGGGAAGAAACAGCTTACAGGAAGTTACTGCAATGGATAAAAGAAGTGCATGAAATGTATCATAAACACACAGAAACATCAATTTTATGGAGAACAGAGGCCCATACAAAGGACAGTTGAAGTAACAAGGCTTTATTATAGGGCTTAAGGAGAAAGAATTAAGTTTACTAAACTAGACTACTATGGTGCAGTAGTGGCATGAGAATTACAAGTATGTTTTTGGACGTGGACTTAAAGAACATCTACACAGTCCATAAAGGTTCATTCAGGAGGAACCAGTGCATTTGTTCCAGCTCTGAAGCCAGCTGGGCGTTCCAAGCCACCTTTGCTCAGGGATCAGACCGATACCCATAGAACAGGCAACCTCTCCTTCCCCATGGCTCTCTTAGAGATGTGGGAAGCATCACACTTCAAGGACCTTAGCGAGTTACTTGGCCCTAGAGTCTATTAGAAGATTGCTATTTGAGTAACTGCCCATTTTGCTTATTGCACAAACTTGTTCACAAGTTCAAACATGTCTTTAACAATTTAACAAGTATAATTTTGGCTGTGCCTACTTCAGACCATACCATGAAGTGTTATAAAATATTTTCTAATATTGCATATATAAACACCTTTATTCTTCAACTGAGGTTTGATTTTATTATATTTAAACATGAGAAGTTTGTTAGGTACTTTACCTCCCCCCTACTGTACTTTATTTCTCACCACTTCTTGTCCCCCACCCTCCCAAACAAAGACCTTAATTTTGTATGTGAATTCATCTGTTTTTTTAATGGACCATCATTTAATTTTCAACAACCTCATGTAGAATTTCTAAGACATGCAAGTCAGTATGTTAAATAAAAATTAAGTTCCAGAGAGTCACTTAAACTCCTGAACAGTAAGCGATTATCATTTCAGTAAATTACATGATACACTGACAGATTTTTACCCAAAATGTTTAACCAGTTTATCAGTAACAACATCAACAGAAAGATGACAGGACTTTGAACAAAGGTAGTGATAAGTGCCATTAATCTGGGAATGATATTTAGGAGGAACCTGTAGTTATCTTTATATACAGTAATTCAGGTAGTGATAAGAGTAGGAAATTAGTTTCTGTTAACTTTCCTATAGCTCATACTTGTGAGGAAGAGAAGGGTAAGAAACACCTTAGTATTCTCAAATTTCCCTTTTGCATAGGAAAACTGGCAAGTGACTGCAAAAAAAGATTAGTTTATGTTCAGCCTAGCTGAAAAACCTAGGACCAGTGAATTTACTCCTCAAAGATGCTGCATTCTGATACACACACGGTGAATGCTATATTAGTTTTTTCTTCATGACCACTGAAAGGGGTAAAATTAAGAAACTACTTACAAAGAATGACAGTGATTAACACTATAGCTATTATTAGGATTATAAGCATTACAGGATAACTAGTATAGGATCACATATGTGATTGTCTGCTGACGTAAAAAAGGGACAACCAGTACCACTGTAGGATGGCACAGCTTTATCGAACACACGTGGCCTGACTGGAATCAAAGACTTGCGAGACTGTTCCTGGCTGGAGAGTGCTGTGCTGTGCTGTAGCCCTAGCTACTGTTTCCCTACACAGACCAACAGGGAAACAAGCTGAGAAACCCAACCCCAGCAAGGTGCCACTTCGGGCAAACACAGTTGGTCACACACTGAGAAAAATTGCCATGCATGTTGGTTAACTGGTCAGCTGAAACTGCTGCCCATAGCAGTTTCTGCCCCATTTATAGCCAGCTCTCTGCAGCCATAAACAAGGAACAGGTACAAGCTGTAGGCAGCCGCGTGGAAGTTCTCTGAGGGTGGCTACAAGGACATTAATTTGAAGGCATGATTGCTTTTGGTGTAGGCAATCTACTCTAATCTCATACTCTGATCAGCTGCTAAGAAGTTCAACAAAATTTTCAAAGCCAGATTTGTATCATCTGCATTTCAGTCTATTACTACTACAAATAACAGCAAATTACTGGAAAATATGATCACTGCTTTTGTGTTTGGCAGTATCGTGTGACATCAGTTTCTTCTGTATTGCAATGTTTTTTCTTGAACTTCAATAAATCTTCAACACAGTGAAAGTGAAGGAAAATAACCAGAGCTTAAGTAGGAAAAAGTTGTTATTAAGCTGTAAAAATCGACAGAGGAACTGATATTACTTAGAAGCTCTACTGAACTCTTGCAGAAAAAGGTGATCTAGCAACACACTGAAGAACAGTTTTCACTGAATACAAAAATTGTGCTCTATTTTTAGAGAAGTCCACATTAGTTTCCCACAAACTCAAAAGCTGTTTCTGTTTTTTGGGATTCTAGCTGATTTCTGCATGTACATGCTTCACAACAGGATCAAACAAAGGAAGTTTTAACTCTACAGCTTGATCCAAGAATTTCTGAAGAAGTATTTCCAAACACCCTTTTTAAAAAAGTACTTGGGGATCAGGAGGTAGGGGGGAAAGACAGAGTGAGAGAATAAGAACAAGAAACCCATCAACTGATTCCAGATTCATTTCGAGAACACAATTTTTACTTTAAAACTACTACTTCTACTTCAAAACTGTGAAAGCCAGCCTAGGTCCCAGTCCCATTGTGAACTTTGATTTTTTTCCCTATGTATGTAAAAGGGAATAAGGATAGGACAATGTCTGGTACTGAGCACTGCTAGCCTGTATTCTTCATCCACATCTTACCTATTTCAAAACAGGCATTAGCACCTCTGTCCAGAAGAAGACGCACTACTGCAAGATCAGCCACACTGGCAGCACACATCAGGGGAGTCCATCCAAACTGGAAGGTAGATTCTATGCTTATACCTGTCAAAATTTAAGATACTAAAATTATAAACTGTACCAGAATAAACATGCATTTTATAAACCTTACTCTTAATATGTATCGTTACAAAGGTTACACACTGGTTGCACTTAGTCTTAGGGAGAGAGTCTCTTACAACATTTTTTTAAATACATCTTTATCTAGAATACCAGAAAACAACTTTTAGAACTGACACCAAGGAATCCAAGAAGTCAAATACCACAGAAAGACTACATTAAAAAAAAACGTAAGTAATAAATTTAGCTGCAAAAAGAATTTCAAAGAAGTGCACAGCATCTCTGTTTTCTCCATTTAGGTGCAATAGCTTTTCTCAATCAAAATGAAAAATTCTGATTCTTGCTAAGCCAAGAGGACTGCTTTGGAAGCAATTTGCTTGTCAGACTATTAAGATCATATTGACTAGGGCTTTCCTGCTTCACAGCTCCTTGTCTTGCAAGACAGTCAACTTGCAGAAACCACTACTGTGTTCAGTACCAGCAAAATAGTATCTCAATAGAAAGAAGCATAGAAAATTATGCCAGATTCAGTTACAATCACCAGAGTTGTTTGTTGCTTTTTATGACAGCTTTATCTTCCTTTGTGGCTAGAAGTAAGCTTGACAGACAGCCCTCCCAAATTCACCAAAAATGAAGTACCAGACTGAGATACTCATCTGACAATTTTCAAATAAAAATCTCTATTCCCTTTTGTAATAAGAGGAATCATCCTTCCTTCAATCCTTTCTCAAATATTACTTTCTCTATAACAGCTTCCATTAGCTGGTTCCATACTAGTCCAACAGTGATTATGGATAATCAAAAATACTTCTTTACAAGAGACAGCTGTGAAAAACCCCATAACTGTCCTAAGAAATTTGTGACAGCTAATGAGCTACATGCATACGTTTTCATGCAAAACGTATATTTACTTTCCCTGCCTTGGTAGTTTGTCAAAGATAGGCTCAGCGTAGCAACATAAAGCCATTAAAGCTGAGGAAGCAACAGGTCACTGCTCTGAAATTGATTCTTCAACTGTTTAAGATCACTAGTGTTACAAAAGCAACTAGTAAAGAGGTAACATTCAATGAAAGCCAGGTGTTGAAGCACTCTCACAACCGCACACCACAGAATGTATGATCAAATCTTCTTAGTAATTCATACATACTAGCTGCATCCTTAATGTTACACCATACCAGTCCGTCTGCAATATAGAAAACATGCATTAAGGCCCACAGCCAAGTTATATATGGGGAGCCAGCAAGCATCCCTTAGCAGTCACCGCTGAACTTCTACTGTAGATGAGCCACTTCAAGAATTTAGAAAGTCTGGTATCCAACAGCCCACTGAAGTGACACTGGTAGGAAAGGAATACCAGAAAACTGGCACTCTGTCAGCCTTCAGAAATCCCTTTTCCTCTTAAGAAGAAAAGCAGTCCATGTAACTAGAGCTCCCATTTAGAGCTTTTTATTTTAATACACATCTGAACAATAGTGACAAAAGATCTACTGGCAGTCATAGAGACTCATTACAACTCTTGAGAAGGCGGGTCCTCAGTCTTTTCTTTACAGGGCAAGCAGGCAGTATCTGACACGATGCCGGTGCTTTTTCTAAGTTTTACAAGTAGAATGGCCTTTTTGGCAATGAAACATCAAAGCTGTTTGTCCTGCATGGTCTCCTGCCGTCTTTGTAGGAAAAGCCTTGAAGTACCACGCAGTGTCAAAGTCACAATGCAAACCAGCTAAAGTCTCAGTGGAAGCCATAGAAAGGACTGAAACAGGAACAGCCATGTTATTAATAACATGCATGGTTATAGGAGCTGCTGACTGAACCAGAAATGTGTTCCACTGCTTACTACTCAGACTCTCTCATTACACGAGCTGTTCTTGAACCCAGCGTTAAGTTTAGCATTTAAAGTGACCCTTAAGAAGTCCTGTAGGGCAATAGCGAAACCCAGAAAAAAATTTCAAGTGAAAAGTCAGGCCAGATCCAACGGCCAGAGAGATGTGAGGCTCCTGCAGCTCCACACCCGCAGGTCCCACCAGTATTGACGCTGAGCATGTATTCCCAGCAGCCACACACATACACCACCAGCCATATCAATCAACAGACAGCACCAATGGTCTCATCCCGCTCTCCGTTGGGATAGGTAATATCTCCTCCAGCTGCTGGTGCCACAGACACACGGGCCTCTGACCCCTGGTCCTGCTCCTGCAGACGGCACATCCTTTCACTCACTCCTGTCTCTACAGTCCCTGGCACCCAGGCACAAGGGCCCTATGTCAGTCCTGGGAGTCCCTTCCTCCAAGTCCATAATCTGGGTTCCCGCTGGCCCTTGGGCCCCTCTGCTCCTCTGGGCTCGTGGAGATGGGCCTGTGATGGGCTGACAGCTTCCATGACAGGCCTGGGAGAAGCTGGGCCTTGGTATTTTTTTGGCTCCCCCACTTGCCATTATCTCTGTGTGTTCCTTTGTGGGCATGAGCAGAGGAGCTTTTCAGTCATATAACCTCACAAATTATGTCCAGGAGGCAAAGCAGATAAAATGTTCTTTCTTACAATCCCAGTAACAGATAAATACCCTCCTCTCTAACCAGGAATGGGGAAAAACACGTTCTAGCTCCATTTGAGCTCCACAGCAGAAACTATATGAAGCATGTGAAGAAAAAGAACAGCAAAGGAAGAATTCTATTCTTTCTGTGATTACTACTGTTTCTCTGGTATCTCAGATATTTTGTTGACTGTGGCTAATAATAGTTATGGTAGAAAGGCTGTTTTTATACAGAAAATATAACCTCAAATTCAAAGACTAACAAGGCAATGCCCGAAGAGCTATGACCAACCTCTACAGACACCTTTTTATGCTAAATAATTCCACATTTGACACCAAAAAAATGAGGCCTTGAGAAACTTTCATTTAGTTTAAGAATAGCTCTCAGCATTAGAACATATTCACATTCAGACCCAGTTTATCTGAAGGAAAAGTTCTAAAATACTTGATTCTAGAAGCCTCTAATAGAAGTATTGATTTCTTTTTAGTTGGTCAGCACTTAGTGCTGTGGTTCCACAATACCTTAAAGCTGAGTTACATCAGAGCAGCTGATGTCTCCTGCTGCTGGGTCAGCCATAGTTCTCATCTGACTCAGGGTTCAGAGTCCTAAACTGGCTGAAAAATTACACACAGACTCACGTCCCTCCCATAGTTTACTATTACTTTAATTCCCTGAACTGGCTCACAAAAGATCAGATGAGCTCCAGCACTCGTGCAAAGACTGGAGTGAAAGAGTCTGCTGAATGAAAACAGGAAAGAGGATTTGACTGTAACTATAGCTTTGATCAGCCTAAATCGTCATAAGGTCATAACTTTTAATTCCATTTGAGGAAAACTACCATATGAATTATATGGTGTTAAGTATTTCACTCCCAAAGCAGATCAAAATGCTCAAGTCATCTTTCAACCTGCTACTTCCTTGCATTACCTTTTGTGACACCTACTTCAGAAACTTAGTTCTTAGTATGTTGCCATTTTACAGGAGGGGTAAGAGAAGACATTGTGCTTGTCCAACTCCTGAAGGAGCTTTGTAAAACTGCCTCAGCACCAAAAATTCTTAAAGCAGTGGCTAAGAGAGTCAGAAGACAACATGTTCTTGCTCTCTCTGAAAGAATGGCCCCAACTGTTGCTAGGAAATCCACTTCCAACACAAACCCTGAGCTTGCTTGAGTGTTGGTAGCGAACCTCCTACAAGCTCCACTGAACACACACTAAAGGCAACTTTGGAGGCAAAGATTTAATCTGAGTGAGCACCAATTCTCTGAAGGAGAATGTTACATTGCTTTACAAACACCTCCCTGTTAGCAAGGCATTGCATTCCACTGCGCTGCAGGACAGTACTAGATGGGTCAAAATTTACTGTTAATCGTATTTTCAGGAAATGATAGATTCTCTTGTGATACTGCCTTGTGCATTTCAGGACACTCGGCTACAGGAATCTTTGGCCTGACTTTACACTCTTACAGATACCTGTCATCATCTTCCAAAAGCATGGAACTGCTCATTATGTACCAGCCATCAACGCGGAAAGTGAACTACTCCAGTTTGGCTGAAATACAAGCAAATAAAAATGGATGGCTGTAACAAAACAATTAAGCCATCACTAAGACACCACTAAAACCTCTACCTACACATAAGATCATATTTTCTCAAAGCAAGACAGAAGATGCATTTTGCTCAGTATTACACCCCTGTCTTTTAAGGCTGTACAATCCTTTGTACTTAATTTAAAAAGAAAATCATTCCCCCACTGTAGTGAGAAACAGTAGTCTCCTAGAAGGGCAAGTGAAAAATCCATCGCTAACTAGGAAGCGACTTTCTTCCAGCCATAAGACAGATTTTCTTCAGAGAACAAGCTCTTGGCTACTATATCCTGCTTGCTTGCTGAAGCAGAACTCCCTGACAATTATCACTAGGCAAGCCAACTCAGTTATGCAGCTTTTGATTGCCTTGGATGCTTCAGTAAGTGATCCAATCCTCCTAACACCGAATAACAGAAACACACTACAGTACAAATACTGAGTAACAGAACAGTGAGAAAGGCTTTTAGTGTTAAGACAAACTACTTTTTAGTGACAAATGCCACATAAACCCTACTAGACCTTTAAGAATCACAAAATCTTTGTCCAGCTGATGTTGCCAGGACAGCAGCATTACACAGGGCACATACCAGAAACTTAACAGTGCTGTGAGGGGAGGGGGAAAAGGAATTTACAAATGGAGGGACCACTAAACCAAAAAAAGGCAGCTTCCCCACCCTGCCCCCACCCCAGCAACCTTCAAAGCAAAGTATGACCACCCACTGAATTCTCACTCTCAATTTAAACCACCTCAAATTCAGTGTTTGTAATTGACATTTTCAGGTTAAAAATGCATCTGAAAACAAAGAAACACTTTATTTAATAGTTCACGTTATAGTTTTCTCAATTTTCAGGGCTTCAAATTGACGAAAGAAATATACATTAAAGGAATTTGCTGGAATACCAAATGCTGAGTCATTGAAAAGTAATTTCGTCTCTAAAGTAAGAGTTTATATCCCATATTGGAAGCATTCACATATTGCTATATGCACTCAACACATTACTTTGAAACGAGAAACTTGGAAGCTTAAGAATTCTTGCCAAGTTCAGTTACAAATATTGAACTTCATAACTGACTTTCCTCACCAGAGTTTAAGAGTTCTTCAATTAATGAGACATCACCACGAAACAGAGCCTTCTTTAATGCTTCTTTCTTGTCCGCCTGTAACACTTGATCCAACTGCTGGACAGGAAGAGAAAAGTTAAGTCAAAACCTAGTAACTGTTTCAAGGCAAAAACTACAGCTTGATTTCAGTATAAAGGCACTAATGATCTCTAAGGACAAAGTAGAAAACGGGGGTGGGAGGGACAAGGTAAAACTTTGCTTCTTCCATCTCAGTAGACCTGCTTAGAGTCTACTGTAAAACATAAGTTTTAAAATTAACTCTTCAGTAAGAAGATATTTACATTTTCAGAGAATGGAACCTTTCTCAACAGACCTGCTATCCTCCTACACTGCTCTCAGCTTTGCCTAATGCTATTCGATTTCTATTAAGATTATTTTGCATCAGATCCAGCGGAAGATTGCTGCTGGCATTATCTAGATTATACAAAATACTTTCTAACACCAGTAAGTGAAGGACTATTCACTAGATTCTCTGCAGAGAGAACAGTATATGGAAAGAAGTCATGTTTCTGGTAAGTTTTGAAGTCACATTGTGAGAACCCAGAATTACACATTTTTCCCCAGGACATTGTAGTCTATCTTTCCAAGAACTTTTGTAAAAACTTTATTAAGTGCTTAGTGCCTAGAAAATCAAAGGTGAGAAACAGTCAATATAATTTAGCCCTAGTTCTGTTCTACATAAGCCAACACTTTCCAAATAATGCATATCCTTGGACAGGAACTTCAATTTAACGATCAAGCCCCTGAAAAACCGACTATAACCTTCAGCAAGAATCACAGAATATTCATGGTTGGAAGGGACCTCTGAGATCATCGAGTCCAACCACAAAAAAAACCCCAAAAAACAAAATCAAAAAACCAAACAACACACACACCCCACACTCATCCACAGACACAAGCCAACAATCTCAGGCACTGAAGAGCCATGTCTACATGTTTCTTAAAGACCTCCAGGGATGGTGAGACCACCACCTCCCTGGGCAGGCTGCTCCAGTGCCCGACCACCCTCTCAGGAAAGTAATTCTTCCTAATATCTAAGCTAAACCTCCCCTGCTGCAACTTTAGACCATTTCATCTGGTCCTGTCATTATTCCCTTGGGAGAAGAGGCCAACACCCACCTCTCTACCACCTCCTTTCAGGCAGCTGTAGAGGGCAATGAGGTCCCCCCTCAGCCTCCTCTTCTCCAAACTAACATGCCCAGTTCCCTCAGCCTCTCCTGGTATGACTTGTTCTCTAGATCCCTCATCACCTAGAGTACTGCAAGTATTCAGCTTCTTTCATCCTCCAGTCCCAGCCATGAGACAGACCAACAGCTACAAAGCCCTGCAGGATCTCCCTCTGCCTCACACTACCAGAGGCAGTTAAACCACTTAAATCTTCATGTTAATGAGAAACAGCCTCAGAGATTTAAGATGTAAAACAGCTTTACAGACCTCCAGTCACTTTCAAATTTATTCTTATATTGAAGTAGGGATGATGGCCTCTTATTAAGGGTGAGAAGTTTTCTAAATAAAGTTGAGGTTTTACAGAAGATGCCAACCCCCCCCCGAATTCAGGTTTCATTTACTCCTGGACTGAGGGTATTTCTTGCTAGGAAATGACCGCAGAGGAGGCGCCAGCCGCCGCAGCCCCTCCGGAGGCCGCCCTCTTCTGCGGCGCCCGCCGGGCCCCACTCCCCTCACCGCGGCTTCAGGCCCAGGCCACCTCCCTCACGCTGCCCCGGCTCGGTGGCGCCGAGAGGCTCTACCCCACCTGCGGTTCCTGCCGCACGACGCCGATATCCCACCCGTCCTCCTCGCTGTCGCCCTCCTCGTCTCCCCCCGCCACGGCGCGGAGCCCCCACAGCGCGCTGGCCATAGCGCCCGAGCTCCGCGCGCCTCGCGCTGTCTCCGCCACGCCGCGTCACGTGGCTTTCCGGCGCGCGCACGCGGCGCAGCTGTCGCGAGGGGCTGTGAGGTCCCGCCGCGTGCTGGTGGGCGTGGCGCGCGGGCGGTGGCGCCCCCTCAGAGGGACGGGGAGCGGGCGGGCGCGCGCACTCCTGACGGCGGGGTAGACCAGCCCGCCTGTTGGTGGGCGTGGGTTTCTGTGGTGGGCGTGGGTGGGTTGTGAGGGGAAGGCGGTCACCTCGCCTGTGCTGGTGGTAACACGCTACAGCGTCAGGTAAAAGAAGGGTGTGAAACTTCGGGTTGTGAGTCTACAGGAATGTGACACGGCTTAGTGGTGGCTCAGTGGTTTTGTGGGGGGGTGAGGTGACACATCAGGGCTTTGTATGAAGTTATCTCTCTGGATCCATGGTGAAAAATAAGGTTTTCTCTCAAATTTCTCTCATCATTAATACACCTAGCCCAAGAGGAGTCAGTTACACTACTTACGTGTATGCCCATGCACTGTTCCACTACCAAAGCTCATGGTGGTGGCACTTGTGTGTGGGGAAGGTTGAACAGCAGCCACTTAAAATGAGCCAAACTTTCACCCTGCTCCCTCCCACCTGAGTATATATGGGCATTACTTTCAGAGCTGTGGTTGGATTTCATGGATGTCTCATCCATCACAAGGTTCACGTGAAACTCTTTGAAGAACAGATGCGGAACAACATTCTACATTTCATCCACTGGCAAAACTGTTGAGCTCAGTGCAGACCATGCTGCTGCCTGAAATGAATTTGGCCTTCCACCATATGAAAAGGGAACAGAGAAGAGGCAGGTTCTAGTATGGAATGGGGAGTGTAGTCCTTGTGCCCATAACAGCGTAAAAGTATAATTTTTGGGAAGTTCACTTAAAAAAAAAAATCATCTTAATCAGAAGGCGACTATGAAAAATCTCTTATTTTTTTCTTTTTTTCTCTTTCCTGTTTTCTTTCTTTTTTTTGGTGCAATGTGATGTGTGAGGCAACTTTTACCATGTTAGGAACTTGCAGGTTAGCTAGAGCTGTGCTTAGAACATACCAAGTGTTATAAAAACAGCACTTATCAAAAAACCACCATCGTCTGCATATTTCAGTTCTGAACCCCTGATATTTTTAACAGCTGTTTTTCTGGATTTTAGTTGCTTTTCTGTAAAATATGACAACCTGTTTGCCTAAAAGTATTGTGAAAGTCAGGTTATTAATAATGAGGAACTCTTGTGTAGAGCTAGCTGAACACTTTAAATGAACTCCCATGGAAGAAACTTCCAGTTCTGGAAACTTCATAGAAATGCAAAAACGTTTCCTGTCACACAGCCTCCCTAGAACAAAAGATGCTAAAATTGAGTCAACTGTAATACGTACCTTTATATAAATGCTTAGCTTTATGTTCTTTTTTTGGTTTTACCTGCATATACAAAAGGTCTGTTTAAATTAGTTTGGTAATGAAGATACAACATTTAATGGATGTAATAATTAAACACTTTTGTAGCCTTGTCAGTTCTTATAAAATTGTAACTTTTATTCTTGGAGTTTTCAGTTTTCTGATCGCTGGCCTGAAGATTTCTCATGTCACTTTCTGCTTGCAGAGGAAAAGCAGAATTCATGGCATTGTCATGTAGCTTCTTTGCATCTATATGAGTCTACCAGTCCTCAGCATTCTAGTCGCCATATCCAGGATCAGGCTTCCATAATACTCTGTTTGGCTCAGCCATGTTACTGAACCTGAGCTTGCTAGTAGAATTAGAATCTAAAACTAGAATCCGTAGCTGCTGGACTCTAAAGACTCTTTAGAATTGACCCAGTGCAGTGCAAGAGAGTTGTTTCTAACTGGTGATGCTAATGTCTGTAGATCCCTTACTTTTAATACACTACAGATTATTTACCATTTGACAATTGTGATTTATTTGTCCTGCTTCAGGTTTCAAAGTTTGGGATCGGTTGGTTGGTTTTTTTCTTCCCTTTTCTCTGGGCACCATCTCATGCACAATTTAAAATGCCACAACAGACACTTCACATGCAACCTGCATGCTGCTGATTTGTTCAAAGGCTGCCTCTCCTTAAAAAGGTCGCCTTCAGCAACAGGCCTGCTAGTCCCTAATACTACAAAGCAAACCCCCTTTCAAAAACTTCACAGTGCAGAAGAGGTGTGCAGCCAATGTACCTGATAGCTGTTTCAAATGTGAACATGCTGATCATGCAGGAGTTGATAGCAGGTGATCTCCCCTTGTGTGTTTGCTTGGAACTGTAAATCTGACATTATTGTTGATGTGGACTCTCCCTCTTCTTTTTCAGGTTCTTCTTGCTCCAATTCATTTGTCACCTTGAAGTCTGTCTTCATTTTTCAGCTAAGCAGACTCTTCATTTTTGTTGGTAGTATGGTAAGTTCTGGCAGTCATTCATATTTGCCAAATGTCAGTATATTTTTACTTACTCTGGTAGGAGCAGTTTCCAGCTTCTTTGCCTCATTGCTATGCAGTATTCATTTTACATGCAGGAGGCAATTATAGAGTGGCTCAAGCTGGGAAAACATCTCAGATAATTTCCTGTATCACAAGGGTCATCAGAATAAGCACTAAAAGCCAACTCTAAAATAAATACCTAATCTGTGTAGCCTAACTCCATGTACTTGCGTGTCAGCCAGTGCTAAATGTATCTATTAAAAATACAGTGAACAGTAAGAGTAGCAATCACAGGATGCAGTAAATAACAGTATTCTTGTAAGAACCCATTTTTGTTCTGAATAATAGAACTTCCTTAATACACTTTCCAACTGCCTTCAGCCATCCTCCTTTTCAGCCATACTTGCATACAGACTTCAGCTTGTTTTTATTATTCAGCAGACTTTTAATCTTCATTCATGACTTCTGGTATTAAATAGTTTTCATTAGTTATCTGAATTTCTTCTGTATTTTTATCTATACCTCATGTTTTGTCTCACATAGGACTATGCATGTATAGCTAAAAATTTGTATTCAAACATGGTTGCCAGAATATTCCAGAATATTGTAACTGGTTCAGTTTCCTCTGTTTCAGACCAAAAGGCTGAATCTGCAAATATTTAAGGGCTTTGACGTTGGGAAAGTAATGTTCTTGGGAGGAGAAACAGAACTAGTAAATTTTTTGAGAGAATGACTCTGTAAACCTTAACTACTCCATAGCAGCAGCTAATACTTTAGAGGTTTAACAGCATTTTAGTGGAATTCTACATAATATTCGCCGTCACAGCCAGTCATTTGAGTATGCCCTTTCCGTATTATTCTTATGTAATTGTCACTTGTGGTAACATTACTTAGAGTAAAAACTCAGTGATTCCTTATCTTAATGTTAACTAGATATTACTTTGACAAAGCTTAATTGGACTGTGTGACAACTGATAAAAGGTCTTGAACTCATTCCTTTTGTGGTCTCCTAATTTGTTCATGCAGAGGAGGAAAGAAGTCCTTGTGCAAGCAATGGGCACTCCAGAGAGAAGGGACTTAGTAATTTTGAGAGAGTCTCATTCCCATAGAGGAGTAATAGCTGTGGGTGTACTGGATTGACAATCTACCAGTAAATTTTTATCTGGGGGATGGTAAAGTACCAGGGCAGGACATCCTGTGGGAATTTGCATAATTTGCAAAAAGTCCCATAAAGTCGTACAGGTGACTACAATATCACAGGTCGCATTCATGAAAAAAATGGGACAAAAATGTACTTCACAGTAGTTTAGGTTGTCCTGAATGAGTTTTAAGCTGACTTGTATATTCCTGCAGCATCTCTTATTTTTAAGGTATTTCAAGTATAAAGAAGGGCAAATATTACAAACTTTGACTCTAGACATTTATTCTGTAAATAAGTTACTCCAGCATATATTCTGTAAAAAGCACTGAAGTGATCTGTGTCCTTTCTGTGACCTGTGAAATCACCCTTTGTGTTAAACCAGTTTTAGTTTTGCCATCCTGAAGTTTTGTTATGAGCTGCTGCACCACGGCAAATTGAGTTATTCATAGTTATTTCAGTCATTGTTCTAATGGATGTACAATAGATAGAAAGCATTTAATTTCAGCTGGTTTGCTTCTGATTATTCATTTTTTACAGCTGCTTTCATCCTATCCACTTAGCAAAATCTCTCTGGATAGTACATGATGTGAAACTTCCAATCTGCTGCCAAAATCTTGAGTGTAAATTGCATACCAACTATTTTTCTGTTCATAAAATTTGCTTGTTTCCTGGTAGAAGCCTTAAATCAGTGTCAAAATGAGGCCACGTAAACAAATTAGTGGGGAGTGGTGTGAACCTGAATCCTTTTCAGGAACCTTCTAGGTGTCAGTGTCATGAAAACACCTTATTATCATAATAATGTGTAAAAAACCTAGAACAGGAATTAGGATGTTGAAGGTAATTTCTTTCTTAGCATCAGTCAGGTACCTTTTTAGCTTCTTTCCATATAGCCTAGAAGCTTTGGTCTGTATAGCAACTCCATGTCAGAATGATTCCTGCTATTACTAGATGCATCCTCTCTTTAAAAATTCCTCATTCCTCCGCTATCTCTCCTCCCTTCTATGCTATTTCTTCCCCTTAATCTTGACTGGCAGAACTCCCACTTCATTATCATGCTGCTGAATGGTGAGTACCTCCTTGGTTCAGCTTGTTCACTCTCTGCTGATCCTCAGGTGGCCACTTCTAACAGTAACGCCTGTCTCTTAGGGACTCAGGTGTTTGAGTACACTAACAGCTTTTTATACGATCAAGTGGTGCTTCGAACTTTCTACCCCATTTATTCTGATATATCACTTTATCGCTTTTGCCAAGATTGGAAGTTATCCAGAAATTTCAGTATATTCACATATATAACGTTTTTGTTGGTTGCCACATTCTTATTTCACTCTGACCACTTTAGAAAGAATATGGCTTCTTGGAAAGTGACTGAATCGAAAAGTCTTTTTGCTTTGTTGTTTTTGATCTTGTTTTTTTTTCTTCTTTTCTTAGCAAAGCATGTAATCTAATTGTCATTTTTGCATACTGAACCACCTTGCTATCATAGGTTTACCAGAAGATATTAAGTCTCTGTTTATCTCTTTTTTTCTGGGGCTGCTGGGGCTGCTCATCAGTAGCCATTGGGCATTGTGAGAACTCCCGCACATACACTGTCTTCTTGGACTTGTTTTGCTTGAGTTTTTTTAAAGTCAAGATGATGTTTTACATTATGGTCTGCGATGCTGGTTCTCCAAAGTGATTATAAGATTATTCAGAGCTCCTCAAGCTTCACAGCTTCTTTTCTGAGAGGAACTGTTAAACCCCTCCCTGAATTCCTGGGATGTGCTAACTGGGCATCGCTACTGATTCCTTTTGCCTTGTTCATCTCTTCCAGCAAAGTCAGCATCTCTTTTACCTTTGCTTTAAGCCCTTCTGTTCAAGGGTAGTTTTTATACCATCCACATCCCCAGTGATACAAACTAGAATTGTTACAAACACCAATATTTGGAACATGCTCTGTGGGAAAACCATCCAAAGATGTTGCACTGTTTTCCAAATATCTTATACCTGCGTTCTTACACTACTCTCCAGACTTTTGTCCAAAAGTGTCTAACTGTGGAAGAGACTTTATGGTCGTTTCCAGGTACTCTGTCTCAGCTGGGCCAATAATGGGAAGCCATAAGACTTCCTTATTGGCCAGGTGCGAGCAGTTATGCACTGTTTGGGTGTCTCAAGCAATGACTCTGAGATTGCAAAGGAAGGTTCCTTCCCTCTAGTAAATCCCTAATACTCAAATAGCCATAGTCCAGCCTCCTGTGTGACCATACTGAACCATGTTGTTCATATACCATACTATATGTGTATCTGTATCTTTTTCTCTCCATGTCTCTAAACACTGATAAACTCCTTCATTCAAGTTGCTGTTGCCATAGATATAATGGTTCTTTTGTTACAAAACCCTTTTATGAGTCCCATTAGTTTTGGTGCGTGAAATCTCGGAATTATCAGCAGGCACTAGTACATTAAAAAACATACCTTCTGTATACTTTGTGCAGTAAAATCCTCAACAGTTCTTACCCACTTTGGTGTTGTAGAAATGCCCTGAGTCTTACTTGTCCTGTATACCGGAACTATTCAGGTTATTGAAGATATGGTTTCTTCTCTGTTAATGCAGATGTGTAAGGTGCCAAAACAGCTCTTTGCTATAGAATTCTTTCTCATAGTGCTTTCCTACAAAACTTACTTTGCGCTAAACTTGTGGAATCTCGAGTGCCCCAAGGCTCTGCAATGAACATATATACTTATGTCCCATATAATTGTTTCTTATGTTCCTCCTTGAAATACCCATTCCTGTAACCAGATCATCCAAACTATCATGGAATGTATCTGAAATCCAGATGTATATGAGGGGGAAATGAGGCCACGTGGCTTGCACTAATGATCCACGAGCATAGATTTCCTTGGCCACATCAGTTTTGGGCCCCCAAGTTCAAGAGGGACAGGGAACTACTGGAGAGAGTCCAGTGTAGGGCAACAAAGAAGATTAAGGGATTGGAGCACCTCCCTTACAAGGAAAGGCTCAAGGAGCTGGGACTCTTTAGCCCGGACAAGCGAAGACTGAGGGGAGACCTTATTTATCTAAAGGGTGAGTTGAAGAATGTTGGAGCCAGACTCTTTTCAGTGGTTTCCAGCGATAGGACAAGGGGTAACGGGCTCAAGCTGGAACATACAAAGTTCCATTCAAATATGAGAAAAAAATTCGTTATGGTGAGGGTGACGGAGCACTGGAACAGGCTGCCCAGGGAGGTCGGGGAGACCCCTGCTCGGGAGAACTTCAAGACCCACCTGGATGCAGTCCTGAGTAATGTGCTCTAGGCATTACTGCTTTATCAGGGGAGTTGGACTAGATGATCTCTAGAGGTCCCTTCCAACTCTGACAATTCCGTGATTCCGTGATCTGCCAATCATAAACAACCTCTGATTGACCTTCTGGCTAACTTTCTGCAAAATCTCCACAGTCCCTTTTGGCAGAGAGCTCAGAGTGGTCATTTTAAGTAGATGGGTTTTTGTAATAGGCATATGTCCCTCTGTGACTTGAGCCACTTTCAGGTAGAGAGCCTAGTAGTCAAGAGCGTTGTTTCGCCACCAAGCTGTTTCATTGTTAGTATCTCTACTTAAAAGCATAAAGTAGCCTTATTTTGGTTACCACTTGGCATTGTGTCAAAAGAGACGTTGAAATTGATTGATTAACATCATGGGAATAGTATGAGGATTGTGGGACTATAGTTTGGATCTATCTATCACAAGTGGACAAGTGATGTGTTGTAACTTGGAGAAGAGAGGGGAACAGTAATTTTCTGTGATGGGGACCTATTTCTCTGATGATGTTGCTGTAGCAGTTGGTCCTGTCAATGGGATGTTCCTCTGTCATAACTTCACAGTCATTGTTTTTAACAGAAAACCAACCCTTTGCTCCATTAGAACAGCACTCTGTACTAGTCTTTTTTCACCCTTGTCCTAAACTATTGTCCTAAATATTCCGAGGCTAAATACTGTCCTAAATATTCCCAGGCTAAATATTGTCCACCACTATTGTCCTAAATTTTGTGAATTGTATTCCCAGGCTAAATACTTTATTGTCCTCTCCTATAGAATGGAAAAAAAAAACAACCCAGCTTGTAGGTGCTGTAGTATTTTTTAATCAACTACTTGTTCCTTCAGAAAAGTTTTACATTTTTCACATAATTCAATGAATTTGATTTTGCAGGGTTGAACAAAAATCCCGTTCCTCTCTTTCCAATTAGAGCTACTTACTGAATGCCTCATTAATATCTCAACATTAAAATCCTTCCTTTTTCCCATGGGTTGGCAATTCCTAGCCATTTGTATTTATGCTGCTTATGGCAGTTGTTTGTTCACATCCGGAGTTCTGGCATCAGAAGTTTTAGTTGATGAGCCTGTGTAAATGCAAACCTTCTATCAAACACACAAAGTGTATGCTTGATGATGAAGTTCAATATTCTGACCTTTTTCAGAATCATTGGATGCAACAGTATTAAAGAATACTGGCAAGCTGGTGGAGTTCCAGTCCAGCAGTAGCGAAGTTTAGGCAGTTTATTGTAGTTTGCCTAACTCTTGACTTAATAGAATTAATTTGCAGCAGTGACACTTATGGGATTCTTAGTATTGTTATCATCTAGAAGAATGGACACAAGACAGTGGCCTTTAATTCTTATTTTTCTAGGAAGTTGATATTTCATCTGGGTATTAGATTATCAGATTTGTGACTCTGAGTTCAGGAAAGTCCTTGAGGAATGAATGGCCCTAGCAAGGCTCTTTTTTTGTTTGTTTGGCCTGGGTTTTTGTTTGTTTGACTTTCTCCCTATGTATCTGATTTCTGTTATCTGGAGTGGGATGAACAAGTTTACATATGGATGACAATATAATTAAAGGCTGTATCATAATGCTGTAGGGAAAAAATACAAAATAAAGGAGTTCAGTGTGATTGGTTTTTTTGCTTTTGACTTTGTAGTGTTCACATAATAGATTTTCGAAGTGTTTATATTCTAGTTCTTCTTAGGTTTGGAGTTTTTCAAAATTAAACACTGTAGATCCAAATAGTAAAATGATGTGTAAAGGCTTCAGCAGAGATACAAATACCCTGCTCTTTCACCTTGTTTTTACCTACTCTGCTTCCCTGTTTATTCCTACTTTTAATTGTCCTTTCCATCCTGACTCTGAAGAACAAGGCATGCTATTTCTTTCCCTCCTTTGTGTGAGAGAGTCTGTTGCCTCTCCAGTTGATCTTGCTTAATTTTACCAGGAGCTAAAAGCATCACAGCAAGGAAGCTCTGTTATTATACAGTACCCATTAAGTTTTCATGTAGACTTATCCAAAGGAAGAAGAAGACAAGGTAGGGAAGGAAAGGAAATTGGTGTTTGTACTGAGAGTAGAGGTAACGTTTGGTGTCTACCAAGCAGAGGGCAAAGGAGGTTCCCTGAGTTAACGGCAGAAGAAGAGACCAGTGGACAGGGCCGACTCCAGTGCAGCTTGGTAATACTGGCTGTTTGGAAGAGCTTTTGAAATTGTCTCCATTTTATAACAAGTCATCTCTTTTTCCTTGACCCCGCTCTTACATCAGTAACTAAATTTTAAGAAAGATAAATTCATGTAAACAACTTCCAACATGTCTCTTTTCCTTGTTTATTTTTACTCCCTTTTTTTTTTTTGTTTTCCAATCTCTTCATTTCTTGCGATGCCACAAAACAGTTTTGGTAGGGCTTTTGGAAACAAGCAAAGAGTCTTGTTTATAGATTTCTTTCCCTAGAAGTTAACATTAAAACACAAAAGGCATCTCTAGGCATTCCTTTGGCTAACATAAGGTCAGATCAGTACATTAAGAATGGAATTTTTATGTTTTACTAGGCTGTGTTTATACTGAATGGAGAAGGCCTTTACACACTGAGTCTTTAAAAAGAGCTAGGACTAAAAGAAAACTACAATATTGAAAATACATTTTAAAAATGTTCACTGAATTGTGATGATAGGAATAGAATTGCAATCTGGAGCAGAAGAAAACAGAAACTGAGACTTACACAGCAGACAATTATTTTCTATTTCAAATGCTTGTAGATCTGTAAATATTTACAGAAATCCAGTTTCATGGTGGTTAAGTGTAATGAAAAATGACATTTTCAATGATGTTTCCATCATTCCTCATTAACTTTTTATAGAAAATACACATAGTCATACTGAAGTTGTAGCTTCCCCATTGGTATTGAATGCCAGAAACATCAGTGTTCTAGTCTGGGATGACTCAAAAGCATTGAGTACCAGCTATTGCTGCATAACGTGGTTACTGTGGTGTATGTAAACGCTGATGACTGGCTGTTGATCTTTTACAGTAGGATTTCTATACCCACATATAAATAATATTTAGAGTCTTGAGTTTGATGTATGAAGATGTTTAGTTTTCTATTGATTTTCATGGAAGCTGTGTATGCTTGTACATCAGGAAAAGTATTTAATACTATATATTCAAGAGATGACATTTTTTCGGTGGTGTTCAACATGCTGCTTGTGTGTACTTTACCTAATCTGTTAACTTTTGCAAAGCATCTTGAGATCTTAAAATTAAAGCAGTTGTATAATTCTGAGATACAAAATTAAATGCACTATGTTTTGTAACAAATAGTAGATAAGAATCTGTTAGCAAGTCACGTAGATTTCTCCTGCAGTGTATCATAGCAGCCACTTCTGGTAACATTTTTTTAATGTTTTAATAATTTTTTTATGTTCTACAACATTTACCAATACTGTGATCTTTAATTTAATTTAATGGGTCTTGTTCATATTGGACCCATTTCTGTTACAGTGTTATAACAAAACTCACCTGTACTGCTTTAAAATTTAAAAAGCTTAGAAAAGTCTGTTTGACATTTTTAAACCTTTTACAGAATCACAGAATATTCATGGTTGGAAGGGACCTCTGAGATCATTGAGTCCAACCACAAAACAAACAAACAAACAAAAATGAAAAAAACCCAACAACACACACAACACCCCACCTAATCACACCCACCCACAAACCAACAATCTCAGGTACTACAGCATGCCCTGAAGAGCCATGTCTACATGTTTCTTAAAGACCTCCAGGGATGGTGACTCCACCACCTCCCTGGGCAGGCTGTTCCAGTGCCTGACCACCCTCTCAGTAAAATAATTCTTCCTCATATCTAATCTAAACCTCCCCTGCCACAACTTCAGACCATTTCCTCTGGTCCTGTCATTATTCCCTTGGGAGAAGAGGCCAACACCCACCTCTCTACAACCTCCTTTCAGGTAGTTGTAGAGGGCAATGAGGTCCCCCCTCAGCCTCTTCTTCTCCAAACTAAACATGGCCAGTTCCCTCAGCCTCTCCTGGTATGACTTGTTCTCTAGACCCCTCACCAGCTTGGTGGCTCTCCTCTGGACACATTACAAAGCAACAGAATGAATATTTTCAGGCATGAGTGCATAATGTTAAACACCTAAAGGATTTAATGTCTAATAAATTCCCAGCAGGTCTAGTGAGGAACTGTGTTACATTTGAGCACAAGACTTATTAGTATAGATCTCAGTTTGCAGAGTATTTTTGCAAAACAGTGGTGTATTTCTTACTACCCTGCTGTTGGAGAGGACCTCTGGGAAGAGACTGCTTTTCATTACAGATTGGGTTTTGTGCTAGGATCAAGAAACCTAAATGTCTAATTGCTCTATTGAACTGTAAAACTCACTGCCGCACTTGTTGCAATACTTCTGGGAGACTCTATTAAAACTGCAAGTATCTCTTGAAACAGTATTAAAAGTTTTCAACAAGTGATGGCATAAAAAAGATTATTTTTTTTTTTCCAGAAAACCTGAGGAATAAGGGAGAATTTTTTACTATGCTTCTAGAAGCAATGAGTAATTATTAAGCCACTTCTAGTGATACAGTTAGTGATCAAAACAGCAATGGCAAAAGTATAATGAGACCAGAGGATTAAGTATAAAGAAAGGCAGTGTTTTCCATTTGGTAATATAGTGTTCAGTTAACAGCATTGAAACTGCTGTTTGAAAATAAATTTAATCAAAGGTCTTTTATGTGGGACTAATGAATCTAATTGATCTAGAGATGATTAAAAGGCAAAAAAGATTTTCTATTGATTAGGTTGGGTTTTGTATCATGTGCTTTATCGTACTGAGATGCAGTGGAAACTTAAGAAACTACCCATTTGGTTTGGTTAAATATACTATTGTTTACCTTTCTCTGCCTTCATTCTTTCAGTACTTAAAAAAATACATGAAATTGCAGGAAGTAGGATGTAAAGGCTCTTTTTAGATAAATGATATCTGAAGCTTTCTGGGTTTTGCAAGCCTCTGACGGGTGTGGATCCTGGCTCCACTTAGGCTGAATGATTCAGAAAAAATGTCAACCTCCTAGAAGAATGCAAAGCATATTTTTTAACAGAAACTCAGTACCTGAAAATCATGGATCAGACAGGGAAGTCTCACTCACTAGTTGCTCCCCCGTTGGAGCAGCACTGATCCACACCTGTTTGAGTTTAATTTCTCATATATTCCTGGGAATTCCACGAGTGGAATCAATTGATCTCTATGCATTTACAACTGATGCAGTTACAGAGAAAATTTCAGCATTCCCTTCTCATGAGTTCTGTTATATGGAGGATATTCCTTTTTCACTGTTTTTTAGATCAACTTTTGGTTCTGGCATTAACAAGGTTGTTGCTGAGGGTCAGCTATGTCTGGATAGTGGTAAGTTACACTTTCTGTGTTTGCTTTTAAAAGGCTGCCTTCTTTCTGCAATGGAATCTGTTTGCTGTTCCTGTCTGCTGAAGCAGAGTGCTTATGACAAGCTACCAACTCAAGCTCATTGGATATAGAGAACATGTTATACTGGGTGTAGGCACTTGGTGTTCTAGCCTCTGTTTTAAGAGTGAGTTTTCCCCCAGGCATTTGTAGTATAATACAGACATTTGCAGTTAGACAAGAAGGTGCTTGGATGGTAAAGAAATATCTCATGGCTTAGGAAAGCCTCCTCCTCCTCCGTTCAGAATTCAGTATTCCTATGACATTTCTCAAGACAGATATATTGGTTTCAGGGTTTGTTTTTTGTTTGGTTGGCTTTTTTACTGTTTATTGTATTTTTTCCATCAATACCTACACGAAATGAAGTGTGTCAGCCATACTAGTAGAGTTTTAACTGTGTCTTTCAGCATGGTATCCATTTAAAAATTCTCTTTTCGTTTCATTTCCTGGCTTAATCTTTGAAGAATAAAAGTTAATTATTTCTGTTACTCCCTTTCTACTAGCCTTCAGTGTTTCTGCTCTCCCATCAGCATGTATACAGAGTTCAGGGAACACAATCTTCAACTGTTTTTTTCTAGCTTTGGTCTTTTTATTCTTAATTATCTTGTCTCTTAAGGAAGGAGAGAAGAAATCACAACACACCTCCATTTAACTTCTTCTTTCTGAAAATCACAAATGTCTACTGTTTCTGAATTCTCTCTTATGCATCTCATACATCCTCCTATCGTCCCAGGTATGCTCTAACTGGGTGGACCTGCTCTTTCAAAAGCAGGTTTGGTCTGCTTTACTCGGAGAAGCAGAAAGCTGGCTGAGGTTGGGAAAAGGATGAGCTAAGAGGCGCATCTCATATGCATCCTGCTGCCTCTTCTTGTTACAGGTTTTCTCACCATCTGAAAGCTTGTCTCACTTATTTGTTGTATCTTCAAACTGGAAGTAGTTTGAGGAAAGAGAGCATAATTTTCTTTGTGTTCAGCAGAATCCTGATTTAGCTGACTTTAGGTAGTATCACAGTAAGTAATAACTTATAAAGTAATACAGTAAATAAACTGAAAATATCTTTTTTTTTCTGACTTAAAAAATGAAATTATTATATGGCCAATGGATGCAGAAATGTTCCTATTCTTTAGTTTTCTTGCTCGTACTCAGATGTTGTTTCTTATTTTCTAGCTCTAAAAAGAGAGTCTAAAGCAGTACTGTATTTCTGTCAGAATAAGATTGTCTTAATTTGTGTCAATAAAAATGTCTTTAGTTTCATGCAGCCAAATGCATATGAGAAACTTACCTACTGTGGCTGCCAGCCCTAGCCAGGCTCCTGTACAGGAAGCCACAGCAAAAACAGAAGTAACAGACTGTTTTGTGATAGACTGTATGTCCTAGATGTTGCCTCCTAAATTCATAAATAGAGATTGTCTTAAAACGAAGACGTTTCAGATTTTCATAAACAACCAGTGTAAAGGCATTAAATATTTCCCTTTCTATGTAAATACCTGTTTGTGTCTTGAGCTCTTGTAAGCTTAAAAAAGTTGTGGGTCATTGACTTTCACAGCTTAATTATGTGTTAAATAACAAAATCATTTCCTCTTACTTATATATCTTGTGCAAAAGTGTAAACAAAAGAGCTTGATATTCTTTGTCTTTCCCATATAGTATCTCAAATACATAATTTTTAATTGTTCTCTAAATTCTACCCTGTCGTTGCATTATTTCTGAGAAAAGGTGAATGAGACTTAAACAAGTATTTGATGGGAAATTGCTACTTTTCTCTATAATATAATGAAATATTTTAATTATTGGTTTCTATCTCATAACTTAGATTTACACCTTGTGTTGTCCAATCCTGTTTCATTGTGCTGGCTACAATTAGACCCACAGCTGGTTCTTCCCCTGAATGGTTATACTAATTTATAACCCATTAGAGTGCATGAATAGATCATATTGTTCCTTTCATACTGGCACAGGGAAGTGTAAATTAAGTTTTTGTATGCCAGCAAGGGAGACGTCTATCCAAGGGTAGAGTATTAAATTCCTATTTTTAATTTCTGTGATAAATGCAGTTAGAAAGAAAACTGTTATATCTGCAAATATTTTCCATTTCTTAAGTAATAAGACCAATGTGTGAGTTATAATTATTTGTGAGTATACCTGGCTTTTTCAAACTCTAAAAATATTGCGAATATTGGCTGTTTTGGGAGGTAATTATGAGGATATTTGGGTAACATTTATCCACTTAAAGCTGACATTAAACCATATAATAATTCTTATTGTAGCTAGCTAATTATAGAAACCCCTAGGTAGGAACATAAAAATGAACTTTTAAAAGAGCGTTTGTAGATTCTAGGGCCTAATCTGAAAATGCTTTCTCCCATAAACTCTTTGGAACTGTTCGAATCTGTCATTTCAATGCTCAATGCAGTTAAATTAATCTTTTTTTTTTTCTTTTTCTTATTTTCTACCAAAGTCCTTTTGTTATCTGCTCTTTCCAGTCTCATACCAAAAAGCAGTGAGATTATCCAATCTCCCATTCTGCTGTGGGAAGAAACTGAAACACACGCCAAGTTTGTGGGTTTGTTTTTTTTTTTTCTTCTTCTATCAAGAGTACCTTTCCTTTCAGAAAAAAATCTCATCATTCTTCATTTGAAAGATAGAGTTGAAGTGAAAGATTGGAACCTGGATTCCAATAAGTAGCTCATGACTGTGTACTTGGCTGTCTTCAAGTGGGACAGCTTTAGCACAGCAAACTCAAAAGACTTATCTCAGAGTGATCACCCAGGTAGGACTCTTACAGTGTAGGAAATTGTGGTTCAAGTTCATGGTCAGAACTTAGTGGAGCACGAATTTCATCACTAGTTTTTTCAGTCTTTGCAAAACTCCTTAATCTTTGGTTGACCAGCTTTTTACTCCTTCTTGTATCAGCCATAATATCGTCCGTATGTAAAGTTTGGGTTCTTATTAAATAACTAAGTGAAAAGTCAGGGGCCCAAGTTGCTTTATATGTCCTTAATGTCTCCTGCTCCCTTATTTTTGCAATGTAACTGTGATAGCCAGTATTTTACAATAAGCCTTAATTTTCCTAGAACTCTGGGAAGTATTTTTTGGCCTGCAGCATCTGTAGGTATGTAGCATTGAATTTTTTTGCAGGTTTACTTGCAACGGCAGCAGGCTAGGCTTGATCATCAGGCTTTATCATCTGGTAGTTTAGCAATTTTTATTAAAAAGTACCATCAGAATTCTTAAATCTCAGCAATTCCTTCTTAATTGGAGGAATGCTTATTTCAAGCAGTTCTATGGACAACTTCTTGAAGGCTGATAGCTGTTTTGCCACTGATACCACTGTGCTGTGACTATCCAATGTGATTCTTACCTTCCTGTAATGTAAGGTTTTTTCTTGCAGGCAAGTCATGTAGTATTTTGTAAAGGAAAAAAAAAAAAAAAAAGCAGTTACCTTTCATAGCTATGTAATGATGGGTTTCTCATACTATTCACTAATGTGATAGTAAGCTGTACATAAGTTTACTTAAATTCAAAGGTCTTGCTTTTGCCATCAAAAATCTTAACTATTTAAAATACAGCTGCACCTGTTTGGCTTAGCACAAGTAGCTGAAAGATCCCATGATGAGAAACACTTTTCACCTCATAAATTTTCCATTGTGTCCAATGTGAAAGGTTTTTAATTAAACTCAGTAACTCATAATATTCTAATATTCTGCTGTCAGCTGCCATTAAAAAAAAAAAAAAAGACATCACTTCTCATTTTGGCTGGGAGAAAATCTTTTGTGCAAATGTCAGTCAGCAAACCCAATCCTTGTTCTTTTGTACTTGAAAACATGATAGGTTTTCTGAAGCCTGACTAAACATGGGGCTTTAACCTACTAACCTGAATCTCAGCATGTCCTCTGGAAATGGGGTGGACGTGGGCTGAGAATGCTGAGAAAACTGCATGGAGAATGGGGGATTGTATGCCACCCAGCCTTTTATCTTCATGTGGAGCGCTGTCTGCCCCCTTTCCCTTCACAGTGAGCTCAAAGTCCTTGGATATCTTTAGGGGGCCGGTTATGCCTCCTTTTTTATTTTTATTCTGAAGGTTAAGGCAACTTCCTTACTGAAGAGGCAATTGCAGGGGCAATTCTAGGCTATTTCAAAACAAGAAAAAAACACCAAGACTTACAGTTCTTCTGTAACTTCAGTAATGGTGGTGTTTGCTTCAAACTTTTTCCAGTAAACTCAAAAAATATTTGGACCCATATGGAATTATTTTAGGCAAGAATAGCATACACCAAACTAAGCATACTTTGAAAAAGCAGTGGGTTAAGGATTCATTGCACTGCATGGATTCACATGGCAGAGTTTATACTGCATGGTCTTTGTGGTAGGATTCCAGTAAAGAAGATGCCAATCTCAGTGCTCTGTCAGGAACTCAAACTCTTTCCCTTTTAAAGAGTTGTAAATAATTAAGCACTTTTTGTTATGCACTAAGTGATTCAATAATCTTTGTTGCTCAACTGTTTAAGATTGCCGGCATGTACCTTTTATTGAGTCATAGAAGGTATCAGTCTTGGATTTTTGCCCTTTCAACCTCAATAATGTCATTGTTCTAGGATTATTACATGACAGTACGAACAGGAAGAAGTTAAAGCTATCTTTGGAAACATAAACCTTGCAACCTTGTCAGACTTGGATTCTCAGGCTCTTAGCTCCTCTCACGTTTATTCTAGACTAAAAGCAAACAAACCTAAGTCTTCAGAAAGCCTTGTGCAGCTCGTTTTCTACTGCAGCTTCCAAAGAACCAAATGTATTTTATCAAGTGTAAAGTGCCCGAGTGTGCCCCTGCATCTAATAACTCTTCTGTTATAGTGCTGCATTGTCTTGATTCAAAGATTTTTTTTTTCATTAGCTTCAATGTTTGTCAACAGTGTCTCCTTTTTTTCTTTTCTTTTTTTTGCTTCTTTTTTTTAATGCAGGTGTCCTATCTACCAGGATAATTCTAACTTCTGATTAAGCTGTGTCAAAACTGACAAAACCCTCCACAAATCTTGGTATTATGAGGGTTACTACCAGCAGTAGTATTAGTTTCACCATTTTAACAAATCTTTAAGAATTCATACTTAAAAATTAGTAGTATGAATTTCTTATGTAACCAAGGCCACAGTCTAAACTTCCTCTTCTCACATTCTAGTTCCTTCAGGATTTTATTTGATGTAAGCTTAGTCAACAAGGCCTCAGTGAGTATTTTGGTAGCTCGTATAGCAAGGCAGATGAAGGTGACACTTCATCAGATCTAAAAGTTTTTACTGGTTTTGATGGACCGGGGTTCCTCCATCAGTAAAAATAGAAGTGCGTTGCCACATAATCCTGTGCTTCTGAATGAGATTATACACTTTTGCTTCCCTTATTGTGCATCAACAATTTCAAAAGGCTTAAAAATACCTCCCAGTTTAAAAAGATATTCTTGCAGTTGTTATTAACTTCATAGACCAAATGGCAGCATATGAACATGTCTGACTTTTATCTGACGGTTCCTACTAACGTGATGTTATAATTTTTGTTGAAAATTCTATGCAATTTGAAATGCTTTGAGCCTGGAGTGTCTGTAGAGTCAACTTCTGCAAATTCAGTATGAGTTGCACTAAACACTAACACACAGCTATTCTTCTGTTCTTACATCAGGCCTGTGATGTATTCATCACTCTTTTCCCTTTCATGATATCCATTTAAGAGCTTATCAAAATGTGGTCTTCAGCCCGTTTTGCCTCTCCAGCATGAGAGGCAAAAACTGGTACTTTCACAGTACTTCACTTCCCAGCTCCGTACCTTGTATCACAGAAATACATACCTGTTAGAAGATCTGCTTAATTCCCCTGGAATATTAAACTGTTTCCAGGATTTATTGAGACTATGCATTGAAATGACAGCCAGATGCTGATGATGCAGCGTGGGAAAGCATAAATGACTCTGCTTGCCAAAAGTATCCAGTGTGCACAGATTAAGAATGTTAATCTGCAAATACTGAAAGCATTGATTAAAGCGATTTTAGCAGTATTAAGACAATGCATTGGGATATAGTTTTTGCTTGTGTAAATGGATCCAGCAACTGTCAAGCTGGCATCTTCTGCATCTAAAAATAAAACATTCTGTCCATTTGTATTCTAAAAGTATTACAAATGTGGTCTCAAAATTTGACGGGTAAATATCTGTTAGTAATTTACTTTTTTTTTTTTTTTAATGAATGCTGCTGTAGCTTTTATCTTGGTTATGATTCAGTTTTCATTGTATTTCCTGAGAATAGAGAAGCTCTTGAGAATTCATAGTAGTATAAGCCAAAATTGACAAGCAATATGAAAAGCAAGATGTTGCTAATTTATCCACAAAGTAGAGAGTAATGTGGGGACTTCAACATTAAAAATAGGTATTTATGTCATCAAGTAGAATGCTTTTGTTGAATATTAAGTTATACATCTAATTGTAGTTGACCAAGTTCTTTCATTGATACTGCTTTGCTATTTTGAACCCTTTTTTTTTTAAGTTGTCTCTATCTTGGTGTGTGAGCAGCTCTGAGGCAGCGTTATCATTTTTTTGTAAAGGAAAACTGTAGGGTAAAGTAAAGCCCTACCCTATGGAAAGGTGGTCAGGCTGCTTTCCCTGCTCCCCAATATAATTGAAAGTTAGATGAAGTTAAGCCATCTCACAAGAGATACTGAGGAGCTATACCTGACCAGTATCTTAAGGGCATACATCTAAAAGCATTTGAATGCAAGGCTTCCCACCATTTTTTAAATCACTTGGAACGAGGAAGTGAACCCAGGTGTACTGGAGTTCCACTGGGCACAGGGAGCCTTGAGGGAAGACCATTGTCAGATTTGTGGATCAAGCTCTCTGCTTTTATTTTAAAAAAAAAAAAAATCTGGAGAATTGACTGGACTGCTTTTGGGTTGAATGAAACATTGCAACCAAAATAGTTTCCAGTTAATTAAAAGATTTGGGAAATGTGAGGGTATGGTTAGAAATTTGATAGGTCTGGTTGTTTCAACCACCGAATAAATAAACTTCACCTTGATACCTGTTTTCTCTCTCCCTATCCCTGCAGTAAAGGACCCTTTTTTTTTGTCAGGGCTATTTTAAAGAGTTAAGATTTCAGAAGTTTGGAATTACAAGACTGAACAAAACACTTTCTCATTTTAAGCAACAATGAAAAAATCAGTGACTTAGTGTTACTTTTGGCAGCTCCTTAGGCTTCATTTTCCAAGAAGAAAATATTTAATATGATCATACTTTCGCTTTCTACTAATAATTGCTACCCCTTTGTCCATTTACGTTAGCCAAAGATTCAAACAATTAATTTCTTTTACCCTTCTTGGATAAAACCCAAAAAAGCTCCAGAGCCCTAATGTATTGCTGTACCTAAGAAAGGGGATGCAAAACTCCATTGGTGACTCCATGGCAGCTAAAGCCAGTCTTCCCCCTCCCCTGCCTTTCTCTGCCTTGCCATAGGGTTCATGCCCTTACCTTGGCACCAACACTAAGTCAGTTTTCCTCCTCCTAAGTTCAGATCTCCCAGAAAGTGCACTACTCTGGTGGGGTTCAGCTGGACCAGAAGCCTTAAGCAGCTTTACCCACAGTCTGGTGGTCCTGGAGGAGAAGGGGAACATGTACCCAAGGGCAGGAGAGAGACCAGGGTTACAACCCCCAGGGTACAAATCGCTTTAAGTTACCATGAACATGAGAGCATCTAACCAGCCAGTCTGTTTGCCAGGTGTGTGACTTCAGACTGACCATGGCATGTTGGTGTTCCTCTGGTTGAGGTACCCCCGCACAGGTGGTGTAGACAGTTACTGCAGCGACGGCATGAGACACCAGCTTTTACTTGTCCTGCTGTTCACATGCCACCTGGCTCTGTAACTTGGCCTTACTGCAGTTTCTTCAGAGGTACAGAGCAAAGCCAGTCAGATGGCAGATGTGGATACAATTTAAGGATAAAGTAGCTGTTGTCATAATCAGGTTGCATCTCTGTAGAAGTAAAAGAAGATAATGTAAATGAAATTCATGGATAATACTAAAATTGGAGTTCCCTAGAGAGAATAGAAATATTACGGTTTATTCCTACTCACAGTGATGCTAATGACGAGTTTCACATTCATGTCAGCTGAGTATGTTCAAGATCCCTGAGAAGGTTGGGAACGACGGTTGCTCTGAAACTACAAAATGTTCAGTGAAAAAAAAATAAATGTATCAGTGGAAACTTTGTGGAAACACAAGAGAAAAATGGCAAGAAATAATTCTGTGAAGTGCAACTAGTTAAAGAGTTTGCAACTGCGGAGCGTGTGTGCGTGTGTGAAAGCAGCTGAGTTACTTGCGAAACTATCGGATCGCAGAGCAGGAAAGTAATCGCTCCTCGGGTTCTGGTGGTGCTGAACATAGCCATAGCCGGTAGTTAAGGAAGTAGGCGAAGAAAATTCTAAGTTTAGAGAAGAATTGTCCAAAATCAGGGATCTAGAGAGCTTGACAAAGAAAAGGTGGTGGAATTTTCATGTAAAGAATTACATAATCGACAATGACTGATGGGATGTCTTTGTTAGTCCCAAATTTGCTACAAATGCTCATAATTCAGCTCTGGTGGTAATAGCAACAGGGAGATACAGTTATGAAAAACACTCTGTTCACCATTGACATTTTAAGCAGTTTGGACCTGATCCATGAAAGGTTTTAAATGACTAACATACCTCACTTTCTAATGTAAATTACAAAAAAAAAGTTTAATCCTGTGCTCAGTTTCTGCCTTAATCAGCTGCACCAGAGATCTGAAGGCTAGGAAGGGCAAGCGCTCGAAGAAGGGGGTGTGTATTGCTCAGAAGACTCTGCTTCCAGTCTGTCTTTAAATTAGCATTTCACCATTTTCATAGAGTTATGGAATCATTTAGGTTGGAAAAGACCATTAAACTAGTACTGCCAAGTCTACTACTAAACCATGTCCCTAACCACCACATCTACACATCCTTTATGTACCTCCAGGGATGATTGCTCCACCACTTCCCTGGGCAGCCTGTTCCAATGCTTGACAACCCTTTTGGTGAAGAAATTTTTCCTAATATCCAATCTAAGCCTCCCCTGGGACAACTTGAGGCCATTTCTTCTCATCCTATCACTTGTTACTTGGGAGAAGAGACCTACCCCCACCTTGCTACAACCTCCTTTCAGGTAGTTGTAGAGAGTGATAAGGTCTCCCCTCAGCCTCCTTTTCCCCAGGCTAAACAACCTCAGGTCCCTCAGCCTCTCCTTGTATGACTTGTTCTCCTGACCCCTCACCAGCTTCATTGCCCTTCTCTGGACCCGCTCCAGCACCTCAATGTCTTTCTTGTAGTGAGGGGCCCAAGACTGAACATAGTATTTGAGGTGAGGCCTCACCAGTGCCGAGTACGGGGGCAATAACTTCCCTAGTCCTGCTGACCGTGCCATTCCTGACACAGGCCAGGATGCTGTTGGCCTTCTTGGCCACCTGGGCACACTGCTGGCTTATATTCAGCCACCTGTTGACTAACACCCCCAGGTCTTTTTCTGCTGGGCAGCTCTCCAGCCACTCTCCCCCAATGCTGTAGTACTGCTTGGGGTTGTGACCCAAGTGCAGGACCCGGTGCTTGGCCCTGTTGAACCTCATCCCATTGGCCTGGTCCCATGGGTCCAGCCTGTCCCAATCCCTCTGTAGAGCCTTCCTACCCTCAAACTGATCAACATTCCTGCTCAACCTTGTATAGTCTGCAAACGTTCTGAGGGTGCACTCGATCCCCTCGTTCAGGTCGTTGAGAAAGATGTTAAACAGAACTGGCCCCAATACTGAGCTCTGGGGAATTTCACTGAATTTTTTAGAGTTGGAAGGGACCATAGAGATCATCTAGTCCAACTCCCCTGCTGAAGCAGGATTGCCTAGAGCTTGTCAGAGCATGTTACTCAGGACTGCATCCAGGCGGGGCTTGAAAATCTCCAAGGAAGGGGACTCCACAACCTCCCTGTGACCAACCACTGACTGGATTTAACTCCACTCACCACAATTTTCTAATGAAGTGGGAAGAATTTTGGAGACATAGGTGATCTGCGTGCCAGGGCCTACCCAAAGAACTTCCTTCAGAGGTGGATGGAGCATGTGGGATCATAGGATCACATTGCCCTGGCTCTGGCAGAGGAGAGATCTGAATCCTCATCCGAGTTCCTACTCCATCAGCCTGACGGCTGACCGCAGCGGGGCCGGCTGGAGGAGCCGTGGCAGCAGCGGTGCGGGCTGCAGTGCGGGGCGCAGTGGTGTGCGGTGGTGCGCGGTGGTGTGCGGGGCGGGCCGCGGGTGCGGCTCCGCTAGGTGGCGGGATGCCGAAGGGCTCGGCGCTGCCGTCCCGGAGCCCGCGCGGGTTTAGCCCTGCCTCTCCGCATTGTCTGAGGACATGACAAAGTGCGGACAGTTTCCTGGAGTCCGGCCTGCCCCCGTGTTTCTGACTGGTTTTGTCATTAATAAAGCAGGATCGGGAAGGATCCGAGGGAGGTCTGAGACACAAAGGAGCCCGGTGCGGTGACAGGGTAAGAGGGCACTTCTTAGCTATCCGCAGTCTGCGAGGGAGAATTGCCAAGGCAAAGAGAAATTCTTTATGAAAACGCAGTGGGGTGTAGTGAGAAGCGGTGAAATAAAAAAAAAAAAAAAGAAAGTCTGCAAAGTTTGCAAAGAGTAACAGCTGGTTAAATTGCAGCGCGGTGTATAAGCCCACAGAGAAGCGCATTTGCCTCTTTGCGGAGCCGGTTTGGAGGGGAGCAGCTGCCCGCTTAGGAAAGCGTGACCTTTTCCATCCATTTTTTTAAGTTACAGAAGTGAAAGGAAACCGGACTCTGTAAATATCACATTAAATTAATAAATAAAATCGTCTTATACAGAATTAAGTCACAAGCTCTTATTCCTGCTTCTTGTCGTCTTTGTTTTCTTTTAACCGTGATTTCTACTGTGCACTCTGAAAGCAGTGATTTGTTTGTACGGCGTTTGTGCAACGCTTCAGAAACAGCTTTAGTGTTAAATCGGGGTGTTTGGGCTAAACTTCTTCAGGATATACCTTCAGTTCCCATTCCTCCCGGTGCAGGTAGCTGTGTGCCTGCCGGAAAACTTGAAAAACTGAAGCAAGTGTGTTGTAAACGGGGTAGGACCGCGCTTGCCGTTCACGTTTGTTCTCCCCTGGGCTCACCCTCCACCTTCTGCCCCCTTCGCTCTCCCGCGGGACCGCGCACGGCTCTGGGGGCACCCGGGGGTGGTTCGGGGGCTTCTGGCTGGGGTTCTGCGTGTGCCCCCCCCAGCCAAACCCCCTACACCCGACTCGGGCTCCCCGGGTCTCTGGGGGGAGAAGGGGGTTGCGAGCCGGGGGCGGCGTGCTGGGCCAGGCTCTGCGGTGGCGGGCTGCGCTCTCGAGGGGGTGCGTGTGTGTGCGTGCGTGTGTGTGTGTGCATGTGTGTGTGTGCGTGTGTCTCCGAGGGGGGCTCTCGTCGCCGCGCTGTCCCCGCTGCCCCGGAGGAGAGCCGGCCCCTGGTGGGGCGAGGGGCTTAGTGCTGGTGGGGGAGGCTGCGGACCCGGCGTGGGGCGAGCGGGAGGAGGTAAGGGGCTGGCCGAAAGCCGTCGGGGAGGAGAGGGCGGGCGGCCGCGGGGGGAGCCGCGGGGCGCGCCCGGTGCGCGGAGCGGCGGAGAGGCGGGGGAGGGGGCGGTGGCGGCGCAGGCCATGTGCGGGGCCGGGGCCCCAGCCCTCCCGCTTTTGAACCTGGGCAAAGCAGAGGCGGGGAGAGAGGCAGGGGCAGGAGGCCGGCGGGGACATCAGAGCCGCCCGAGCGGATAAGGTGGGAGAGCCGCGGGAGCGGAGCGGGCCAGCGAGGCGGCAGCGATTAGCGGCACCGCACCGCACCGCACCGCACCGCAGCTCCGGCCACCATGCAGAGGTCGCCCCTGGAGAAGGCCAACATCTTCTCCAAACTTTTCTTCAGGTGGGAGCCCCGGCGCGGCGGGACACGGCGGGGCAGCGGGGGCGGGAAGCGGCGGTGCCAGGGGGCTCGGCGGGAGACCCTGTCCCCCCCGGCTCGGCGGAGAGGGGGGCCGAGTGCCGGGAGCCAATTAGCCCTGGAAAGGTCTGTGGGGAGAGCGGTGGGAGTCTCGCTAGCTGCCGAAGGATGAGATCTTGAGATAGCTCTCTCTTTCTTTTTTTTTTTTTTTTTTTTTCCTTTTGTCGTTGCTGGGGTTTTAACACCAGGAATCGGCTTTGTCTGTCAGGTGTCATAAACCCTTGCTAGACCTGGACAGATGAATTTATGACATAATTTGAGCAACCTTTGGTAAATTGCTCAACTAGTTAATCTGTTATTTCGATGGAAACTGTGAGAACACGTCGGGGTGTGTGTGTGTGGGGGGGGTGAGCAGAGGGGAAATGCTCTCAGAGCAAGGATTCCTTCTGTTGGGCTTTTCAGGTGTTTTGCATTTGCTCAGTGTGTGAGTGTAATGTAAGATCTTACTGGAAACAGTTCTTGTAAACCTTGAAAGTGTTCTCTTGCAACAAAGTACCTGGCGCCTTTTCTTTCTCACAACTTCAAATAAAAAGAGAAGAAGAAGCCAATACTAACGCCTGGGCACAACATACTTTATAAGACAATATAGAAGCCTGAACATGCTTTATGTGACATTGCTAGAAATGACACTGCCAACTGGAAAGAGCAAATAATCTTTCTGGCTTTGGCCCACACACGCCTTGTTTTGCCAGGGTGCTGGTTCCCCCTTTTGTTACTTGAGTGTCTTTCACACAGCAGGGAAGGGAGGGAGGAAATCTTGTATAAGACGGGAACATAGTGACTGAGATGGAACGTGATGTAAAACTATAGCATTGGCACGAGGTCTCTGCCTCAGCGACTGAAGGCTTTTAACTCACTTTTTAATCCTTTTGGGATAGCTTTCCTTTCCAGCAGGTTGGCCTGGACCTTTTTTTTTAAAGTTTCTTAAGGGAAGTAGATCTGTATGAATCACTCTGTTTGCCTGCCTCCCCCACTTTGGCTCGTTTTAGTCAGGTGCAATAGCAGGGAAGGATCCCAAACATAACCAGTTCCTAAAGTTTTACAAATAGCCAGGTAAAGGTGAGGATCCTAGAGGTGTCCTACAGGGGGAAAGAAGCCATACCTGCTCTCAAGTGCTGTTAGAGCCAGGGAGTGTGGATGACAGGAGTGTAAACCTTTACAAATTCTCCAAGAAGCTTCAGTCAGTGCTCTTGTCAAGTACAAGACAAGAGTATTTCCTACCAATCTGTAGGAAATAATGCTGCATATTGACTTAATTGGTCAAGGAGCCACTTGTTCTGTTTCATTTTATTGATTTGTAAAGCTTTTATCAGAGTAGTGCTCTCCTAGAACCTGTGATGCTGAAGGTGTCAAGAAAAAAAACCCAATGAGATAAAGCAAATATACTTCTGATTCCCACCTTAGTTAAAGTTCCCATGGCTGGAACCAGATGCAGTTCATGTTCATTAAGTGCATAATTAACCGTCCTTGGGTCTGACCTGGTCTTTTAAGATAAAAGTCTTTAAATCAATTAAATGATTTTTGAATCATGCCTATCATGCATGATACATTATATTGTACCAGCTATCTGACTCTAAGTGAAGAGGTAATAAACAAGTACATAAAGTTAAAGAGATGTTTATGATCAATATTGATGAGAGCAGACAAATTTCTTTACAAAACTTTATACTAGCATTGTTTCATGGAAAAACCAGACTTTTAATGTAAACATTCAGTTCACTGGGTAAGAAAAGCCAAAATTGTATGTGTACATCTATAAGGTGTCTAATGGGATTCTAATACCTTAGGAATGATGTTTCTGTGAATGACAAAGTCTCTGCTTAGTTGCATTTTACCACATAAGCTGTGAATGTGTGTTTCTTCACAAATACTGTATTAAATAATTGAGAAGGTCACCAAAGTGAAAGCCACAAGTTAAGAAAATGCATTATATCCAAATTGGCAGCAAGGGTGTCCTTCTTTTAAAATAAAATAAATAAGGATTTAAAAAACATTCATTATTTATAACTCTGAAACATGTTAGCTTGTTTTAAAATGCACCCATTCAGTCTTCAAGGACTTCTTCAGCTTCTGTCTTATCAAAAGGAGATCAGGATCAATGCTAGATCATTAAAAGGTAAGTTTTAATCAGAGCAAAGATTCGTCAAGGTATAAGAAATTCACAGCACTTTGAGGCATAATATTTCTGATGAGCTTTACAAAGTCAGAAACATTTGCTACATACCGGTAACGAGACCTATCCACTCAACTTGAAACATCCACAACATAGTGATTAATGAGAGAGATTGGAACAAGGTTTTTTAAGATGTCAGAATATTCTTTTAGTGGTTTAACTGAATCTACACACATCATTGGTTTCTGATACTGATAATATTCAGTAAAGCACTCCAGGACATGTCCACATTTTCCCAGTCCGATTGTTGGTCATGAAACATCAGGAAACATCACGAAAACATGTGAGACAGAACTCAAGGGCATTATATCTGAAATAAGTCATCAATTCTTTCTTTTTGAAAAAATCTAAACCAAAAAGGTGTGTATGGAAAAAGATTGCTCTTTCCAATGATGATGAAATAGTTGCTTTCAACTGCAACACTGCAGAATGCTTCAGTGAAGTAACTTTTACAGGAGGCTCCTATGCAATTATGTGTGAAGTACTTATCTGAATATAATGCAATAAGTTGAAGGTTACAGTAGCAGAAGTGATGCTGATGTATTAGTTATTATTAAGGAAATCTTGACGGTAAGTGTAATATTATTATTTGATATCGTACAAGCTCTTATCAGCGTCTTGATACTGATGTCTGTAAACCTATCGGCAAGGTTTTGTTGCTTCTTAATCTGTCCTGTTTAGGCTGGAGGGATGGTTTAAATGTGTAAAGTCAGACTGGAGCTCCTTGCTTATAAGTGAATAGTTTAGACAAATTTCAGTATTGTTTGTACATTTTTTCTTTATTCTTTCTGCCCAAAAGTGAAAGACTGTTATGTGTATACAAGGAGTAGTATCTTAGGGAACATGTTACCTTTTTGTTGGATTTCCAAGACTAGAGACACTGATGGGGCAAAAAAAGATAATTGCTTGGGGTGGTCACAATAGGAAGTATTTAGACATTAGAAATCAACTTTCATTCTAAAATTTGAACAATTTTTGTTTAGAAACTGAGTTTTAGTGGTTGAGAAATGAAGTATGAAGACAAGTGGTTTCAGATCTTCCATTAGGATGACACTTATAAAACACTAGGTACTAATTGTTTGGTGTTTCAGGGGGTTTTTTTTTGTGTTTTGTTTTATTTTCCTTATTACATTTTCAGAGTTGATCCCTTTTGTTCCCAACCAGATGCAAGACATTTATCTGGGCACTGGCAAATTTTACTCTTGTTTAAAGAAAACAGAGTTTTATGCAGAAGCAGTCATGTGGTCATATGCTTACCTTCATATTCATTTTGAAGCTTTACCTTTGTCTTTGTAACAGATATTTATGTTCTTGGAGTTTTGCAGGGTCGAGGCTGTACCTTTTGTAGCAAACAACACCAGAGTACTTTGCAACCACCTAGTTTTTACTGTAATTCAACAGGCACCGGGAAGTATTGTTATGGTTTTATTAAGGCAAGTTAATAAATTAATTAATTTTTAGCTGAGTACGGGAACACTGAGTTACCGTTGAAGTTTCAGAAACAGCTGCAACTTTGGGACAATTCTGATTTTTTTTTTTTTTGTTTTTTACATGCAAATTTAGATATTTAAATACAAGTTCACAAAAAGCAACCCTTGTGCTCCTGCCCAACTCTCTAAGTGTATACTTTTGCTTTGGTAAGTACAAAATGTGACAACTGTCTTGGCAGGACTGAATAGTTCAGTGCCTGATTAATTATTAAATCCAGATGAGAAATACAAACTAAGCCAGCTTTTGTGCTATGTCCTCTAGTGGGATCAGTCCATTAGACCTTCTCTAGTTGCTTCTTCCTTTCCAAACCAGAAAAAAAAGTAACCTGCTGCCTCTTTATACAGCTGCCCAGTGGTTCCAAGAACAATTTAGTATGTAGGGGCTAAATGTTGGATTCCTTCTTCAGCTGTGTGTGTGCTCGGAGTGGTAGGAAAAGGAATTCAATTCTACACCTTACCTCTTCAAGGAAGTAGGACCAGTGTTACCAGTGTATGGTAGTGAAGGTGCCTTAGTGTGTTTTAGATCTCTGCTCAGCTAATATTTTTAAAGTATAAGAGCCAGGGTGACTGTAGTCTAATGGGTAAGAAACTTGTTTGCTCCTGATTTCTGTTCTGAAGGCACTTTTCATGAAGCTTTTAGGGTGGATAACAGAATCCAGACTTAAGGTTTGAAAGTACCTAGCACATGAACTACAGTCATGGTTATTCTTTCACTCTTTCTAGCTTAATTCAGTCTTAATTGCAAGTTTGATAGTGCCTTCATCAAGATAGTTTCTGGTTTGAATAAGCATTCTCATGAGAATAAGTTCTAATCCCTTCAGAGAACGGAACTAAAGCCCTAGGCAGTCCCTGCTCTGTCCTTGAACTATGTATCTAAGGATTTTGATTCATGAATAGAGAAGGATTTATGTGCCTATTTTCCTGTAGAAGTTTGGGTTTTAATGTGTACGTTTGTCCTCAGAACTTCCCCTGAAACTGTCTTGAGTTCCTGAAAATCCCAGGTTTTGTATAGGAAGCTTAAAGACCTAATTCATGGCTGTAAATTTCACTCTGGAGGAAACTGTCATATCGAACATACATTTGGAGCATCCCCTATCAATACCTAGCTGTAGCATCTTGCTCATCTTTCCTCTCTGAGCAGGCAGTCTCTGTGTACGTTGGTAGCTCTGAGCAGGCAGATTGAATTGCACAGTGTGATGGCTCAGTTGCTGGGATGGCTGGTTTAGATACTTATACAAGGCAAATTTCTTATAGTATGTTTTTAAGGCCCTTTATGGGTCTAGTGCTGAGGACTTGCCTTTCGCTGAACCCAGGTAATCATAAATGCTGGCTGTTAGTGACAACCAAGCACGGATGCAGCTGCAGCACAGATTCTGGCCCCATGAGGCTGCCTGGTCATTATCTGTTGCCACAAGTGGACCTTGGAGACCCACTGGTCTGCCAGCCCTTCACACCTGTTTGGAGCGGCAAGCTTTCCTTACTTCTGAAAGCCAGCCCCCACATGGTTCAAAGGTGCGTGTGCAAGTGTTGGACTCCTTTTTAAAATTTGACTTCTACTAACATTTCCAAGGTAAAATATGAAACTTGAAGTGCACTGGAGAAAGAATGCTGCGTCTCCTACTCTGAAATAATTTCAGCCCCAGGAATACCTTCTCTAATAAAGCTAAACTGTGTCCTTGGCTCCGCCTGGTACCGCATCTTTGGTCTAACACACACAAGTGCAAACCCTGTGTAGCACAGTGCCCTTCTCTGGCTGCTTTATACCTCTACAGCACAGTTGCCTGTATCATGTTCCATCTGAGTTTCTGAAATACATGTAGAGCTTCTTTTCCTCTTGCAGGAGGAAGACTTACCATCTTGATATTCAAAATGAAATGATCAAGCATTTGAAAGATCTGCAGACCTGTCTGTACCTTTTTATTCTTGTCCACGCTTATTTGATTTTGGTGGGATAGAAAATAATCCATCCCAATCCTTGAGTTATTTTTTAATACTGCAGGCAATGACATGGAAAGTCATTTTATTATCTGTATTATAGAGGCTTCTAAAGGCCCTAATAGAAATTTGAAATTTACTGTGATAAGGACTGGAAAATATTTTATAAGGAAGTCTATTTTGAAGATCTTAAAGTCTAAGTAGATAACAGAAAGGTTGGGCTAAAAAGAAGTTTCCTTATTATATCTGTAGAGAAGAAAGTGAGGTGTACAAGGATTGTGATTTGTCCTGGGAGCACGCGGCGGAGTCAGTGCGGGCTGCCTCAGATCTCCTCTCCAGGGCTTTAACCACACAAGGGTATTTCTGGTGTGACAAAGTTACTTCAGAATATTTCTACAGCTAACAATTGTTCACCTCTTTCATACAAGAGAGTCTCATTCTCTGAATATCTAGTTTTTTTGAATATCATAATTTTCAAACTTATGAGAATAGTGTGATGTATTGCAGGAGAATCCTACAGGTTGCCATTACCTCATGGTTTGGGTTTTTTTCTGGTTTTTTTTTTTTTTTTGGTTGGTTTTGGGTTTTTTTTTGTTTTTTTTTTTTTTTTTGGGTTGGTTTTGGGTTTTTTTTTGTTTTTTTTTTTTTTTTTGGGTTGGTTTTGGGTTTTTTTTTGTTTTTTTTTTTTTTTTTGGGTTGGTTTTGGGTTTTTTTTTGTTTTTTTTTTTTTTTTTGGGTTGGTTTTGGGTTTTTTTTTGTTTTTTTTTTTTTTTTTGGGTTGGTTTTGGGTTTTTTTTTGTTTTTTTTTTTTTTTTTGGGTTGGTTTTGGGTTTTTTTTTGTTTTTTTTTTTTTTTTTGGGTTGGTTTTGGGTTTTTTTTTGTTTTTTTTTTTTTTTTTGGGTTGGTTTTGGGTTTTTTTTTGTTTTTTTTTTTTTTTTTGGGTTGGTTTTGGGTTTTTTTTTGTTTTTTTTTTTTTTTTTGGGTTGGTTTTGGGTTTTTTTTTGTTTTTTTTTTTTTTTTTGGGTTGGTTTTGGGTTTTTTTTTGTTTTTTTTTTTTTTTTTGGGTTGGTTTTGGGTTTTTTGTTTGTTTTTTGTTTGTTTGTTTGATTTGGTTTGGTTTTTTTAATTATTTCTTCACCCCCCTGCTTTGCAGCCTATGTATGTAGGTATAATGATTGTGGGGGCAGCAGGATGGTGTCAACCTGGCATCTGGGTAATAACATGTCACATTATGTCCTCTAAAGTCAGTCAGAGGTCAAATTAAAGTGTAGCATATAGGCAGACTTTAGTGATACACGTTGCAAAATTTTGCAATGTAAACTTGTGGATGCCATTCAGCTGCCTTCCATGAGAGAGCGGGAATGCCTGGGTGAGATGAACAAGAGCTCACAGGCTGTGTATGAGCAACAGGATCTGCACGAGCATTTTCACAGTCAGCAAGTAGCTAAACCAAGGCTCACTGTCATGAAGCTCCTAAAATTAGGAGAGAACAAATAGGCTTTTATGACGTATTTTGAAACGGCATTGTTTTTCCCTTGAAACCAATAGTCTCCTGCCTTTCAGATACAGGTAAGCATCCTTCCTTCAAGACAGGGTAGGTGGGAGAGGGGATCGATCCTGAAAGGCAGTGCTTGGGTTGGCCTGCTGCACTACTAGTGCCTTGGCTCCATGGGCAAGGTTGTGCTTTTGGAGAAAATCCTAAGTGAAAGCTGGGAAAGGTACTTGGTTTCTGGTATATTCCCATGTTAATGTCACTGTATATCTTTTATAAACTTTCTTTTTTTTCAACTTTTAAAATAAAGTATAAACCTTTATTATTCAATCTAGTCTTTAACTTGTTTCAACTTGGTTGAAGTTAATCTATAAAATCTGGGATGCTTTTATTTCTTGGGAGGTAACAAATACAAAGAAAATAGAATGAAAAGAATACGAGTGTTGCTTTGCTCAAAGACTGAGATCGTTTTGGAAATCAGATGATACGAGACATTTTCTCATTAGCTTGCAAGGATCAGGCTGAGGAGTAGCAGCATTAAATACCAGGATACAGAGAAGATGGCAAAGAGCAAACAGTAAAACAAGCAGCCTCTAATTCAGGATCAATCCCATATTACTGTAGCGGTGATTTATATTTTAATACTTGGTATTTAAATTACAAAAAAAAGTATCTTCCCACCCTCCCCTTCCCCTGTTTGAACTTCCACAAATGCGTTCACCAGTTTGTGAAGGTTTTTATACCTCATCATGTATCAGTCACTGTGGTTGGAACAAATTACAGATTTGGAAAGGGCCATTGCACCTGCTATGCAACTGTATTCCAGTTCCTTGTGAAATGTATCTAAAAATGCATGGCCAAGACAGTGGCGTGCTAAACTGGGTGAAATTTGTTGCTGCCACATTAGTGACACATCTGAGAGATTTTAAAATTCAGTTCAATCGTGAAAAGCACAGCTCTGCAATAGTTTTGCTGATGCAAACTTTCTGCAAGGTTTGGTCTTTCAAAGGACTAGGAGAAAGAAATCTCTTTCTCTTATTCTTGCTGTGGGATATATAACTGAGAAAAAGAGTGAAGATGAAGAAACATAGCACATCATCACCACTCTGTTATTTTGATAGCTTTGTTAAAGAAATATTGGAGGCGTATATTACACTTGACTTTGGTATCTAAACAACTGACAGATTTTAATACTTTGAATGCATTCTGTCCTTGCATCTCTCACAATTTAAATATCTTTGTACCCTTAATGTGTTTCGTTTTCTCTCAAAAATAGCTCTCAGTACTTAACGCAAACTGAAATACTTGGACTATCTTACTAACTGTAAGGAAAAAGTATTGAATTCCTGCTAAAAATCTGTATCTCAGAAAGCATTTTGAGAGTAGATAATCATCTGAATAAGTGTCACTTTGAAAAAACTGTGCATAAAAAAGCCAGCCTTCCCCAAGAATTGCTATGGAGTAATCCTAATTAAGGTTTACTATTGAAATCCTGGGGTTTCAGCAGAACATTGATTATTCTTAAAATGGTGCTGCTCACAGCTAGTGGCAGAGTTGATGCAGCTAAATATTTTCCATGTCAAATAACACCTCATGGGGGAAAAATTGTTTACTAGTGAAGAAATTTAAATCTTAGTTTTTGGGATTTGGGGGAAGACAACAAAAAACCCAGAAATTAGTAGGGTTTCCATTTACCTTCTGTTATTGAAGGCCTGCAGTAATTATGTGTAAATATTAAGCTCAGTGTTGCATTTGTTAGTTTTTAAAGGAGAAAATGCTAAAGGTTTATTATAGTTTTTTCAGAATATATAATATGATTTTTCAGCAATTGAAGAAAAATAACTGCAGCCCTACTGTGTTGAGGGTGACCAAGGGGCAGGAGTTAGGCTGTGGTGCCTGGCAGTTGTTCTCTGTGGGTGCGCTGACTTGTCCCATCTGTTAGCAAGGATCCTGCAGAGCTGGGGTCACCCTGTACAGCTGCGTTGCAGGATGCTCAGAGAAAAGGGCTTGTGGTGCAGATCTTCTTCTGGAGAATCAGTTTTGAGTGCAGTAGAGCTGCCACCTCCAGTATAAAATAAGCAGCAATTTACATTTTTTTCTGCCTCCAGAGTGATGGATATCTTTTGGAAGAGGATGGAAGTGCAGAGTCTCTGACAGAGTCTGGTCTGGTTTGACCCTTTGGGAATGTCTGAGACCTATGTGGTGCCTCGGTCTTTTCCTGCAGTCAGTAGGAATTTGTGGGTCTACAAACACCTTGCAAAACTTAGGCTCCAAAGTATCGTAATCACGGCTTGATTATTTTCTCTGCCCCTCCTCCCTTTAACTGTTAAAATAAGGGATAAGATAAAGCCAGAGGCACTTTTCTTGCTCTGTCTCCATCAGGATTTAGGTCCTGTTCCTTAGGAGCTGCAGGCACATGCCTAACTATATTGTGCACAGTTATCAATACTTTGTAAGAGGAGGAAGAGAAGCCACTTTTGCTTTTGTGACAGTAGATACTGCTGTGTGGTACGCAGGACACCCACTGAAATGGTACCAGCCTGACCAGGGACCCTTGCAGGAGATCTGCTCTGCTTTGCAGGTCTTGGATAGCCCCACTGATTCGTCCCTGTCCCAACACCCCATGTTTCTTGACCTGAAGGGCCTGGTGGAGCCACAGAGTCCCTGCGCCTGGGGAGGAAGATCTGGGCAGTTGGCTTAGCAACACAGAGGCTCCTTCTGTCTCCAGTGACATGCAAAGCAGCCTTAAGGGAGAGTCAAATCCTATTGACAAGTTAACAGTCTGTGTTAATACTCTCTGGAAAGCCAAAGACATCTGTCCTACTGGTACAATTTGCTGGAGTGGGATGAGGCTAAACACGCTTGAGAAAGAAATAGCTGTGGTAAGAAATCTCTTATATATTGCTAAAGAGAATGACAAAGAAATGGTCATTAGAAATCTACCAAAAGAGAAGTTAAAACAGTGTGTTTTGTATACGATATTTACATATCAAGCTCATAAGGTATTTTTTGCTACAGGCAATCAATAATAGAGGTGGAACTTGTTTTCCTTCTTTTCTTCTTTCCTACTGTACACCCTTGAAACTTGTCCCCTGCTGGGTTTCATGTGTGTGTACCCATAATAACATTCCTAGTTAGTGGCAAAACTCTGACAGCACTACAGGTTTCTCTGTGAAAGAGTTCATTAAATGCCAGCCAGTAATCCGGTGGCATTTGCGAGCGTAATACTGTAAAGCCAATCTGTTTCCCTTCCTTCTTTTCCTTCCCTTTTCTCTTCCTTTCAAAAGAAATTTCTTTTTCTCAGCAATCACAAGAAGAAAAAACTCAGAATTAATACTGGCAAATTGTTTCTATTAAGCCAAAAAATAGAAGACACATATTCATTGACAAGCTCTGACTGAGCTGCATAACCTGATGATAAAGAAACATTGATAACTACAGATTATATTGACAGTTAAAATAAACTTACAGCCATTTTACATTTCCAAACTTTGCAAAGAATCCAGAGCATAATGGTAAACTGGATGCTATTGGAATCTGGCAAAAGGTTGGTTTTAGGAGATATTTATGCATACTAGGTCTAGTATATTCCTTTTAGTAAAATATATACTGGCTCCCGCAGTTCCCGACAGCACAGCCCAAGCAGCTGTTGAAAATCTACCTTGAGACAAACAGCACATGACAGGGCAGCTCCTCCCACAACTACCACTCCAACACGAAGGCACTTGGCACAGCTCGCAAATTGGCCAGATCGAGTTAGGGTGGGACTTCCGAGCACGGCCAGGGCCGCTGGGAGATGAACATCTCTGTGCAAGCCCTGCCAGCAGCCTGCGGCAGGAGCCTGGCTGCAGCCTAGAAGGTCCCTGGGCGAAGGTGTCAGCAGCACTCCTTTAGCTGGATGGAGGAGTCCATCTACCATAGTTGCAGCTGCCCCGATGAGCAGAGATGAGAACAAGGACTGCACTAAGTCTGTATCAAACTTGTTGACTTGGGAGAGGAGGATGGTTAAGGGAGCACATAATTTACGTAGTGCTGATAAGTGCACTTGGTTAAAAGCCGAGTAGAACAAGAAACATTTCTAGGAGTACAGGAGATCTGGTAGGCACGCTGCCTTCCCCAAGTGATAATACAGCCTCTCTGCTCGCTTTCTAAATGCCGTCATGTTTTGTTACTTCAGGCGGTGGCAAAATGCCAGGGTAGGTGCTAATCAAAAGCATAACTAAAATCAAATGTGCAGAGGGAAACAGCGCAATAAAAAATGTTTTCCCAAAACATACAAGGCATGAAATTATAAAGCTCTTTTGTCAAGACAAGTTGGGAATTGCTTATTGCAGATTCAAAGCATTGTTAAGGGGCTCAGCAAGGTTATTTCTTAGGTACAGTATTGGGAATTAAAGAGGTTGCTTAGGAAGTACTGTTGCTTACTTGCATTAGCTGTTGTAGGGGTTTAGTATCTCATAACTTGTATTCGTTTTATCATTACCAAAATATCTGCATATACAGAACTTTCAGTGAAGCCAGTCCATGAGAGCTTCTATTCCCGAAGGACGGGGGTTAGCCATTTCTGCACAAGATGTGCACTAAGCCAATAGCAACTGGTCCTTTCTGCCATGAGAGCTGTCAAAATACAAATCAATACCTGATTTATGATTTGCAGTGGCCATCAAAGACGTTTATGTAGAAGTCATAAATTATTTTAAATTGAAAAGTTTTCTTCTGATCCGTTTTATTACGTCCCTGAAAACATTGATCGCTATTTCCAGTAGTAATAAAGTTTATGGATGTTTTACCAATCACTCTCCAAAGTGGACTTTTCTAGCTGCCTTACTGTACATACCACAAATTGTGTGTTATTTCTTAGCTGCAGCAGTGTCAAAGACTGAGGTAAAGCCTGAATGATTCATCTGAAACTGTAGTATGATTACAGAAATGAATGATTATCTTCTAATTTCTTAGAACACATTCTCTTTGCAGTGGGTGTGATATTACTGTTCACTTGGGAAATATCTTTGTGCTTTACTGAATTATGGGGATTATAGACTGGTGTCTCATATGATTCATAATTTTGTTAAAGTAAATGTTAGAGTGTGCATGTGTGTGCACACAGTTGCACGCAAATAGGCTTTGACTGTTGTGCTAAGGTCTTTTTGCACTCATGTAGTGTCTAATGATGTTTTTTTACCTTTGTATCAGCCTCTTTGCACTATCAGAGGCTGCAATTGAGAATGTAGATTACTTGGTGTGCACAGTATGTGTTCTTACAGCCATACGGGTAAGCATCTTCAATAAGCTGTTTGTATTTTCTAAGTGACCATGGCAAGCATTATTGCATTTCTTTTGCAATTTTTGGAGATCATTACTTTTATCACAATCAGAAATCGTGGAGTTTTTTTTTAACAAACTGTATTTACATACAGAAGCATGACAGCAGTCAACCACATGCTACTTCTTTCGCAAGCCTTTCGTTTTTTTAAGGAAATATTTTTTAACAATGGCAGTAAAGCAGAAACTCAAACAAAATACATCATTAGTTCTTATGGTTGCTTGTTTATGTTTTGGTTTAGTCCCGTGCTTTCAAAAGGATTTCTGAACAGAACCTGCTGCAAAATTTTGGCACAAATGTGTGCTTGGGGATTCATAGGCCTTTCATCAGCCAAATTGTTTGATAAAATTCGTAATGGCTTATAAATATTTTCTCTACAGAGTAGCTATTCTAGAGTTTTTTCCTGCTTTGGTTTAATTCAGTGTGGCCTTTAAATTGACATTAAATTTTTAAACATGACATTTGAAAAAAAAAAAAGGCAAAATGTTTACGTATGATGGACTCAATGAAGATCTTATGAGGGGGTCCTGTGAGGGAGCTTGTCTGTTGTTAAGTTATGTACTGCAGTGTAAGCTGTCAAAGGAACACTCAAGCTATATTAAGATTTTCTGTTTTATGGGAATGAAACATATATATCCAATATTCTATAGTTCTGATTTATTATTCATTTATATGGACAAAACACATTTGGAAATACAGTGACAAGGTCCCAATCCCCTGTTTGTTAGCCTGCTACTGACTGAATAGGAAGTTTGGGGTGTGTTCCTGCTCTCAAACTGAAAAAATGCAATAGTTTTGCAATTATTCTTTTAATGCTATGTTTGTGAATATAGTTTTGTAAATATAATGAGGAGCTGCACTATATTATGTTATATTGTGTGTGTGTGTAAATATACACACATAGACATACTTGAGTGATGTGGACAAAATATTCAGGCTGAGGCAATGCAACTCCAGAATTAACCTCAGGAACTGGTAATTATTTTTTTTTTCTTCTGTTTAGATGGACAAAACCAATTTTGAAAAAGGGTTACAGAAGACGGTTGGAGCTGTCAGATATTTATCAAATCCCTTCTGCGGACTCTGCTGATAATCTTTCTGAAAAACTAGAAAGGTATGAAAGGTTCATGGAATAACTTTGTTTCAGGAATCACACTGCAATTTTCATTAAAAAGCTGTTGGATAAAATGTTTAAGTAGCATTGGGTGCAAGCTGGTTGCACCCATTGACTGTCTTAAGTGTGTTCCTTTTCAGCACACAGTTATCCTTTGGAGCTGACTGGGATCCTTGGTGCTGATGTATCACCTAGATGCTCTAAATTAATTATTGTATACAGGTACCTGTGACATCCGTCCATTGACTAGCAAGGCTAGACTCACAGTTTCAATTTTAGTTCCCCGTTCTGCTGTTCTTTCTTCCCAAAATGTCCTTGTAAAACCTTGTTTTATTTTTTTCTTCAACTAAATAACATTCTCGATTTCCTTTGATACCACTGTCGAATGACTACTTGCTTCTGCAGAAATCACGCCCTGACTTTCCCCATTTAGGCTTCTCTTCTCTGCTCTATTCCAGTGTATCCTAATTCAGAAACTGTGCTAAACTTGGGACTGACTCTTACAGATACAAGTGCCTAAATCCAGTCTCTCTCCCCCAGCCTCCAGTGTAGCTTTTCCTGGTGTGCTGGTGCAGCTAATGTCTGCACTGTTGTGCAAATCCAATTAAACTTAATTGCAGTGTGACCTATGTATTCAAAACTGGTGGAAAGTTCTGAGAATGCTTAATGCATTTTGATAGTTTATAAATGGAATATTCTAGTTATTTAATATTCTGTTGAAAAAATGGAGAAAAGGGCTGAGGAAATTCTTAGGGGTGATTTAATCTGTGAGTTGAATTTTTACTAAACCTGCTTTTTATATATAGCATTGCTTTTGATCAGCATTTATTATCGAATAGAAAATTATTGTTCCAGTGACACAGGTTAAAAATAATGCTGTGCAGCAGAAAAGTCACATTTTTGATGCTTTGTTGGTGCTTTCTTTTTTGCAGACTGGAAGAGCTCCAAAACGTTTATTTGCCTATTATTTGTGCTTTGGTCTTAAGTACAGCAGGTTTCTTTAAAACATACAATGTGACCTTTTCATGAATTAATTCCCTGCGGGGTGATATATGGCTGAGTATTTAAAACTGCCAAATATGTGGCTGAACTAGGCTTGAACTTTTATTGATCTATCAAGTCAATGAAGGCCAGGTCTTTGGGGTCTCTGCAAAGCTTTCTTTCATTAGTCACCTTGGCTAAATCTCCTTGGATATACTTGAGTGAATTGAAGTATGTCAGAGCCGTGGACCCATGTATTTGCTCACACAACTTAATGGTCTTGTTTTTCGGTTCCTTTTCAGAGAGTGGGACAGAGAGCTGGCAACTTCAAAGAAAAAACCCAAACTTATTAATGCTCTTCGACGATGCTTTTTCTGGAAATTTATGTTCTATGGAATATTGTTATACTTAGGGGTAAGATTTGTTCTTCTTTTCAGTAAACTTAGTGTTCCATAAATAGATTCAAGTTTTAGGGATTGCTAAATTAATACAGAATCCTGTTAATAGCTGCAGATTTTCCTCCGTGTATTGCTTATAAAGATGATAAATACAGAGAGATATTCACAGACCTTCATAAAAAAAGTGTTTTCTGATAATGTCTTAATATCTTTAAAACATACATATTAATAATTTTGAAATGTTCATAGTGCTAGATGCTGACGTGCTTCTCCAAGTACAGGTAGAGCAGCCGAATTTTTGTATCACTGCTGAAATAAAGTAATTACTTTCTTGTGTTACAGTATTTAAGAAGTTTCTAAAGAAGTTTCTACCTTTAAATTAAAACAAATGACAGTGAAATTTCACACGATTCAGTCAATTTTGTCAAAGTGACTGTCAGACACTTTCATAGTTAAATGCTTTATTCAGGTTTATGTGTGCAATAAACAAGTTGTCTTCATTGTCTTCACACAGATAACTGTGTGAAATATGCTTGGATCTTGGTGCTGTTAGTGCATTAGAGTGTATAATCAGGAACTTAATGTGAAAGTCTGAACTGATTATGTTTAGCACCTTTCCAACATGTTAGTTAGGATTATCCTGACTTAGCAAATGCCACCTGTTTGACAATCATGTCGCTGGGGTTAGGAGCTGTGAAAATAGTTTATTATTGATGGTTTTTCACTAGGTGTGTTGGATAGCCAGGCTGTAAATCTGAAAATTCCCGTTAACCAATTTGCGCATTAAATATCCATGTTGTTTTCAAGTTCCTGCAATTTAGTAGTAAAAGTGAGATATTAAACTCCATGCTTCACTGTTCAAAATTCTGTGTATCAGAAACTGCAGCTGAAATAGCCTGAAGTGGACAGATGTACTCAGACAGTCAGTGTTTTCAGATGTGAGATGGATCCTAGGTCAGATTTTTATTTTCAGAAGGTTGATACGGAAAAGAACTAATTCCACTGGCATTAGTGTAGAACAGGATCTAGTTTAGCTGTGCTTTCAAGATATGGATTGGGCAGAAAAGAATATAAAGGGAATTTGCAGAAAACAGCCCACAAATGTCCCTGAAGTTCACATTGCTTGCTATAAAACCAAACTTCTCTTTTCTTCTGCCTTTCTATTGAGTATCCCAAGGAACTTTTATAAGAGAATAGCAGAGTTATAGAAATGCAAACCTTCATGCCCTAATGACCCCTTTCCCAGGCGGGAAGGAGAGAGTAGTGTGGCAACTTGTCATTATGCCCATGAACTTACTACTGACTCCTCTGTGGAAGGGAATTTTCGAGCTGAGGTAGATCATCTAGTAGGTAGGTGAAGAAAGATCACAATCTGCTCTGTTGTAACCATGCCAGATGCGTGCTAAGTGAAAGCATACTGACACCTATACTCTCAAATTTCAATAATTTTGTGTAAAACACTTTAAACATAAATAAGAATATCCTGAAAATTAAATCACAAATCCTTAACTACTTGCAGACTTTTCGACAGTAAAGGGAACTTTTTAAGGGTAAAGTTTTAATGCATCAGGCAGCATTTCAAGTCAAAAAGCATTTTTCAGGTTAAGCATTGAATTTGGAGCCTGACTTCTGCTAGTTTTATGCTGGAATTGTTCCACCCCAATGAACTTCTATGGAGTCCCTCCTATTTACACGGCTATGTAAAAGACAGGCTGTTCTTGCAGATTACAAAACAGGTGAATTTTTTTAGGGTCCTCGATGAAAGTCCTGTAAAGCATTCCTAAGTGTATTAATTTGGACTGCTAACAATGTGTAAGTTCTGGTTTAGATCACTGTTTATTTTATTTGGATAATTAATAATGGACTATAGTTTCACTTCAGATTGGATTTTCCCCTAAGCTTTATGCAAAAACCAACGACTTCTTTTTCTTCTAACTCCATGTCCAGGGGAAATGAGTACCAGTAATAGAAGCAGAACGTCACAAAGTTAAGTGGCCTAAAGAAAAAGGAGGAAATTCTCTAAAGAAATGGAAATTGCTTCCTTTAAAATGCAACATTTGCATGCTTCTTAGTCTATAGAAAGTTTAGGATGTAACTCCATCTGTCATGCAGACCCTATAGGTCTTAATCTTTTTCAATCACATTTAGACTGTCCCCCAGATGTAGCTCATAAAGAACAATTCTGGAACTTCTTAGCACCAAGGCTTGATTTTAAAAGTAAAACCTAGAGTGAAAAAGTTAGAATCATAGAATCATAGAATCGTCTAGGTTGGCAGGGACGTTAAAGATCACCTAGTCCAACCATCAAACTAACTGTGACAAATAAATAAATAAATAAATAATTTACATTTCATCTTTTTGCTTCTTTCTCATGGGTAGATACACTCACAGATGTGTGTATACAAATTCTGATTAAAAATAGGGGAATCAAGAATTAGCTCCCAAGCCAACTTTGTTCTCTACCAGTTTAAATTTAATCAACTTGCTGGACTCTTGCCACTAGTGAAGAGCCCCAGGTCTCCTCTCATTGCCACTTGCCCCGGTCTGAAGTTGCCACTGCTGTAGATCTGGTTCGAAGAGACATGCTGTCCTCACCTTCTCCGTACACAAGGGCTGCAGAAGAAGAAAGGAGAAGAGATGATGGTTACGGTGCTGTCTGTGCTCACTCTGGAGGGCTTTTCTGTACCAAACCGTGGCATACCCTCTGGCTGTTGAGTGCTGTGCAGGGCTGGTAGGAGGCAATGTGGCTAGAATGGAAGTCAATTAATTGTTCGTCTTTGTCCAAGGAGGGCAGTTAGCCACCTAGAACAGGGCCTCTTGCTATCTAAGGGTCTGTGTAAAACCCTTCTCTCTATACTCTTTCACCTTATTTGGTGAGTCTTTTCTGGGAAAAAGCCTGTCCTGCCCAATTCTGTCTCTTATTTGCTCCTGCCATCTCATTACTGCCTTTAATTTTTTAACCTTTTCCCTCACCAAGCCATCAACTCCTTATCCACATCAGGTTTGTATTTAAAAAAACCCAGCAGTTCTAGAAGTTGGGCCTACCATACACTATAATAGATGTCCCTGCAGAGTCTGCCAGATGAAACTTTCTCAGTAATGCATTCCTGTTAAAAGTTAAGCAGTGTCTGAGGGCTTTTGTGGGCAGTTTTTAGGATAACTTTCTTTTCCAGAGTACAGGCAAGTAGAGTGTGTGTGGGCATGGACATGTGGGACTGTGCAGGGTTGGCTTCTCCATGTGGGCTTTTTTAATGGAGCACAATTTTAGACTAGGTGAGGACAGAACAGGACTGCAGGATTTTTGAGTCATATTCTTTGCTTTTTTTTTTTTTTTCCCATTTCTTTAAGAAATCACAGACGTGCAATTTAGTCCATAAAGAACAAAATCTGCACCTCTCACAATGAACATGGAAACGTTAAATCCTAGTTTAAATTCTTGATTCCATTATCATAAGTATTCATTTTATTGAAAGCTGTAAGAGAAAAAGCTCACTGCCAAAGCCGCCAGTGTTCTTTTCAAGCCCTGCTCACGGAAATTAATGGGAGCTTTGCCATTAATTTGAATGGGGACAGGATGTTGTGCCGTATTGGCATAGGTGCAACCAAGTTGTGTGTTCTTTTGAACTTCACTTTCCTTTCATCTCTTCTCTAATCCCTGAGCCGTTTTCACGGCACCTTTGTTGGAGTGTGGTTTAAACTCCGCTGACATCCCTGCTGTTTGTGTAGTTGTCTTGCAACTGGCATCACAGCTTTGCTCTCATTAGGTCTAGTAGTTTTTCTGTCTCTCCCTTTCCCCTCACGCGCCGTAGGTAATGATGTTATTGCAGGGTGGACACTTGTGCTCTGGCCCCCTAGAGCAGTATGACTCTCCCTCATAAATAGTGTTGTGTTAGGCACGTTGAGATACTGCACTTAATGTATCTGCTCCCCTGCTGTTAAAAACAGCTTCTGTGCTTCACCTCATCAGCAGATGTGTCTTGAAATGTAAAGAAAGGGTGGGATGGTGCTGAAACAAAGATCTTGCTTTTTAGCACGATACCAACTAACAAATTGGGTACTTTGCTATGAGGATCAGTTTGATTCTACTTACATTTTTCTCTTATCTTCATCCCCATGAAATGTCTATTTCCACTCAGGCATGGCAGCTGCTAACATTAACTTAGAAATGGTTTTAGTGTCATATCCCAAAGGACCCTAATGAGGATTTCCTGAAGTTCTCGCATATAGGTCACGGGTGTGAGTGAGGAGGCAGGGAGGGATATGAAGGTCCCGAAGCACTTCTTGGGCATACGCCAAAACAGAGATGTGCATTATTGTCTTCAAATGCAGAGTGATTGAGCATATGGGGGGTTCACGTAATATAAAAGTTCTCATTGTGTAAGAATAGCCATACCAGGTCCAATTAGCACTGTATCCTGTGTCATACTTGCATTTCTCTTCAGATCTTTGTTCTTTTAGTTAAGATTTCTATGAGAGGAACCTTTCTGAGTTTCTCAATGGCCTATGATGAATGCAGGGGGAAGAGCAAGGACAGCAGAAGAAAAACTACAACTCTTGAAGACTGGATTTTCTGTTAGGTGCATAAATCTCAATCCTTTTTTTATGCAGGTCATTCTGTTAAATTTATTTCACCATATTAATATCAGTGGGTAGTTTTGAGGTCACAAGAGGAAAAATTAAAAACAGGTAGTTCTGCTTTCATTTTTATGTAAACTAGATGATAATATCTTTGCTAAGTAAGCTGATAAATCTCCACTGTAAACCAGTGGATTTTTACACCCCATGAGATAGCAAATTATTTGATTTATTGCCAGCCATTATTCTACCCATAGTTTGTAAATCAACTTTTTTTTCCAGTGAGCTAGGCATGTATGCAATACCTTTATAGTCACAACAAACACAGCAGCAGAGCATGGCATTTTCACTGCAATAAGAGTAAATACAAAAAAAAAATAATCTTGCTATTTTAAGCCTATACATAAAAGCTTATCTTGGAATCTTGAGAGTATGAAAGCACTGCATTGTCCTTGAGAGGTGGCTGGTTTGTATTTTGTGAGTTTTGGGGAGTTTTGGTTTGACACTTGAGGATGCATATGTCTAAGCACAGCTGCCTTGGGTCATGTGTGTTTTAATAAACACTCCCCTCTTTGCCTACTAATAACACTGAAGTCTTTGTCAAAGCTGGCTCCAGGTTTACAGCATTTGTGTTGGGGCTGAGTAGTGTTTAATTTGGGAAATGCAGTGTGTAGCACAGGTATGCTATTTGAGATGTAAATGTTATCTCTTCTGTGGAAAAAGTGAATGATGAATACCAGTTCCACCAACAGTGACATTCAGAAGGGGTTGTGAAACTCCTTGGAATTGCTTTTGTGTAAGAGACCAAAAGGAACACAAAGAAGAAGGAAAAAAATTAAAGGGGATTTTCCCAATCTATTTATCACTGTAAAACATGCATTACAGGTGAACTTCAGTAGTTCACTTTGGTCTGAGTCTCTGTACGGTGGTCTGTGTGTTTTTCAGCTGGAAGGCAGTACTAATAACTTTTTTTGCCAGAATTTAACACATCCATATAAAAAAGAATTCAATAGTTTCTTGCTTATTTTGAAGTTATCAGAGGCTTTCTGCTGAGATACAGCAGAAAGAAGTATAAGGAGACATACATGAAAGTTCTTAGCCCTAAGTATTTTTCACTCAATGTAACGATGAAGCAAAGGAGCACAAACTTCATACACTTCAGAAGCTCATGCAGAAGATGAAGCATGTTGTTAGACTGCAGCACACTGATGTTTTTTGCAGTTTTGGGGGAAGGATTGGGGAAGGAAAGAGGGGACTAGAGGCAGAGATGGAAAAGGATGAGATTATAGGAGTGAAGGCATGAGAATGATGGGGGCATGAAGGGAAATGGAAGGCAAATTTAGCATAACACCAGTGGGGTTTAATTACAACAAAAAAGGAGGTTGAGGACAAATGAAATAGCAAGCTCAGTCAGTGCTGCAGCAGATCATTTGGATGCCTTGCAGCTTAGTAGTTTCCTCTCCTACTCTGGTTCTCTATCATGTTGCTCATCCCAGGATGGGAAGTGCTGGGGCTGCCAATGCAGGAGGAGGGACTGGTTTCTTTCTGGAACTTTTATTAAGGTACCATTTGCACCTTCTCATCCCGTTTTTGTTACAAACGTGGGTAAAATGTTGAGTAGGATGGTCCAAGTTCTTTATACTTTCATTCTGTTGCCATTTCCATTTTCATAGAATCATAGAATCATTCAGGTTGGAAAAGACCCTTGGGATCATCGAGTCCAACCATCTAGCTTACTCTACAAAGTTCTTCCTTCCACCATATCCCCCAACTTGAACTCATCCAAGGATGGTGGCTCAACCACCTCCCTGGGCAGCCTATTCCAGTGTCTGACCACTCTTTCTGTGAAGAATTTCTTCCTAATGTCCAGTCTAAACCTACCCTGTTGGAGCTTGAATCCATTCCCTCCTGTTCTATCGCTAATTACTTGTGAGAAGAGACCAGCCCCAACCTCTCTACAATGTCCTTTCAAGTAGTTGTAGGGAGTGATGATGTCTCCCCTCAGCCTCCTCTTCCTCAAACTAAACAGTCCCACCTCCTTCAATCACTCTTCATAAGATTTATTCTCCAGGCCCTTCACCAGCTTCGTTGCCCTCCTCTGCACTCGCTCCAGCAACTTGATATCTCTCTTGTATTGAGGTGCCCAAAACTGGGCCAGGTGTGGCCTCACCAGTGCTGAGTACAGAGGGACAATCACCTCCCTACTTCTGCTGGTCACACTATTTCTAATACAAGCCATACATTTCATGTTCTAGCTATGTCCTCACAGTATTGAGCTGGTGGTGTTTGTTTCAGGAGCTCTGAGTCTTCCTGTGTCCCGTAAGTCCAGTGAAGTGCAGTGAGAACTGTTCCCTAGGGGCTAAAAGAGAGATCCAGCCTGCTAAACTGGCTTCAGTCATGTGATGTGGCTAATCCATTACAAGTCTGAAAAGTAAACGTGGAAGCTAATCTCGGTTGTCACTTTTGTAGAAAACAATCAAACAAAATTTGCAAACTAGATTTGCTTTGGTGGAGTTGAAGGAGCATCACAGATTAAGATACCAGTGAGTTGTCAATTACTGCAACTTTCTGTGGTTTGCACAGCAAACAGACCCGGCTTCCTCATTTAAGATATAAAGTTGTAAATATCAGTTGGTAGGGCTGGAAATGAAAAATGTTAACCATTTTGAAATAAATGAACAAACTGCTGACCAAAATTATTTATTTTTCTTGTTTCCATCTACAGGAAGTCACCAAATCTGTGCAACCCCTTCTGCTGGGAAGAATAATAGCTTCCTATGATCCAGATAACTCCAGTGAAAGATCCATAGCCTACTACCTGGGCATTGGCTTGTGCCTTCTCTTCCTTGTGAGGACACTACTTATACAGCCTGCTATATTTGGTCTTCAGCATATAGGAATGAAAATGAGGATAGCTATGTTTAGCTTGATTTATAAGAAGGTAATTGTTTCATTTACACTCATTTACAGAGTCCAACCTCTGTCTGTAGCCTACGTAATCTTTAGGCCAGTTTGCTGAAAGATTGATAGTTTTGTACACAAAGTACACAAAAGAATAATGTGGCTAACATCAGTTTCTGACAGCTCTCCATTTCCTAAGCCCAAAGAATTAAATACTCACCTACAGCTGCTTTGACTGAAGTTAGCCTCTGTGTGAGTTCCGACTTGCTGGATAGGTGCTGAGATGCCTTAATTGTTCTACCGCTGTGCTCCTGTTATGCACATGTATTGAAAAGGAAGAATAACATACGCTGGTGGCAAAGGAATATTTTCAAAAGAGGATTAGAGGTGAAGATTTAAACAATAAATATAAAATAGAAGGGATTGAGTTTGAACGATACCGTGTGAGATCTCTATAGCATGAGGAATCAACAGATACTGACAGATCTCATGTTCACAAATCCAGAGATTTTAAAAGTGTTTGGTTTTACCAATAAAAAAGCAGCTAATTTAAACAAACATGTTAGTTACTCTAGTATAAAGCTCACTGTGAAAACATCTTTCAAAAATATTTGTCAAGATAAGCACAGTAGGAGATTTTTGAGGATACACAGCAGCACGCAGCGTACATTCTTAATTAAAGCTTGCATTTGCATATATGTCTATATACATAAAATATGCAACAAAAAGCAAGGTCTAAGTCAATAAATCAATATTTGTAAAGCAATTTAATGGTTCTATTAAATTCAGGTGACATAAATAACAAGTTTAATGAGACTTTCTTTATAGCATAAGCAGATAAGTGAATTGTTACTTATACTACTGCACCATTGCCTGTTATTTTTATCTGTGTTCTGTTTTATGGGGATGAGTTATACGGCCATTTTTTTATGGTTTTGTTTTCTTTTACAGATCTTAAAACTGTCAAGCAGAGTTCTAGATAAAATAAGTACTGGACAATTGGTCAGTCTTCTTTCCAACAATCTGAACAAATTTGATGAGGTATGTCATAGGTTGTTTAATCCATTTGGTGATCCATCAAATGCAAATGCAATACTTCAAGCTGTTCATGACAAATATTAAGGAAGGAAGGAGCATAAACGACAGACTGCACTGAGTGCTCACAGTAAATATAAAATGAATCACTGCCTTAAGAAAATATGTTGGCATGTGGTCATGGAAATGCTTGTTCTGATACTTACAACATCCTTTATCTCTGTTATGGTTTGAGGAACCCACAACAATTTATTGCTGTTTAGACAATTATTCTATCACCTGATAACCCCTCCCCACCTGGGAAGGGGAAACGGGGAAAAAACAAGGAAACCTGAGGGTGGAAATATAAACAGATTTAATACAATAATACTAAACAATTAACATTAATAATACTAAAGGACTAATATTGATCCTGATACCGATATAAAATATAGGGGGATTATACTCAGCCAATTATATCAGCAGGAAGCTGTGCACTCCCAGCAGTGGACAGCAAATGTCAGACACTGGAAGCCCTGCGGCTTCCGGAGGAAGGGAAAGCCTCAGGGGTCTGGCACTGGGGTAGGGAGTTCTCAGGATAGCAGCCATCATAGAAGAGGAGGAACTCCTCGGCAAACTTTCTAATCTGTATTGAATGTGGCATTCATGGTATGAAATAATCCTGTTGGCCAGTTCGAGTCAAATGCCCGGGTCTCGCTCTTCCTTGTCCTGCACCTGGCTAATTCAAAAACACTGAGTTCTTGAAACCCGCACAACATAGCTGGCTATAAAGTAAATATTTTCACAAATTTAGACACTAAAGTCTTCTAAAAATGCAGTTTTCCCAAGCATTAGAAGAACCCTTACTGAAAAATAAAATTACTGAAAGAGAAATTAATCCTGTGTCGCTCAAACCAGGACATTCTCCAATGGTGATTAGTAGAGGAAATTTAAAAAAAGATATACCCTAAAACATGCTTGTTCTTGAGTCCAGTGAGAACCTGCCAGGAAACCTCTGGATTATGCATTTGGTTTCAGAGAGGTCAGAACTTGCTGGTTCAATCCTTCCATCCTCTTTTCCTGACCAACGTACCTTTTTACTAAGATGATCCAGTCCATTCCTGCTGTTGAACAAGTGATGATGTTCAGCATCCTTTTGTTACTGTTACCCACTCTCCTAAATGTCTGAATAAATGTTGATGAAAGACCTTATTAGGAATATTCCAAACACACCTTAAACAATACTTCCAGAATCTCCTGTAAAATTTCTCTTTCATTGTCGACACAGAGGTAAATCCCTGCTAATGGCTTTGGGGACCGGAAACTCTCTGAACTTCTGTTCAGCAAGTATGTTTATTTGGCCCATTGGTAGTACTGGGTTTGCTTCCTATGAAAGAAGCAAGACCAGAGAGACTGTAGACATGGCTGAACCATAGAGTGTGCTTACTTTAAGCATTATATTACTCTATAGAGCAATGTCAGCTGACGCTGAACAAGCCAGGACAAGTGCCCTGTCATTGCAGCCGTGTAGCTGCAGTAACACAGACCCCTGGGCAGCCTAATCACAAGGTTCAGTCCAAAATCTCCCAAATGCGAACAGCACTGACTGAAGTAGACAGCAATCTGTTTTGAATTAGTTGTGTTCACATCACAGTCATCTCTTCACCAAGTAGTATTTGCCTCCTTTATCAGATTAAATCGCTCTCAGAAGATTCTTCTATGTATTTTTCACGTCTTGCAGTGGTTAAAAAAGCCAACATTGATGGCAAATTCTGCTTATTTTTACAAAGCTGGGATTTTTCCTCATGCATATACATAGCTAAAAGACAATTGCAAACTGAACTTTGCCTTACAAAAATCAAACTTTAGGTGTGGAATGTATATATATTGCTGTGGTGTCACAGAATCAACACCCAGAATGCTATGTGCTCAGGATCACAAATCCTTCTTTTAAACTTGTTTTGCTACTGGAAATATTTGTACCGTCCTTCGTTACATTTTTCAAAGCGTCACTTTAATGACTTCTGCCTTTTCATGTAGTTTTCAGAGCACATCTGTAACGTGTATTACTATTATTTTCTGTTGTGGGCTTCCACAGGGTCTTGCTCTGGCTCATTTTGTATGGATTGCACCACTACAAGTGGCACTGCTGATGGGACTGCTCTGGGATATGTTAGAAGCTTCTGCATTTTCTGGACTTACTCTTCTAGTAGTCCTGGCCTTCTTTCAAGCCGGGTTGGGACAAATGATGATGAAATACAGGTGATGAGACTGTTTTAAAATATTTCAATATATTTTCCTGAAACACTTCGGTTTAAGAAATTTAGACCACTTGATTAAGGGTTTCCAGTTATGACATTGTTAGAAAAGAGGAGTCCAAACAGCGTTGGCTCTGTCGGGAAAGTCATGGTCAAGCGTTTACTTATTTAGCAGCAGCTGTCTAAACTTAACAAAATGAAAGATCTAACGTGCAGTAAATAGTGATAATGATTTGTAGAATTAAAAGTCCTTGTTCATGACTTGATTTATTCTTTTTCGAGCTGGTATTTTCTCTTTAGTAGAACAAGTGCTAGATTTCTAATAATTGCTTTCACATTCTTCATAATACTACTGTTACAATAAACATTTCAAGTGTAAGCATATAGGGAAAGTGTTTTCATAAGATGTAATTGGATACAAACTAACTATACAGGATGAACAAAATGAAGATTGACCTGCTGCCTTTTTACTTTGTAGGAATAAGAGGGCAGGAAAGATCAATGAGAGACTTGTCATCACCTCAGAAATAATTGAAAATATACAGTCAGTTAAAGCCTATTGTTGGGAAGATGCAATGGAAAAAATGATTGAAAGCATCCGTGAGTAAGTGTTCTCATTTGTTAGTCAAATTTTTTACATGCTTAGAAAAAAAAAAATAGGTGGCTACGAACGCCATCTGTGGTCTTGTTAGTTAAGAAGTAAAGCACACAAATATTAATCCTCCATAAACTAACCATGCATTCCCACACTGCAGCTTGGGTTTTTTCCCAATTTGTCAAGTTGACTATGGAAGTGAGATTTTTTTTTTTTTTTATTTGTTTCCTCATTTGTTATAATGATATTTCAATGGTTAGCTTGTGCAGGTAAAATAATTGTGGTATCTGTGTTTGTTTCTGGCCAACCCTATCCTCATCTTACAATAAAAAGCCCTTTTGTAATGGTAGTTACTTAAGGCTTTACAGACTTTCCTATTCTGCGGTGGAGGAAACAGTATGAGTCCTCTGCAGCCATTTTCTGAGAAATACAATAAAGCTGGTTTTAAATGCTACATGCAATCTGTGAAAGGATTAGAGTAGCACGGCTTTGTGTATTCATCCTGCACAATTCCACTGACACTTATTGTCTGTAGATAGCCTTGTAGACTGCTTATCTCTTCAATTAATATCAAGATTGAACTGGAACTACCAGACCTGAAGCAGAAAGGAGGTAAAAGAGCAGACCTAGTTAGCTGAGAGCTAGGAGAAGGAGGTCTTCATTACCAACAGGGAGTCCTGGGGGAAGGGAGAAGTGACATATTGATTGATGGATGACGCTGCAGTAAAGCTGTCCCGTGTGTTTGTTCAGTCCTTTGCAGAGAATTAAAATTCTGGGCCAGGTGTGTGATTGGGAAAATAAAAGGAAATAAAAGAAATATATGTGTCATATTATCATGTAAATAAAAGAGATGAAACGATATTATTACACAAACACCTTCTTGTTCAGCTGCTTTCTGAAAGACAATCCAGGGAAAGTGAAGTGTTCTTTACCTTTAGAATAAGGAAGAGCTTAAAATTTGTAATGATTTACAGTAAACAATTGGAGATAACTCAATCTAAATCCAGGCTGAGAGTTCCAGCTTGAGGATGGAACCAGGGTAGGATTCCCCTGGTGTCACTTGTCACATGCATTGCCTCTAGGAAATTTGAGAGCGTGACTTGTGAGCTAATCCCATAGAAATGATTTAAATAAATTTTAGTCCAGAAAATGGTCACAGAAACCTGAAAAAAGGACTGTCATTTTATGATCTTTATTTTCTACAGTAATTTATAGTGAATTTTGTAATGCTGAAATTCAATTTTTATTATATTATGCATGGATTTTTAAAATACAAGAATGCTAGCAATATTGCAAGATCAAAGTATCTCTCTTTTACTTCTTTGCACCAAAATACCCTATTTTTTGAGTGATCCAGCAGGTCACTTGGTGAAGACATCACCAGAGCAGGTCAACCAGGGAATGTCAGAGTTTCAATTGAATTTTACTTGCTGAGCCAGCTCTGTAGGGCCTCCCAATCAGTTGGCTTGCTAAGCTGGTAGGAATCGACACCTTGTGTGCGAAGCCATGCCTGTATTATAACCCAGTTGTTACCAAACTGCTTCCACATGCTGACATTTTCTGATGCAACAGGGTTTAATCAGTTCCAATGAACTAGATAGAGCTGTGCCCTTACTCTGGTGGACTTGAGCTGCCAGGGCTGGCCATCCTGCAGGTGTGACACTGCCGCAGAGAAGCTCCCTTGGGGAACTGTGACACTTCAGAGGGACCAATACGGGCCCTCCAAAGTCTGTTCTGATAATAACTGTTTGTAACAGGTGTCTGCACTCCTATGGGCTATGTAATGTATGCAGAGAAGTAAAAAACTACGATGCCAAACTGCTCCCCTGAACCATAGCATAGCACTAGAGAAGGTGAAGTCCAAGGTTCGAAGTGTCTATACTTTGTCAGGAGAAGTGGCTGTGTGCTTCAGCACTGGAGGGATTTTTGGTAGCTTCTGGTACCTGACTGGATGAGCACCAAGCCCAAAAATCTTTGTTACCCCTTTTCAGTCCTGCCCCCGCAGTCTCATACAAGCTGTGGAGGGACTTCAAGGCCCTTTCTCCAGGGCAGTGGCTACTGCTGTGGTGGTGATCTCCATGCCTGGCCACTTTCTTCAGGCCTCTCTTGTGAAATACAGGCTTAATAAGAAGTGATAGGCACCCTCTTCCAAAACTGGCTGAGCTCGGATTTTCTGTCAGGGACTTTTAAGAACACTTTGGCTGGATGCATGTGGAAGTCTCATGTATGTGTAGTGTGAAGCTGAAAGGGCGTTCCACACACCTCCAAAATCCTGGATGGACCTTGCATGCAGACACTTGCTCACTACTAGATTATGATGCTCGGCCTTGCAACACAGGGCATTACCATCACCAATGTGACTGTGAGCTTCTGCACAGTATCCCAGCGGTTAGAGCACTCTAATGGCATCTTGGGGTCAAGTTCCATCTCTAGCCCCAGTTAATTGCTCCTGCAGCAGAGCAATTGCTCTTTCACTGCAGCAGAGGTGCCCCTGCTCAGGCAAAGCTGAGCTGCAGGGCACCTGGGGAATGGGAAGTGAACGGGGTCAAAATGGGAGGAGTTAATAGAAAGCTTCAGCACTGTGAGTTAGGTCTATCAACTCAGAAAATGAATTACACTCCCTGCATTATTTCTCTTTCTATTTAATAGCTTGCTGTAAGATGCATAAACATTGTGGAAGCAGCTAAGAGTAATCAGCAGTTGCATTCCTGACTGCACAGCAGTCAGTAAGAGACTCTGTACATTCAGCTTTTATGGAGAAGGGAAGGGGGAGAGCAGACTCCCCACCTTCCACCTCTTCAAGCTGCAGTTAACTGATACCTTACTTCGTGGGTGAAGCTGGTAATAGGGTGCTCTGCAAAAGGAGATGACATTATCGAGCTGTGGATTGTTCTTAGGTTTTTTATGTTCATGTATAGCAAACCTGGCGTTTTAAAGTGTCTTACTTCTAGGGGAGTTACGTATCTAGGTGATCAATGACTGTGGGTTGAGGCTTCCTGGACTGTGTCATATACCACAGCATTACATGCTTAAGGATGGTTGTGCCGGGAATTCTAGAGGCCTGTGGTTTATGAAGTATCTGAATCATGACATAGATCACTGTTACTTTTTCTGACATCTCTGAACATCGGTGGCAAAATTTGGGTCCACTTATTTTTTAGGTCCAAAAATTGTTTTGAATCTTGCTTTTTAACTGCAATCCTAGAAAATAGCAAGGATGAATGAGTCTCTGAGTTAATGTTTTGCCAACAGTTCCATCCAAAGTATTTGTAAGATGTAAACTATGGAAACCTATACTAATTATTTGTATTTGTTTTTTTAACAGAACTGAACTGAAGCTAACCCGAAAAGCTGCTTATGTGAGATATTTAAACAGCTCAGCCTTCTTCTTTTCAGGCTTTTTTGTGGTGTTTTTAGCTGTGCTTCCATATGCTGTGACTAAAGGAATTATTCTCCGAAAAATATTTACCACCATTTCCTTCTGCATTGTTCTTCGAATGACAGTGACCAGGCAGTTTCCTGGGTCCGTACAGACCTGGTATGACTCTATTGGAGCCATAACCAAAATACAGGTAGGGCACATACACTGAAATCTTCCCAAGTGCGTAAGCTAATTCTTTATAGCACGTTATCTTGTCAGTTGATCAACAAAAGCACACAGCATTTATGCAGACTTTCGGAATATACTGTATGTTGCTTTGACTACACACCATGAAATGTCATTATAAATCTTGATATTGTTATATGGTTCCCCAGGTAGCATAACCGCAGGAGTCTCATGCTACCTGCACGCTGCTTTTTTTGAAACAGTGGCATTTAGTTATTTCTTCTCATCGTAGAATAAAGAACTTAATAAAAATATATCATGAGTTGTGGTGCTTAAGAGATGTTTTTCCTTCAGAGAAGGAAGTACAAATTTAGTACACGTTTTATATAGCACGGCTTCCAGTAGTTGCAGTCACTGATCTTCTGTTTTCCTAGCTATTAGTGGCAAGAACAGCAGGAGATTGTGCATCTTATGCAAATGTACTTCTCATTCATTATGAGTAGTAAACATAATTAAGGTACTGGTCAAATAATTATTACCTACCTTACCTACTGAGATGAATTGCTCATATACCAGCATGAGAGACTTATGTGCAGAGTCAAATCAGGGTGAATTCTCATTAACTCTATCTGTTTTACCTGCTGTTTTGAAATCACTCCTTAGGAAAAGAATTACTCTGTTTCAGTGTGAAATCTTAAACTTTTAAAAAACATATTTATAGACTTTTTTGGTAAAACATACATTTTATTATTTTAGAGTGATAAAAATACCTAACATGGAACTTAAAGATCTTAATCAGAAATCTGAATATTAGTATAGCATAAGGAGCAGGTATTGGATTTTATGATTTTTCTACTGGGCAAAAAATGAAAAAAATCTTACCATAAACTTTTCTGTTCTGTTCTGTTGGGTCTCAATTTAGTCAGCCCTTGTGCTCTCAGATTCCCTAGGTGCTAGCGGAGGTACCCTGTCTCTCCTGTTTCCTGGAAGAGCGTATCCAATATCCTGTCACAGAACTGGCAACCCCAGTCGTTGTAGCATTGCCCTCACTTTGCTGAAGGCTTGTCTTTGGGGATATTAGCTCTGGAATCCATAAATAATCACTTCTTTGTGACAGGTTCAGTATAGACCCCATAGACAGACTGCACAGAATCCTGGAACACTGATACCCTTTACTTGTCACAAAAAAACATAAACAAAAATAATAAACCACTCATACATGTTGCTGGTATAATTTCCTCATCAGTTTAGAGCTTTCAGGATCTGTGGTCTTTCTCTCGCTATCACTGCTCCAGCAGCTCCACTGGATGACTCCCCTGCCTTTGTTATGAAAGTCTAGCTATCATTTCCTTTTTTTTGCATAAAGTGTGTGTGTATTGCCATCCAGTCCTTTCAATTGTCTGCTTTTTCCTTCTGGTTGTTCTACTTGGGAAATTTGTGAGTTTACTGTAGAGAACTGATTTCCCTCCATGTCTGCTTAGTTTGTCAACTCTATTGCCCATGTAGAGTTGCGTACTCGGTTCCACTAATTTTAAAAGACAGTTTAGAGGAGACTGCATAACCTTAACAAAATCATGGAATAGAGAACTTATCTTCCCTACGTTAGCACAGACTTTTTCTTTTTTCCTAATATTATCCCAGAAGGTAACACAAGCATCAGGTTGCTGACTTATTTCAGTTGAAATTACACTATTTCAGTTATATCGTTATCTACCTTTTTATTTTTGTTGGTAGAGACCATTCAAAGTCTTTTAAACTCTTGCAGTTTTGGAATAGAGAGGTAGCATCACGTAACTGCTTTGTTTCACTGTTTACCAACATTCTGCTCCAAAACCAAAGCTTTATTTGAAAAGGATTAAGGTCAGGGGAGTGATGCTGCCCGATACAAGTCCTGAAAGCAAAGGAAATACCAAGTTTTGATATTCTTTCTAAACCAGAATAAAATACATTTATGGTTATGTTTTCACTAGCGATGAAAGAATTGGTAGTTTCAAAAACATTTCCTCTGTATCCAAAAGATGTTGTATAAACTATATTTATGCCTCTCTCTAAGACACTGTAATGCAATACTACCATCAGAAATACTAGCTAGTGCTCAGGGTTGGCAAGTATGTACTGCTTTGTGTGATATGGCCGTCATCACTTACTGTTTCCTCTTACCTGTTTCATGGTGTTTCTAGGATTTCTTGCTGAAAAAAGAATATAAAGCCCTGGAATATAATCTAACAACCACTGGGCTTGAGCTGGACAAAGTAACAGCTTTTTGGGATGAGGTTAGTACTTTTACCCAAATTAAATTAAAATACAGAGTGTATCTTTTTTACTGATGTTTGCCTCGGTCTTTTCTACGAAGAGCAGCTTACACTCCTTCATTTTAACTGGCTTCTTCTATCAGCAGGCAAGGAATATACAGCAAGTAGTTAATGCATGATATCGAATTATCCATGGCTGAGAAACTTTATAGAGACCTTTTAATAAGTGTTAAGGTCTGCAATAAGTAGTTATTTCTGATTGAAGCCATTTAAGCCAGCCTGAAAACAGCCTCAGGCTGTGGCATGTGCAAACATTGGAAAGCAATTCTGTAATAGGCAAATTTTCTTTGTATCCACAAATTTAGAAGCAAGCTCAATACATACATTTAAAAAAATGTGCACTTAAGAATAAAATAAATATGTTATAGATAGGAAAAGTAACATCAGAAAAGTAAGTTCGTATGTTTTCCTAAGTCCATAGTATGATATATGTCTGTGTATGCATGTTACATTTATTTTTTATTTCCATACAAATACACATCTATGTATCTTGTAGGGAATTGGAGAGCTGTTTGTAAAAGCAAACCAGGAAAACAACAACAGCAAAGCTCCTAGCACTGACAACAATCTCTTCTTCAGTAATTTTCCCCTTCATGCCTCTCCTGTTCTTCAAGATATAAATTTCAAGATTGAGAAGGGAGAGTTATTAGCTGTTTCTGGATCTACTGGAGCAGGCAAGGTATTTCTATTTCTGTTGTTTCAACAAAAGTCCTAATGATTTTAAGGAATAATATTGTGTTGTTATCCGTATTGTCACTGTATTCTTGCTATCCTGTGCTCACTGTAAAAATGATGGCTGCGGAAAAAAGTATGAATAAGCTGTAAGTTTCAATAAAATAGCTAGTAGTTATTTGAAGTTTTACTCTGGACAATATGAGAAAGGGTTTTCTGGATATTTTTTTTTCTACATACAAGGATACAGACTTTATACAGAAGTAGCAATTTAAATGACAAAACTGTTTTTCCATAGGAAGTGAAAGGAGATTTGCAGCAATACTGCAGACTGAAACCTAAAGTTAATGCTCATGGTGAGAATCTAACTACCTGTGAAACAATAAACTGGAGAACACAGCAGAGATCTCCAGACAGCTCAGTGTGCTAGAAACAGGATTTTTTTTTTCCCCTGCCTTGCTAATGTTTTAAGGAAAAAAATGAACACAAAATGCTGAGTAACCTGACAAGGCTGACATGGATTAGCCAAGTAACTAAGATGCGTGCTCTGAACATTTGGTACACCTGGCCACTTCTGCTCTGGTTCCTACAGTGCCTCTCTCAGACAGCCTCCCTGAGTCCCGTTTGAAAGCCTGGGGAGGTGCTGCTGCAACTGGTGGTTTGCTGAGAAAAGTTGTGGTTTAAATTAATCATCATTTTGGAACCTCAAAATGTTATTGATACATTTAGTTTGTAGATAACACATCCAATTAACCTCATTAATATAAAATGAGTTTAACTGTGATAATCTTACTCACTTTGAACAGCGAGTAATTAGATGAGTCTTTCATCTTCACTGGGTTTTCTGAGGAGATGTGAAAGTCAAACGAAACATTCATTATGTGTGTGGCAACTTTTCCTGTTTAGCAAATTATTGGTGAACATATTCTGATTTCTTTTACTCGCATGCGGTAAAGTCTTTGGTCTGTTGGAGTCCATGGCAAAGGACCCATCAATTTCAATATGATCAAGGCTTCTATATTATTTTTCAGTAGTGATGCCTATAGGAAGGAACAAGGGACTCAGGACATGAAGTTATCCTCAAGCTGATATGCTGAGGTGCATTTTACTGTGATACATTTGAATTAACAGCATAGTTTTCCTATTTTGCTGATAATCTCAGAAGACTATTGCTAAAACTTGTAATACAAAAATGTCAACTAGAAAGTGCTGAAGGACGTATGAGTATCTCCTTTATTCAGCTATTTAGGAAATTGGGGAAAACTCAGATTGTACTGAGCAGTTTATATGAGCATATACATACAACAAATATGCACTTTTCAAGGCAACAAAGATAAAAGGCTTATAATATTATCTGAAAAATTTACGAAAAAAAAACTTTACACCCTCCCTCCCTTCCTCCCCCCCCAAAAAGAGAAGAATTTCTGCTTCTCTTATTTCCTTTTAATTTAAGGTTTCCTTCATATTGCTTAAGGCTGTTACTGTATATTCTAGGAATTGGCAGGCCTGTGAAACAGACTGCACACTCGTTTTATCTATAACAGGTGTGAAGCCTGACATCAGCTCTTTGGTACTGCTTCAATATTAGATAAGGTTGGGTTTGGGGATTTTTTTCCCCATTTATGCTATATGACACAAGATACAGTAGTTTAACATCCAGTATGCAAGACATACTGAGTGGCTGTCCTTTGCAAGATCACAAATTTCTTACTCAGCATTCTGGAAAATTCAGATTCTGGTATAATGGAAAGAACCTTGTGAGACTCCCACTGCATATTGTATGATCTGTCAAAGGACCTCTGAGCTTAACAGCATGAAACTGTGACTGAGAGAGATTTTTAGATCTTTGGCTGTTACGTCCCAGCTTTGTTGACTGCTTGTTAGTGATAAGAACACCACTGGAATGGCTCTGTAACATATTTTTCCTTGTATTTCTCAATTCTATTCTTTGATCTAGTAGCCAGTGATGTGTGACAAGGTTACTACAAGCTACTGATTAACTTTGAAATTATAACATGTCAGTACTGAAATTGCAATCCATTCCTTTATGAAGGGAAATAGTAAATATGCTTAGGTCATGTATTCACGTAAATGAGTTAACAGTTACAGAGGAAAATTCACTGAGCAGTTTGTGAGTAATTGTATACACATACACAAAGAAATTGCATTTTTCAAGGCAATACAGATAAAAGGCTTATGAGCACTAGCAAAATTGCAAATATGAATTGTGTTGTACAAAGAACAAACAGAATAGTTACTGATAATGTTGAAAATCAAATAACATTCTCCATAAATACTAGTACTTTATGTCTGTATCTCTCACAGATACTCACATTTATACTGTGTAATATTACTTGAAGTTTAATTAAAAATGCCTATTTTTGCAGCAGCATGCCTTTTTAATAAGATCTCTTACACAGTTTTTATTGTTCATGGAGTGAAGTCTCATTTCAGAGGCCTCTCAGAACCACACGTATCATGAAAATCTCCATTTGTTGCAGCTTGCGCTAGATCAGTACTTACAGGGACACTCTTTACAAGACAGATGTACCATTTACATGATTTAGCAGAGTGACTCTTTTTTTTTAGCGTTTCTTTTGGTTGTACGTATCTCTGATATATTAATCAAGTGTTAATGATTTTTCAGACTTCTCTTCTGATGTTGATAATGGGAGAATTGGAGCCTTCACAGGGTAAAATTAAACACAGTGGAAGGATATCCTTTTCACCTCAAGTCTCCTGGATCATGCCTGGAACAATAAAAGAAAACATAATTTTTGGTGTATCCTATGATGAATACCGATACAAGAGTGTCATCAAAGCCTGCCAACTGGAAGAGGTCAGTCATCTAGGACTCCTAAGACCTGTTACCCAACCCAAGTGAAAAACCCAAAAGAACATATCAGGGGGTGGTGCTTTAAATAAGTGAGATGTTTCTGAAATTTAAGGAAATCAGCCTGGCATCCCAATTTTGTGGAATTGCAAGTCAGCCTGTTGCCAGCTCCTTGGGAAATAGGCTGACGGTGCCAGTTTTGGTAGTTTACACAAAAAGAGCTAAATAAGCTGGTTTGGATATTATAAGGTGTCTGCCTTCTCAGTCTTCCTTGCTAGTCAAAACTGGGGTAAGCATATTAATGTTAAAGAAATGATGTAAAAAGCATTTTTCCTACAAAATATTTTTCGTGTTTCTTCCCCTTAAAGAAGCTTTTCCTTACAATCTTGAAAATTAAGCTATTTTCCTCCTTTCTTTGGCACTTCAGAAATGGCTCTGGGGATAATTACAACTCTGTGCCATAAACCTGAATTATTTAGAGGAAAATCTTGACTGAAGTTGGGTTTTTCTGTGTGCGCATTGAAAATTCTCACACTGGAAATTATTGCAGGATCAATCTTTTTGTGACATGTAGCCTACAATTAGTACAATGACGTGGAAATGTCCTTGTTTATGTTTGATGTTGCCAAAGAGTAGTGTAAGAAAAGATATATTTTCACATTGCAAGGTACAAAAGGAGCCAGCATTTTAAACCTTTCCACCCTTATTGCTGTGCCTTCAGATCAGGCATTTTGTCTAGAACGTGTAGATGAAAACAATGAATATTTAACTGTATTGAATAGGATCTGTCTTTAGACCACGCAGTGAAACATATTTTCCTTTAGTGCCAGTCAAGCAAGAAAACAATAGCCAGTCTGTTTAAAAATAAGATGAGGTTACCACGCTTTATATCAGAGCAGGATATAGTTAAGTGATAAAGTAATCTTTTCTTATATGTTTATGGCCATTTCAGCTTGTGTTTGGATTGTGGTTTGCTGGAAATCTTCTTTGAAAGCTTCTGAAGACAGGATAATTAACAACTTCTGTGTCAGGCTTTCTGAAGATGGTAGTCCTTAAAAGTTGTAGATAAAAGTAGTCAGTTGTAAAAGTTGTTAATGCCAAAGCTCCAGGAAACAACTGGCTTCAGCAGTTCAAAACTTTCCTTGCCCAAGGAGACTTCCTATCCCAGGTCTTCTACAGCAGAAGGTGGTTAATGACGGCTCAGTGTCTCGGTGTTGGTGGCACAGCTTGGTGTCGTGGTGTTGTTGGGATGGCTCACTGTCTTGGTGTTGGTAAGAGAGCTCCATGTCTTGGTGTTGATGGGACAGCTCAGTGTCTCAGTGGGCTGCAAGTCCTTTGTTCCCTAAACAAGCTCAATCAAACCAGCTTTGATCTATGTTGGTGCAACTCTGTGCCGAATGATATGCTTCACCTCCTAGCAAGGGTCATTATTTAAGATCAAGTTCGATACTTATAAGGATATTTTCTTCTGGATTGAAGCTGAATAAATTGGTCTGGCCTGAAGAGAAGGCAGAATGGTCTGGAAGGAAGCCAAATGCATTACCTTATTGCTATTATTATGTTTTCTAGTCTTGTTAGCTTTCACATCTTAGTTACCGAACAGGACTTCCCTGTTTATTCCCCAGTGTGACCTTGTAGGGGATTATCATGACAAGGGTTAGTGCTTTGTTGGATTGGGGTTGTGTGTATTCTCATTCTTCAGAAAGGAGAGGTACCAGAGGGTTTTTGCCTAAGGGAGTTCACTTTTCCCTCTTCTCTGCAACTTTCCTAGGTAGTTAGATAGTCCACCTGAATGTAGGCCTGTTGCTGAGTCTAGCTCTTATATGGGCTCTTCAAAATGAACCAAGGATTGGTGATAAGAGAGAGTTTATTTCCTTATTGCACAAATGCTGGAAGTCAGTTAACATAAAGCTCTTAAGAGCAGCTAAGTGAGATCTACTTCCACACTCCATGCTTACAAAAACTTTTTTGGGAATATAAAGCCATTTCTTTGACCTGTTGGGCAAACAGATGTGTCAGTACTGCAAAAAGTAACATACCTGTGAAATGCCCCCTTTGCTTTGCCACCCCCACCATCACCCTATAGAGGAAGCATACTGAAGATCTGGTCCAATTCCTAAATTTGGTGTCTTTTTCCCTTTGCCTTCATTAGTGCCAATAAAACACTACAGGTTATTCTCTGTGTGTCACATCATACCAGCTACATAGGTTTGGGGTTTCCTGACACACAGTGAATAGCCTCTTCTTGTCTGTCACCAGAACAGGACACTGGAGCTGGATGATGTCATACAAGGTGCTCTGCACTTTGTTTTAGGTCTATGAAGATATGAAAATGTTATCAAGCAAGTGTAACTTAAATAATTTGGGGTGCGTGAGAATTTTCAGAAAAGTCAGTGCTACATTTTTTGCCTTTTTTGGATTAGTACATAGTTGATTTGCTAAGGAGTTATCACATACAGCCTCTTTAAAGTTGCTAAGTACTTGAGGAAAATTTATCTCAAAGTAATTATGAAAAATGGAAAGTGCAAGTAAATATTTAACAGAGCTTTTCAAAATTTTAGGTGTCCAACAATAAAATTTTCACTGTATAGGAAATCAGATCTTTATTTCGAGGTTAGAATTTGTTGTGTGTTTAGGACTGTAAAGTCCTAAAGAATGGCAAATCTAGTTATATGAGATATTACCTAAAAAACAGGTGGGCTTTGGTAGGTTATTTTTGGATGGAAGAAGCATTTTTGATGTTTTTCTATAAGATATTCTTGCAGCTTTGCATTTTGTTCTATTTGTGTATGGAACCATCAAAAGGAAGGTTAAAAAGATGGTTTCTTCTTAAATGAATATTCACAATTAACATTACTGGAAAGCAATGAAACTGTGAGCAACAAAAGGATTTTCTTTTATTTCTTTTATGCACTTACATAAATTTATCGCAATTTAGAACACTAAAATGGGGCATTTTTTAGTCCAGAGAGTTCAGGTAGCTACATATTTTACTTCCTTGACTTGTATAGTCAGCTTAAGAGATTTCTGCCTTCAGCTTCTTATTCTTGTTGCCTCACTGCAATTCACCTGCCCTCCAGTTGTGCCAGTAGAACCTGTTCCTGATGTTGTACCATGAAACAGAGGGTGAAAATTAAAAAGAAAATGATCATGTTATACTGGACAACTGCATCTCTCATAAATAGTCTGCCAGGAGAGTTTGACAAAGTGTGTTTGTGTCATGCACAAAATCTTAGGATCTCAGTCTATGCCTGGGTTTACAGGCTCAATTAGCATGTACACATCTCTCAAGCATCCTTTTTGCTCATGCATAATGTAGCTGTTGTCTCACCCAATGCCCATCACAAAGGTGTGTGACTGATGAATGGCGAGATGCAGTGAATCATGTCAAACAGTAGATCCTATTTTCATAGAATCATAGAATCGTCTAGGTTGGAAGAGACCCTTGGGATCATCGAGTCCAACCATCTACCCTACTCTACAAAGTCCTCCCCTACACCATGTCCCTTAGCACTGTATCTAAACGGCCCTTAAACACAGCCAGGGATGGTGACTCCACCACCTCCCTGGGCAGCCTATCCCAATGCCCTATCACTCTTTTGTGGGCCTGTGTATGGGAAACGTGTTTTAATGGTACTCCTTTGAGTGTAGTCCCACTTGATGGCACACATGAGGTAGCAGTATATTGCCATAAGTTTCAGTCATGGTCCTTGGTCCTCACAGCTCTGTTCTGTAGCCTTCTCTCTCACGTGGGGATACCAAGGGCAAGGGACACCACAGTGCAACCCTGTCCAAGTGTATGAGATCTGAGCTGTAGCAAGGATGTGCAAGGATGCACAGTGAAAGACAGTTGTGTGCTGAAGGCTCAGTGAGGGAAGCTTGTGAGGTCTAAGTACCACTGCTTGTCATAGTTTCAGGATGGTGCTGTATAAATATATAATACTGAAGAAGCACGAGGAGGGTTCTAACGTGCATCTCTACGTGCATCAGTAAAAGCATGCCTGAGTACTTTTAAAACTTGGGTTTGTACAGCTTATTTTTATGGTAGCATAGCCTGCTTTATACGTGCAAATGATTCAGAACTTGATTATAATTACATTTCTTGATTATATTTTCCCTTTGAGGGTAAGCAGGGCATCAGAGGAGCTAAAATCATGTTTTAAAATGTGGTTCTAATTACTGCAGTGTGGAAATGGGCAGAGTTTAAGAGGAGAAAAGTGTAACGTGATAGAACAACAGAAAGACAGATTTGGACATGAGATGAAGGGACTGTAATTAAGAGCTACCTTATCATTCCTGATATCCTATAGAAACAGACTTACTGGCAAAAATTGTTTCCCAAAGCCCAGAACAAATAGGTGTGGATGCAGTGAAATGTAAGTGGTGCGTAGACATTGCCCTTATTTTTGTGTGATGCTGAACTCAAGGGAATGCCAATACATTTAAATCACATGATACATTCTGTGAAACATCACAATAAAAAACGTTTTACAAAAAGGTATAGGAAGAGGGCTGCTTGGTCGTTCTCCATTGCCTTCTTCCTCTTTTTTCCCTTCCTTAAGATATAGCAAATATTTTAGCAAGAAGTAGGGTGAGTACCTAATTTAACATGTCTTCTAAAATGAAGGTCCCACTTTGCAAATATGGGAGTGGGGGCTTTCAACTTCTAGATCAAACCATTCCAGCACAGGTCAGTAGTCCTTACCATTTGTCCTTTATTCAGAAGCTTTTTTGAAATAAATTGTTTAAATGGGTTTAATTTTGAGTGTACAGGTGTTATCACAAATCTATTTCTTTTATATTCTTAAAAAACCTTTAAATATTGGCATGCTATAATACAGAGAAGCCAAGATGTAACTGGTACAGATTCTGAACTCATTTCCTAAAGACAGACCCTTTAGGCAAGCTAAGGTGCTTGAAAATTAAGAGAAGGTGAATTGGTGCTGCCTTGACTTAGGCTTTTTTTTTTTTTTATTTTGTGACAAGGTGTTTTGCCCTTTTTGTTAAGTGATTTTCATCACATTCATGATAAAAATCAATTAGCAAGATAAGGTGAACTTTTCTCTACCACTTCAAACTAAGGACTAAGTATTTAACACTGAGAAAACATCCTTCATAATTCATTCATTTTTATTCTGATTGCTCAATAGTCAAAGCCACTGGGAAGTGTGAACTGGATGAGTTTATACGTCTGAGGAAGCTTGCTGCTAAATTTGAAGTAAATCCACAAGTGTTACTTCCCTGGAGATTGAAGAGTTGTATTAATGTCATGCCAGGGATAAAATGAATATAAATGGGAATGTTTAGGAGTAGCCAATTGGGTATGTAAAATCCTTATTACTGATGTAATGAAAAATAGGGAAGGAAAGTGCCTTGTTTTTCAGATTTTTAGGTTGAAAAATCAGTATTAATAGCCTATACACAAAGTATGGGATTTTTGTTTGGTTTTAGCACTTGCTAAGTTAAAAAAGTAAAACCTTTGGACAGTAGAAACAGGAATGGTCATGTCTTAACTGCTGTTGACATTGAACAAAATCATTCTAAGAGAATGCGTTCTTTCAGTCAAGACTGCAGAAGCAGGCCCATTATAGTTATTCTTGTTAAAAAATAAACAAGCATCGTATCCCATTTGAAGGGGTGCGGTAATTCATTAGTTTTGAAACCGTACTTCCATGACTTCCGTTTTTACCTTTTTGCAAGGTAAGAGAGCTATTTTTCCACCTAGTTAGTTCATTTGATCCTTCAATAGTTACCTAAGAGGCCATAAACACATCATGGCAAACTACCTCTAAGAGATTACCACTCTTAAAGTAAACACATGCTCTGATTTGAGAGTCACCAGCTGCTCATAAGTGTAATGTTTAACACGGTATGCAAGTAGAGGAAGTGTTTCCATGCAAAACCAAATCATGTAATAGTACTAAAATCTGTGGTCAGATCCTGTGGTTTTTTGAGCTGTTTTTACAGGGAGTGCAAGAGATTCATTTTCATCTAAGAATTTAGATTAAGGAGAGAATAACTAGAGAAAGAGACAGTCAATGTACCAAGCCCTGGTTTGTGTTCCTGCATGTTCGACATCTCCTTGAAAAGGATGAATTCTGTCCCTGGGTGACGAGTGCACTGAAATGTCAAGGATGCCCCGAAACAGAAGCACAGAAGCACATATCCTTGCATCTCATTCTACTGCTCCAGCCCCTCTTATCTGTGCTGGTTTTGGGCTGGTTGTATGTTGTTTGATTATTTGGCTGGTTGATCTGGGCTTTTTTTTTGGCAGACAACTAGATCAGTAGGAGCTGAGAGGTTATTATATCAGTGAGTGAAATACTTTGTGCCCTATTTTTGTGCCTGTTTTTCACAAGGGATATGGGCAGATTTTACAGTGTGTGGAAAAGAGGAACAATACAGATTCAATTCTGGAACTGAGTGCTTTGTAAGTAGGTAATTCTCTATAAGAGAATAGTAAGAGGTAGCTTGGTTACCTCATCAGGTATGTGTCTACAGGGTAAACTACATGAAAGCAAGTTCCTTACCTTGCCTTCATAGCAGGGGAGAGCAACAGGCATGTCAAGGTGAAGTTCATCTCATCCTAATGTAAACAGCTAACATAGCATAAATGCCTCTTTCATGTAGAAAGTCCACATAATATGTCAAATCTCCCACTACAACCACTGCGTCTCACACACATGGGCCCAAAAGCTGGCTGCCTTTATACTTTTTCCACCTTGCACTGGTATGATCCACTGGCATGAACAGGCACCATCCCTGGAGGTGTTCAAAAGACGGGTTGATGTAGTGCTGGGAGATATGGTTTAGTGATGGTGATGCTTTTTCTTTGTTGTGCGGGTGTCTGTTTTTGTCAAAGTTAGGTTGACGGTTGGATAAGATGATCTTTAAGGTCCCTTCCAACCTAGAAGATTCTGTGATTCTGTGACTACTTTAACTGAGATTCCTGTCTGTGGCCCAAAATCATGGGCAGGTCAGGTGTGAAGCTGCGGACTCAGTGAGTTCCCTGGGGGAACTGGAAGTAAATAGACTGGCAATTTCTTTATAGAGGGGGAGCATCTCGATTAGAGAAAAAAAAAAAATAGTCTCAAACTCCCAAATGAAGTGACTTTGAAAAGTTTATCAGCGATCAAACAAATATATTTAACAGAGCCCTTCTGCAGTGTTCTGTGTTGATACAGTTTAGTTAAAAACCTGTTTCACTCAAGACAGCTGTCCCCACCCCTTTCCCTGTCTTAGGTATGGGGCTCTGGACTGCTTACCTTGGACGTTGTCCTATCTTCTGTGTCACTTCTGGAATCATATTTAATTCTCTTACCCTGCATTTAACCTAACCACATGCAGCATACCAACTACTTCATGTTTCAAAAATCTGTTCCACGGGAACGTTTCACCACAGAGAAAGCGAGTTTTGCATGAGCCTGACACTCTGTCAAGGTCACAAACTCTTGCGAAAACAAAGCTTATGCTTTTGGATAGTGAAACCTTCATAAATGGCTCAGCTGAAATCTAACAAAAGCTTTGACTTCAGGAATAGGCAGAGACAGGAGAGTTACCTAAATAAATACATTTTTTAAAAGTAATTACTGATTTGAAATAAAGACATCTTTTTTTCTGGCTTATGGCCCAGCAAAATGAGAATGTTCAAACTGGTTAGAATCATAGAATGGTTTGGGTTGGAAGGGACCTTAAAAGTCATCGAGTTCCAACCCCCCTGCCCTGGGCAGGGACACCTCCCACCAGACCAGGTTGCCATATGAATGGGGTATTTTGTGGGAACTGTGAAAGTAAATGTGGAGAATGTTAATGGCAATGAAGAAAAGGAAGGGGATAGAGACGGTAAAGGAACTGAGGCTGTAGAAAAAAAGGAAGTGAAATAAAGGAAAGGTGAGAGAGTAAAAAACGCTGCTCTGTTCCATCAGTTTCATGACTGTTTTGTCTTTTTGGAGGGAAGGCAGAAGAGGTAAGATCCAAACCCACATCATTAAGGACATATTTAAGGAAGAAAGAGGGGCCCCATAAGTAAAATACACATGTTCTATCATTAGTACTGCTTGAGTAGTTTGAGTAGCCTTGGATATATACAGAAAAGACTTGGAGTGTGAAGTCCATTCTGAAGTTTCCTTTCTTTTAACAAGACCATATTTCCTATTCACCCTGCAAAGACCTGTTAACTTAAACTATCTCAGCTATATTCTTCCATACCAAGACCAAAGGTACAATGAAAACTGGATTCTAGGAATCTGTTCTGCTCTGTTCTATGAGAATCATCCCTTTGCTGCTGAGGTGGATGAATATGACATTTACACTGTTAAAAATGCAAATAGATAATAAAAGGGGTGCCTTCTCTTTGGGTGTGCAACTTGAGTTTTGTTAGCATCCACATTATGAGATTAGAAGCACCCACAAAAATAATTAATGTCTGTGGAAACTGTGGGGGGCTTCTTCTCTGAATAGTTACCAACAGGTTTCTCAATCTAAGTATTTAGAAATAGATATGTAAAAGAAAATTCAGTGACTACTTCATTAATATACTGGGGTTTGTGCGGTTTAGCAACATTATATTAGGTTTGTCCCTGGCTTGATTTCACTTCCTGCATAAAATGACAGCAAGGATGTATTTGGACCAGCCCTGTGTACTTTTTTACAATAGGTGATGCATGTTCCAACAAATGGCATTGTGTGTCTATTGGACTTCATCACTCTGTTTACGCCTTTGAAAGAAATTACTAAACATTTTTTAATTATTATAATTACAGCCTGAAAAGTTCTTTGTCTGTTCCATGCCATATATTATCCTGAGGTGAAGGGTAGAAGAGAGCAGAAGGGGAACTCATTAAAAGTTTGATTAAAATTCCATATTGACATACCTGCAAAGAAACATATCTGACGAAATCCCACCATTTAAAACAATGGGAGCCCTGGAATTAATTTCAGTAGGGCTAGAATTTTACCCTGTTTGCAGGGGAAGACACACAGGGCCCAGTTCTTCACCTGCACTTTTTTGAAAGAAGTAGAATTGGGAAACTGCAATGGCACCAGCACCATTAGAGGCAGCAGTACTGGTAGAAACAGGAAACAGTTGAAATCAGCTCTAGATACTTAACTACACAAATCCCAATGTTCAAGTGAAGATACTGGGTAAATATCACAGTTGCAGATGAATAACATGACTCCCACATTCATAGTGAAACCACAAGTGATCTGAACAAGTCGTCTCAAATAAATTCCTGAAAAACTTTTATGCCAGAATTTCACGTGTTCTGTTGAAATACTTCATGACCTATAGGAAGATGATTTTGTCATGTTCAGAAAATCTTCCTTTAAATATGTTGCTGGCACTATTTTTCACATCCCTCTTTCTGCCAATACCTGTACAGCTACATTAGTACTGGGGATTTGCTTTTGTGGTTCCCCTTTTACAAGAGGGAAATAACTAGTTAACATGAGAAGAATTTAAAAATCACCTGCAATAGCTTTTCCATACATAAAAGCATCTTGATTATAAGGTCAGAATCCTCTAAGTCAGGAAGTAAACGCTATTATCAAATTAAAGAGTTGGGAGAATCTCCCATTTCCTGACAGACCAGGCAGTCAATTTCTAGTCCTTGAGTGGCTGGACCTTTCATCTGACACTGATCCAGGGCTGAACGGCATTGTTCACTCTGTTCCTGAGGTCAGTGCAATTTACAGGGGAGGAAGAAGGAAACATTTTTCTGGAAGGGTTTTTATTTATTTATTTATTCTGCAAAGCCTCAGTGGCTTGGAATGCCAAAGGGCTGCCCAACAGAGAGTGATTAGCCATAAAAATCACCGCAGGGGTGACCAAAATTGGATTATATTTGACTTTGTATGAAATAAGAACTTCTAGAGAACATCTTAACTAAGAATCCTAGGTGGTATTGCCCTGGAAGTGCAGGAGCTCCAGCTTTGGGAGCAGGAGCAGAGGCAGAGGCAGTGAGAGCAGCAGTCTGGTACTGCAGAGCAGGGAGCGCAGGCACTGGGAGCTTCTGGGACACTTGGGGCGTACAGCTCAGTGAGTGGCAAACTGCCCTGGAGTACCCTCTGGAAACCCAGGCCTCCTGGGGCACAGGGGGGTCATCCAGCCCATGTTTCTGGGAAAAGTCTCCTGAAACTACCACCACTACAATGATAGAAGCCTATTGATTCTATGGTAGTGATGTCACTACATTGGCTTAAGGACATAGGCCAGGTAAGGCTTAAAGGCAGAATTAATATTTTTTGTTAGAGCAACTGTCAAGGTAGAAAAACTAAACAGTCTTCAGGCACACAAGCCATTCTCCGTGTCTCCACTTCCAAGAATTACTGTGGTTTGCATGGACCTTCAGTTTCACTGCTACTCCTCTCAAGATAATTTCTGACCGCTTCAGTGAGGCACAAGGATATCCTTTTCTACTTCCTCTGTCTCACATGAGCGTGAAATGGTATTTTCTGTTTTTATCACTCGCTAAAAATTCATTTTTAGCATCACCATGAGTTGCAACTTAGAGCCCAAGCAGAGGAACTTGCCTCCCAAACCTTTTTCAAACCTTGAGCACACCTGGCATTCCCAGCCAGGAATTTTGTGCAAATCTTATTTAATGAACCTGCCTGAAGTATAAACTTCTCTGGGTTTTGAAGAGCTCAGATCCAGAGTTTGCTACTTGCTTTCTTCATCTTCAGTGGCAAGTGCATTTGTCATTGTTATTTGATAGAAAACAGGAACAGTTAACGTCTTGGTTATTTTATGAAGGTAAATTCATTGCTTTTATGGAGATCTAGCAATTAAGACAAATATTTGTTTTTCAGATCTTGCAGCGCATGATTGCTCTCTGAAATAGAATGATATGTTTTCCTTTGTCACCATTTCTGATTGCATAAGCAAATGAAAGAAGTAAACCTCTGTGAGACTTCTTTTTCTTTACACCTTCAGTCTAATCTGTCTGTACATCCTTGTACACTATGCTTCCATCCAGTCTGTACCTTGAGTTTCTTGGATATGGAAAATATGTGTGTGATTCTTAAAAAAAAATTTTGTTAACAGGATATTTCAAAGTTCCCAGACAAAGATTATACAGTGCTGGGCGAAGGTGGAATCATTCTGAGCGGAGGTCAGCGGGCACGAATCTCACTAGCAAGGTGAGTGTTTTGCTCTCTAAGTAGTGTGCTGTTTCGTGTATAAGGAAAATAAGGAAAGTATTATGATTAAGCACTTAAACAAATGTGGACCAAGTCCTGCTAAATAAATATTCTCCAGATATGTCAGGGACTTCATTTTTACTATCAGAAATCTGAGTAAAAATGTGATACACCTGTGTATTTATTTACTGAATTTGAAAGATGTAATGGCAGACACATGCTATGGCTTGGCTGAAAATGAATTTTTCCCTCCCTGATGCAAGATGCAATTTGGAGATTAAGACCTGTAAGTGTAACTTTTTAAGTACCGAAGAAACTCATACAAAGATGCAAATAAGAAATATTCCAGGATCTTTTGCTGCTATGACACTTCTACGAAGCAGTTTATATATTGATTAATGATATTCTCCCTGTCCCAGTGAAAAAACCCGCCATGTTTCAAAAAGTGTTGCAAATAGTTTTAATCTTTTTCTGTGGTAAAAAGTGGAAAGCAATGTCTACTTAGTACTTATGAATAATGGTCTGGCCTCATCTGTTTGACCTTCCAACGTTAGTAAGTAATTTTGAAGGTCTATGGAACAATAACATAGGTGTTTGTCCTATAAATTAGCTACGTGTTTCAGCGGAATCACTTAGTTATCATCAGAAATCCAGTAAAGATAGCTTTGATGTGTAAATGACCCCATTTATTTTTGTGCCAAGTGCAAATTGTGCTGGTTCCCATGCTCAGAAGTGCTGGTTAGAAGTAAAATCACGTTATGATGATCCACACTGGCATCCCATGAAAGATGTGCATGTGTGAGTGAGGCTAAAAGATGAAGCCATTAAAATAGAAAGGCTTTCAGTGTGGATCTTTCTAGTGGATTTGTGAGAAGGAAGAGGCATACAGATCGTTCTTGTTTTCTGTGGTAAGATAAGAGAGGGAAGGAGCAGGCAAAGTTTTCAGAGCAAAAACAGAACCCATGTAGATTTTCATTTAAAATGCAACTTTTATATGAAGTATTTCCCAGAATATGTGAATAATCATGTCTGTCACTTTTCAGATGGCCCCAGTCATTTACTGAAGTGTCACAGAACTGATATATTTATTATTAGCTATATAATTATTATTTTTAGAACAATTAAATGTCCCAAAGACAGTGGCTGTATCTGCTTTACATTTTGTTTGGGCTCCAGTCTAAACTCAGCATACTGCAAGGTGTGCAGGTGTTGAGGCGTGGGTTGCAGATGACTGCTGAGTGGTTCTCAGTAGTTTCTGAGAAAGCTAGAGGAGAAAATTTAGGATTGGGTTGTACCCATTTGCACTGGCAATAAGCTGGACATTATTCGCTTGGACTGGTGGCATACATGTGTCTGGTGTACTCTGTGCAAAGTCCTATGAAATGAGAATCCCTGCTGAAGTGCCATCAACCAGCCATCATGAGGAGCAGATGGAGGTTGCCTGAGTCCATGGTTCTTACAAAGCACTGTCAGTGCCTGCAGCTACAGCTGTGAGAAAGAAAGGATGAAGGGAAAAAACAAGTGCATGCCCTGGGTTTGGGCTAGCTCACTGGCCCAGTATCCCATATCTAGTCATACTAAGTCCAATGTACAAATTGTAGCAATAATTTGAGTGCTCTAATTATTCCAGGAAAAAACCAGCGTTTTGTTTTTTTTTTTTTCTGATGAAAGCACCAAGAACAGTATGAACTTTTTGTTGTTGTGCAGCCACTACGTCATAGTGTATGGTCAGTGAAACCTATCGTGACAGTGGATTTTTCAGGGAAGTTTCTTGGTTTATTAGCATAATATACCATTATTGAAGGTTCTTTTTCTGGTGGTTAAATATTTTCACATTGTTTAACATAATCGTTTTACAACTCATTTTTAGAGTACTTTAAAAAGTACCGAAATGCAGCTATCCAAATTTTCTTTGCTAATTATACATTTTATATATATAAAAAAGATATAAAAATATAAATATTTTTTTATATATATACATTATATATATATAAAAAGGCATTCTTTTAAAATTATATTTATGTAAATTTATAAGACTTGTGAAAGTTAATGTCATTTCCATTTTCTCTGTTCAGAGCAGTGTACAAAGATGCTGATTTGTATCTCCTGGATTCTCCTTTTGGACATTTAGACATTTTCACAGAAAAAGAGATATTTGAAAGGTAGTGTATGTTTTGATAGATGTATTTAAGAATTCCACCAAACAGCACAAAGTAAAACCGAGAAAAAAAATTTAATAACAGTACAAAAATACTGAAGTCATCAAAATTATACCTTTTGGGGAAGTTTATTTTTAGGGATTCTCGTGACTGAGTATTTTGTGTTAGCAGTAGGATAGTGTACTGTGCTGGGAGCAAGCCTGGGCCAGGCCTGAGTGTTACTGTTCCCTCTTTCATCTCAAGGTGTTGAGCCTGCTATAATCTGTTACTCCCAGAGTAACAGATTGGCTTTATATCTGCATGGCTTTATATCTGGTGCATCTGTGCACCAGAAAGGCTTTAGTTTTAAAACACTTACCTGCTTTGTAAGTATAAATTTTTACAAAAATTTATATTTGTCTTGTTTTTCTAATCACTGAAAGAATGGTCACCTGAAACTGCCCAATGACCAAGAGATTGGCAGCAGGTTGGCCAAAGACACAGGCTTTTGGCTTGTCCTGGTCGTGTAGCCCATAATACTAAGGACACACCCTGCCATCCATGATCTTTTCAGTGACCATAAGTTTGAAGTTTTGAAATCGAGCTAATACTCTTAAGTTGGTAGCAAAAGATCTAAGTGACCCTAAGATGAAAAGAATATTTCATTTTCACGTTTAACTGTGCTTTTTGGATTGACCTCAAAATGATTAAATTTCCCCATTTTTGGTTCCTGTGATACCGTTACACATCTCAGCCTTACCACCTCTTTTGTAGTTTGAGGGAGCACTCATGACTGCTCATACTGGGAGGGTGGCAGGTAAAAGCAAATAGATTGAAAGTGAAAGGGATAAAAGCAACATTTAATCATGAAGAAAAAAATGTATGTTTAACATTTTCATCTTTTATAGCTGCGTGTGCAAGTTGATGGCAAATAAAACTAGGATCTTGGTTACTTCAAAACTGGAACATTTAAAGATTGCTGACAAAATATTAATTTTACATGAAGGGAGCTGCTATTTCTATGGAACATTTTCCGAACTTCAGGGTCAACGGCCAGACTTCAGCTCACAGCTGATGGGATTTGAATCTTTTGATCAGTTCAGTGCAGAGAGAAGAAATTCAATTATAACCGAGACTCTACGACGATTTTCCATTGAAGGGGAAGGCATGGGATCACGGAATGAAATAAAGAAGCAATCTTTTAAACAAACATCAGATCTTAATGACAAAAGGAAGAACTCCGTAATTATTAATCCCCTTAATGCAAGTAGGAAGTTCTCAGTAGTGCAGAGGAATGGGATGCAGGTCAACGGGATAGAAGATGGCCACAGCGACTCACCAGAAAGGAGGCTTTCGCTGGTACCTGGCTTGGATCAGGGAGATGCAGATCTGCTTCGGAGCAACATGATAAGCACTGACCATATGCTGCCAAGGCAGAGGAGGCAATCTGTGTTAAACCTGATGACGGGCACCTCTGGAAACTCTGGACCAAACTTTCCCAAAAAGGGAAGTACAACATTTCGGAAAATGTCTATGGTGCCTCAGACAAACCTGTCTTCTGAGATGGATATCTACACCAGACGCTTGTCTCGAGACAGTGTCCTGGACATAACTGATGAAATCAGTGAAGAGGATTTGAAGGTGTGTATTAATTTACAGTCATCTTGGGGTTTTGATATGGTGCTAGTTCAGTGCAATATACTCCTTATATATTTTTCTACCTGATTATGTCATTCCTAGTACAGTTGTTCTCTGTAGAATATCTTTTGTGGAATATCTGTGAATTTTCTTTAACTGAAATATGATCTTGAAATCATTGAATTCCTCAAAAATTTATTTTGCCTGTTTCTAATAGTTTTTGAATGGTATCTGCAGAGGATTTCAATACAGGATTTTAATCTCCTGCACTTTAATCTACATTTAAGATTACATATTTAAGATTACTAAAATTAAATTTGAAATCATAACATGGAAAAACATTGATTTAAAACGTTTATGTAAAATTGACATTTCAAACATTAGGGGTCATAGAAAAAATAAAATACATTTGAAGTACTAGAACAGTTTTTAAAATTGGAATTTGATCAAATTTGACAAATTTATCAGACTGCTTTGCTCTTATGTTCTGATGCAAATAAAGATCAGAGGAGTAAGATGTATTTTACTCTGTTTTCGCGGATGTGGTGAGAATTACGCAATTAAGGTTGAGTATTATACCAGGAACTGGAGCAAAATTCGTTTTTTTTCTAATAACTATCAACTGGTCATGATGAACTCATGATGAACACATTTTCAAAACTGACAGCAGATTTTCACAGGGCAGGAAATTTTTTCTAAAGTAGCTTCCTAGGTGGGAAGAAGTCTACAGGGAACATTTCAACTCATAATTTGCTGAAGCACTGCCTATTTTTTCTTTTCGCTTTATTGATCTTGTCAGGAAAAAAACCCCACAGGGTGTTTACAAATTTGCTCTAACAGGACAATAATAATCTCCATTGGAAAAAAAAACAACTATTGATTAACCATTTCTGGGCTTCTAGTAGTGCTGGACAAGTCTTGGTTGTTTCTTCAGTGTTGTCTGAAAATTTAAAATAATCTCTAAACTGTGTTGCTATATCAAAGATGACTCAACTAGTCAGTACCTTCCTCTTCAGCCATTATTAGCCAATTTGAATGCTGCAGTTCAATTATTTGGAGTAAGTTAGTGGTAAGAATGGCAACATACATGTATCAGAAATTTTTATATATTGATATTGTTATTCTGAGTATGATCTTATCAATTCTTTGACAGGAATGCTTTACTGGTGATGCTGAAAGCATGGGCACTGTTACCACATGGAATACCTATTTCAGATATGTTACCATCCACAAAACCTTGATTTTTGTTCTAATTTTTTGTGTGACTGTCTTCTTAATCGAGGTAAGAAAATCTGCTCTTGATGTCATGTTACTACAAATGGTGTTTGTTCAAAATGTTGTTTGTGATAAAAGGATAAATGGATAAAGCTTCAAGACATGGTTCTTCAGGGCATGCTCTAGTGCCCAAGATTATTGGTTTGTCGTGGGCTGCTGAGTGGGTGGGTGATGGTTTTTTTGGTTTGGTTGTTGTTGTGTGTTTCGGTGGTGGGTGGTGTGTTTTTTTTTTTTTGTTTTTTTGTTTTTTTGTTTTTTTTTTGTGGTTGGACTCGATGATCTCTGAGGTCCCTTCCAACCACCACAATTCTGTGATTCTGTGATTCTGTGACATTAGCTTATTGGCAGCTGCTGTTAAATGACATTGCAATGACTCTTCTACTGTTTAGATGAGCATTTCCCACCAAAGATAGTCATTAATGCACGGTAGCAGAAGACTCACCTACTCAAGTTATCTAGTTATTTGTGTGCCATAAATAAGAATTGTTGCCCTATAGCAGGTCTCTTGTTTTTCCATTAGAAGATATCTTTGTAGAGCTTTTTGGGGTTAACAACAATAACTAGATTTTTTTCAGATGAGCAGTACATAAATTCTAGAGAACTGCTTTCAAAAATGTGTAGCTTTGCTCCTAGTGAGAGGGTGGTGAGTAAGGCAGAGAGCTGAATGGCTGTGACGGCATTTGTAGATGGATGAGGTGTTCCTGCAGCATGCAGTGAAGACATTTTCCAAGTAAAATGGAAAGCACCATCAAAAAAAGTGCTGAAGAACATCTGATCATACTTCCATAATCAGTCTGATTACTTTTCTTGTAACAGGAATAGCCTGCTTCTTGTCTTGTCTCCCAATTTAGGAAAGATTTTTAGCATATATACAGGATCTCATAGTGTTTGTCTCCTTTACAATTAATGTCCTAAATCAAGTATTTTTCTGAGGGAAGGAACATATTTCAGAGAGAACACTGGGAGATCAAAGAGATTGTGTTCATATGTCAACTTATAAAATATGGTACCAGTTCCTCTTGGCATTTTTCAACAAGAACTGAAATAAGAGAAGAATCCATTAGGAGTATAGGAGTAGTTTCTGGCTGATTGTGTCGGTGAAAAGTTTTTAGCCGTCCTGTGGTGATATTCAAACTTCTAGTATCATCAAACCTGGAGAAGGATATGATGGACGGTATCCTGAATTTACATTAATGTTACGTGGCAGGTAATGTAAATTAGTTCTTTTGGACCAGGAATAAAGCCTGGAGCTTAGATCTAGTTTGAGATTCCAAATTTTAAAATCACCTCTGAAAGCATGACAGTATTTAGATGTGTGGCTGTTCTTATCATGTAAGTTTTATTTTCACGGTAGTGGAAAATGACTATGTACTCCTGCAACAGGCAAATGCTAGAGAAGCCATTTTAGATTCGGAATGGATTGTTTTGTATTGGAGGTTCCAAGATGAGTCCACACATATCACCATAAATAGGGCATCATGTGTACATTCTTTTTAGACTTGTGGGTTATGTAGGGGGTGTGTGTGATGGGGGGAAGGTGGTGTAGCTCACTTAAGTGGTTCAAAACTGGGTTTCCTGGGTGTAATACCCAGAGGCTAGGGTTGCTGAACTGGAAGAAGAGCAGTTATGAATGTAAACATGCAGAAAGACTTTGTGAAGTTATTCTGTCCACAGTATTGTCTACCTTTGTCTTCCCAGCTGAAAAAAAGGAAGATCCTCTGTTATGAGGATTCAAGATCAGAACAGAATTCTGCTGGGAGATTGTCAAAGAAGCCTGATCCTTACAAATGCATAAATTATATCAGGGTATCATGGTCAAGTTTATTTACTGTAAGACCTGCAAAAATTAGTGGCTCCCAAGGAGAAGACTAATTATTTGCTGAGGTGTTATCATGATACATTCTGTACCCGTGCCATAAAAATACATGGGAAAGGGATGCTAGAAACTGTGTTTGCACCATTGGAAGTAAGATCATAGGCAGAAATAGGGCAAACTGAAATGTGGTGGACTTGATGAAGAGCTCCAGTGTCCTGGTGGACAGAGAAGAAACTGTGTTATTGAGGAAGCTTCTGTTGAGCACTGAAGCATTTCACAACAAAAAGGGTTGCATTCCACATTTTAAAAATATTGAAGTGGATTATGTGGAGAATTATGTTAGATTAGCAGCTGAGCAATATCAGACAAATAGATATATCAAATGTAGATATCAGCTACGAAGAACAACAGTGCAAACCCAACAATGTTAAAGGTTTGACATTCCGATCTGAAAGCTGCCTTTGAAGATATTGAGAGACTTACTCTTTTAGGGCCGTCAAGAAATATTAATCTTTAAAACTTAAAATATGTTAAAGCATACAGTGAATGTTCCTTGTCATTCGGAATGCATTAGCAAGCCTTTGTTAATAGTACAGTAAAAAACCAATAAAAGAATATTTAGGCACTTGAGAGCCTGATTGTAACACGAGTCTAAATGTAGCTTTCCTGGTGGGATGCAGTAAATGATTACTGTGGAAAGAGGAGCAGATATGACAAGGTTTTTGCTTCAGGAAAGTTTGACTTCCATCCATTTATAATGCTGTCTCTGCAAACAATTATAAAGTTAGTTAAAGTTAGTGAAAGAAGATGAGTAAGAAAAGGTACATAATGTGACAAGACAAAAAATTGACTCTGTTTTCTTTGGTCACAGGTAGCTGCTTCTCTTGTTGGGTTATGGTTTCTTAAAAAGTAAGTAGTGGTGATCATTTATTGAGAAATTGGGGTTTCTTTTATATTGATTTTTTTATAAATAATTAATAGATTCTGCCATAATTTATGGCAGATAAATGGGTAATGGCTTCAAACTGGAAGAGAGCAGATTTAGATTAGATATCAGGAAGAAATTTTTTACTATGAAGGTGGTGAGACATTGGAACAGGATTCCCAGAGAAGTTGTGGATGCCCAAGGCCAGGCTGGATGGGACTTTGAGCAACCTGTTCTAGTGGAAGGTGTTCCTGCCTGTCCCTAGGGGGTTGGAACTAAGTGATATTTAAGTTCCCTTCCAACCTAAACCATTCTGTGATTTTATGAATTGCAACTAATTTCAGAAATTACTACAGATGTTGATAGGCTCCTGAATCACCAAAGATATCTGAGGAGGCGCATAAGCTATTTATTGCCTTGGCCCCAGAACACACACAGAGTAACTTTTCCTTAATGAAACATGGGGTGGTTCATAATTTCTATTTTATACGTACAGACAAGTATTTAAAAAAATACTGGAAATACATATAACTAACCATTAACATGGTTTTAAAACAAATAAACATTGCAGTACTATTTGTTTAGTAGAGAAAATAAAAGAGAAAAAAAGCAATTTCCAGTAACACATTTCTTTTTAATTTGCATCACACAGGGCAGCTTTGAAAGTAAATGAAACACAGTCAGCAAACAGTACCTCTGACAAACCTCCTGTGATCGTCACTGACACTAGCAGCTACTACATCATTTATATCTACGTGGGAGTGGCAGATACCCTGCTTGCCATGGGAATCTTCAGAGGTTTGCCCCTTGTGCATACGCTTATAACAGTGTCTAAAACTCTTCATCAAAAGATGGTGCACGCAGTTCTTCATGCACCTATGTCAACGTTCAACTCTTGGAAAGCAGGTAACGGAGATGGCAACTGATTGACTCATGTATGAGTTTCGTTTCAATTAAACAGTTTTCATTCTGTTCAAGGATATGTTGCTTTCCATTTACATTTTCAGTCAAGCTGAATGTTAAAAGTTTGCCGCATAAAGTAATTTGTGAATCGTTTAATGAACCTTGATCGCACTTTAAGTGTGACATATTTCAGTTGTCAGTTCTGATTTTGAAGTATGTTGGAGACCTTGTAAGTTGGAGAAAATGAAAAGTTAACTGTTTGAAGCAATAAAACTAGACTAACTTCTAATGAATAAACTGTCTAAAACTGGAGTAGGAAAGACAGTCAGCTATGTGGTGAGTGACAATGAGCCAGGTGTGGATGATAAAGAGTGCTTTATTTCATGAGTAGTCCTACTAAAATAGCATAAAACATCAGTGTGAATAATGGTATGCGTATTCAAATTTGGCTCTGGAGTTGATATGGAGTTCATTATATAACTGGTGCAACAACTTCCATCTCCTGCATTGCTATCCCATGCCCTTCTTACTGGTGTATACTGGAGACAGTGGTGTGTACAGGAGACACTGGTAAATGACAACACAACAGGGTTTCTCCTTCATTTTCCCATCATGTTCTTAATTGTTGTTACTTGTTGTTTAATACAGTAATTCTGCTCAGAAGCTAAGAAACTGGTATATACTCATGCAAATAAATACCTATATTTAATATACATTAAATATGTACATTGTATATTTATATATAAATGCTGATGTGCAAATTATCTGTGTATCATCAGATCCTCCTGTGTAAGTGGTACAGAACCTATGCCTTGTGCCTCTGATTCTGTTCAGTTTAATTATGTTTCTTTGTTTTTATTACATTTTCCTTGGGTTTTTTTCAAGATTCCAAGAGCTGCAACAGAAGTTGTGGAGCCAGATTCCTCTCTGAGGAAAGAAGCTGTAGCTCCACTAAACTGTAATGGAATTGATTGTACTAGAAAAAAATCTTGTACTTATCCTTAATATTTTGTATTCAGAAAAAGTTGTACTTTTTGTAAAAGTAAAAGATGTAGGATTTTAGGGGAGTTGAAATGTTTGACTTTTTTTTTTTCTTTTTTTTTATTCCACAGGTGGTATACTTAACAGATTCTCAAAAGATACAGCAATACTGGATGACTTGCTTCCACTTACAGTATTTGACTTCATTCAGGTTTGTAGAATAAAAGTTTTAATTTTTGCTGTCTTAAAGCACTGTAAAGTTTCAGTCGTACATCATGCAAAAGAAACCGTATTGATAAGAAGAAATAAAAGTTGGAATTAAATCTCTCTTCCTTTATTTTAGTCTGTACATCTATTTACATAGCTGCTTATCCTGTAAGTCAACTTCATTGCTTCTTTTTTTGAGTACTTGCCTATATGTGTGCCTCCACTGTTTGTGCAAACCACATTTAGCCCTCAAGCTCAGAAACATTTTTACCCTGCAGACCCCTGCAGTACAACTATCCCTGCTGCTGCCCATATTCAACTTCGAAGGTGTAAAGAACATTCCTTAGTTTATTTGTTTATTTCAGTTATCTTGGCTCAAGATTAATATTTTTCCATGCTGTCCTTTGCATTCAGTCATATTCATGACTTTAACCTCCTTAGCCTCTTATTTTCCCAGTTTACTAGCATCATCCTTAATTTCCTTCTCTTTTTTTTAATATATTTTTATATTTTTGTTCTTTTGTCTTCTGTGGAAACTCTTGCAGGCCTTCTTTATAGGGCAATTTGACCCATGATGGTGTGCTTTCAGCTCTCAGTTGGGCAGTTCTGGTCTTTTTTTTTTTCCCCCTTCACAAGTTTGACTGCCTAATTTTGTCTTTTATCCTTCGCATTTTTGTGGTTTCCCTGGGTCTCTGGGATTTAAGCTGAGTCTGTCAGGCACCGGATCACTGTCAAATAGTTATTTGTGGTGGTGCAGAGAAGACCTTTAGATTACTCCTTGGAGGAATTTCACATCTCTAAGAGTCACAGAATTGCAAACTTTATTTTTTGGATAGAAAGACTTGTTTCCAACATACCTTCTGGGAAACTCCATACATTGGAGTTTCACCGACACTGAAGAAATACAGAGACAGAGACAATTCCAGTCTTTCTCAAGGAGGATGTCTTGTTTGCTCCCCACCCTGCCAGTTCTGAGACTTTGTGGCTCTGTGTGGATCCCAGCACCGCTCATTAGTGTCCCACCACTAATGCTGCAGCCCTCAGATAAGAGGAATCTTCTAATCATCCACAGATTCAGGCTTGCTTGGCAGCTTTAGACTCTGCTAATGAACCAAGTCAGACTCCTCTGAGATACAGAGAAGTTATACATATCACTTTCTCCTTCTGTGACTGTTGTGGAGTCACAGAATGCTTGAAGTCAGAAGGGACCTCTGGACCTAGGTCCTGGGGTCTCTCCAACCCCTCTGCTCAAAGCAGGGTCAGCTAGAGCATGTTCCTCACGGCCAGAGCAATGTTGGTTTTTGGATATCTCCAACTGTGGAGACTCCACCACTGCTCTGAACAACCTGTTACAGTGTTTTATCCATCCCACAACAAAAATGTTTTTTCTTATGTTTAAATGTAATTTTGTGCATTTCAACTTGTGCCCATTGCCTCTTACTTTCACACTGGGTGCCACTGAGGAGAATCTGTCTCAGGCTTATTTGCTCTGCACCAAATACCTATTGGTATTTATATAAATAGAATATAATTTTTAAAAATATGTATAATATATAAAAATATTAGCATATATAAACAAATTTATAATTTATAAAAATATAATAAATGCCATCGTATACTTATATGAAGTGGTAAGATCCCCCTAGGCCTTCTCTTAAGACTAAAGAATCCCAGCTCAGTCAGCCTCTCCGTGTATGTCGTCTTCAAGACCTTTCTCTGGACTCTCTCCAGTATGCCTGTATCTCTTGTACTGGGGAGCCCATTCCAGATACAGTCTCACTGGTACTGAAGAGAGGGGAAGCATCACACTCCATGATCTTCTGACGATGCTGCCCATGTTGGCCTCCCCTGCTGCAGGGACATATTGCTGCCTCGCGGTCCAGCAACAGACCCCCAAGGCCTTCTCTGCAATGCTGCTTCTCAGTCGGTCACCCTCCACCCTGTACTAGTGAATGTGCTTATTCCTTCCCGGGTGCAGAGATCTACAGAAAAGGTTAACTTCTAAATGTACCGGGGTGCCTAAATTGGAGTCTTGTGGAGATGAAGACTCGGTCTCTGCTAGCCTTCAGTTCATGTTTGCATAAGTTTGTCCCGATTTCACAGTTTTTCCCAAGAATTTGATGCAAAATTTTAGAGCTGGTTCTTAGTCCTTCTTTTGTGAGAACAGGCTGGTAGATGACTCCCGCTCACTCCTTGTTTAGGGACACTGCCTCCTTCTCTGTTGCCACTGTGGATGTCATGACACAGTTTTTCTTAAGACTTTTATAGGTATTAGACATAGCAGGGGACCTTTCCTTTCAGAGAGCAGGACTTTTTATCCAGGATGAATGAGACTTCAAGATGAAAGAGGCCAGGGTTACTCTCCAGTCACTGGCATATAGACAGTTGCTCATAAAAAAAGAAGGGGTGTTAACCTTTACATCAAAAGCAGGGGACAACAGATTCTCTGACAGCCATCTGACCTGCTTCATACATCTTGGGTATGAATGTAGACAGCTCATGATGGCAGTGGCATTGCCGCTAGTTTTAACATCCATCTCAGTCTTCTACCAGTCCTTACAGTGGGGTCATCATTTTTTGGAGATCCTTCATGTGACATGCTCATCCCTATGGTTTAATATAGTCCCAATCTAAAGGTCATAGTAAACTCATTGGACATCTATACCTATGGTCATGACTGATTTTCCCTAAATGATAAACCCCCATTGGTTAATCTGATTGGCGGCTGCAGCCATTGCCACCCTGAACCCTTCCTGAATTGCTGTCTCCACCACCAGCTGCCTTTTCCAAAATGATGACACAGAGGAAGCACTGGAACGTGTCTCCCCATTTGGCCTTCGTCCCAGGCCTGAAAGCTCAGCACCTCTGGCTCATAACCGGACTGCATGAGCCCTCTGCTGCCATTCCCTGAGCATATGCCAATGTAGCTGGCTTGTGTGTTGATTTTTGCCACTGCCTTTTTAGAGAAGGTGTCATCTTCTGTTTGACTTTACACTTACTTTGTGTTTGGACTTCATGAGATAACACAAATCTTCATATTCAACTTTTTAGTGAAATAACTGTTGTACCAGCAGTGAGAACAATATGGCATCATGGTGGCCTTTGCAAAATTTGAGCAAATGATGGAAACAGGAATTATAACAGTGACTCTGTAATCACAAGTAATGTGAGAGTTGTGTAACTTGGCTCAATATCAATTGAACAGCTCATTCACTTCTTAACAATTAGAGATACAACAGGTACTAAATTCTGCAGTTTGAAATCATGTGTAAACACAAATCCATTCTTGCATTGCTACAGGCCAGTGCTATACAGCCTGCACAAGCATGGCCCATGTGTGTCACCACTTTTTTAAGATAAATGAGGAAAATAGTGAAAGAATTAACTTGTTAACCAGCTGTTACAATAATTTTTTTCATAAACTTTGATGCTGCTATTGCATTGATTAGATTTCTAATGAAAACAGAGGGTAGGAAACCTGGAACACACCTATACTTGAAAGACCTCCGACTTGGAGTACTGGAAATTTAAATCCTTCCTTGAATTTATGTCGATGTATTAGCAAAAGCACCATCTGCAGCAACTAATGTGAAATTAGTTTTGCTTTCCATCTGTTTTTTTGCTGACTGGTCATTTGCAGTGATGTTTCAATGCAATGTTCATAATTTTGTCCAGGTTGTCCATTTGCAGTTGCTTTGGGCTGATAAATTTGGAGATTGAAGTAGTTTAGCGTGAAAAGTAATGCCCTGATACAAAGCAGAACTTTGCTATTCTTTGTACACTGATATACTTGATTTTTATTAGATTTAGGTATGAGACAAAAACAATCTTGGTACTTCAGGTGCTTCTAGAGTAAAGACGAAGTCCTGATTTAGCTAAATCTGTCTGGAGCTACTGAGGATGAGGTCTTATGGCAAAGGTAGTGGACTCTGGTGGGTTAAATAGATTATGGAATGTTCTTGTTCCTTTTCAGTCGTCTGTCATCTTAAAATAGCTTTTCATTTTTCTTCTGAAACTGCTAATTTTTCATACCACAAGTCCTCTTATGACTTATTTCCTGTCTTTGATTAAGACAAGTACTAGGTCTAGTTTCATATGTGGGTTACAGTCCCTTGAGCTAGTGATAATATGTGACTTCCCACTTTTTCTGACCCTCAGAAAAACTGCTTGGCACAGAACCTGCAGGAGCCTGGCACTCAGCTCCTGCCAGTCTGGCACACCCGGTCCAGACAAGACAGGGACAGCACTGGTAGGTTTGGGAGGTCACTGCAGATACCGCAAGTGTCGTTCTTACAATTTTAACTGAAGAGTGAGTGCTTAACTGCCATTGTTTTTGTGTGGCTTCGTAATTTAGAAGCCTGCAATACTGGTTGTACTACGGAAAACACTTCTCCCATCTATTACAGAAGATGGCAGCTTATTCTAACAGGTAATGGATCTGGTCTCAGTTATTCATGATCTTTTCATGGAGGTTTGTTCTCAGCTGCAAATCCTACTTAGGTTAGCACTTTCTTTGTTGAAACAATTAGTAGTTTGTTTCCATGGGAAGGAGATTCATCACCAATCTCTAAACTATAAAATGACAAGTTTACTATATCAATAGTATTTTTCTTTCATTCTACAGTTAATACTGATTGTGATTGGCGCTATAACAGTAGTCTCAATATTACAACCCTACATCTTCCTGGCATCAGTGCCTGTGATAGCAGCCTTTATTGTGTTAAGGGCATACTTCCTCCACACTTCTCAGCAGCTGAAACAACTGGAATCTGAAGGTAGGAGCAGCAAAATTGGTAGACTTCTAGATCCACAACAAATCAATTGAGAAGTGATTCACCCTTTCACCTCTTCTTTGCCTTTTCTTTTGCAAGATGCCATTGTCTCTGGGAGCAGAACACATATCTCCTTGAAGCCAGTGCTGTTACTGAGCCAATACTGAGTGCTCTGCTCCCAAAGAGCAATGGAGAAGACCTTTTTGAAGCTGGGCTACATCAGTACTGCAGCTGAAAACAAATAAGGTCCTGACACAGTTTTCTTGAGAGTAAATGTCACTTGAAAAATTGTGGTCAGACTTGGTACGTGCCCTGTGAGTTTGTTTCTTTATTAAAATAAAATTAGACTGGATCTATCTTGATTGCAAAAAATTCTTATTTCTGAGTAAGTTATTTGATGAAATATCCTTCCTCTCACCCCATTAAAAGACTAACATATTCCCAATTAAATGGAAAAAACTAATTCTGAAGTGTGGGTTTGCAGATCAGGCACTGTGGTCTGGCTTTACAACAAACTTGTAGATCCTGAGGAAATCAGTCCTGAATCTTAAACACTGATGATCATCTTCCCTTTTATTTAAGTGTAATTCTGAAGTTCCTCAGATCTAAATCTAAATTTCTTTGATGTTCATGGGGATCCAGCATTGGCTCACCACTTTTTATGTATGCAAGATCTGCTTAAAATTACCATGTCAGTACAGTGAAATCCAGAACATTAAAGTACTCTGTCTGTGCTAAAAAAAACTTCACTTGGTGGAATTACTGGAACTGTAGGAATTTATTTTGGCTGAGGAGGAGCTGCCTTTCTCTCGTGGCATCTTACAGCTGGCCAAGAGCTTCCCCAAGTAATATGCTAACTGTGAAGATTTAATGTGATCCCTTGCTGGCAATGCACTGAATGGCGTTTCAACCCATTCATGCAAAGACTGTTGTATATTCAGTCATGCATTCCAACAACATATGTAAATTAAACACTGCCAATACTTGTACGGCTGTGAGTTAGAGCACAGGGCTGTGTATTTGTGTTATATCAAAGGTATTTGCTTATGAGTGTTTATGATCTTTCTAATTTAAACACTTTACAGCTAGGAGTCCAATATTCACCCATCTTGTTACAAGCTTAAAAGGGCTGTGGACACTGAGAGCTTTTGGGCGTCAGCCGTACTTTGAGACCTTATTTCACAAAGCCCTGAACCTACACACGGCAAGCTGGTTCCTCTACCTGTCAACGCTGCGCTGGTTCCAGATGAGGATAGAAATGATTTTTGTTATCTTTTTTATTGCTGTGGCGTTCATCTCTATCATAACTACAGGTATAGTAACCTTACTGCAATACTGAAATGGAAGTCTTCTATTTCACAGCTGAGCTTCAGAAACTTCTGAGGGAAATAAACCATTGCAAAATTTAGCATACACTGGAGTCACAGATTTAAGTATGTTATAATAGTAAACACAATTTAATTAAAATAGAAGTTGCACCATTATTATCTGCAATCTGATGTTGTCGAGGATTCATTGAAGCGATCAGTCTGAAAATATCTGAAGGGGCAGAACTTTCCTTTTCTTGGATGTAATTGCTGTAAAAGTAATCTCATGTGTTTTAAACCACATTAATGTAACCACATTAGTGTACTGAAAAGCTTGGATGTTGATTATCATCTCTATAGCTCAAAGTTTTTTAGTAAATAGAGGTTAATGTTCCTCTCATTTGCAAATGGCTGACATGCAAAGTTTTAAAGTCACACCAATACCAAAAATAGTCATCCAGTTCTCTAATTCCCAATGCACTGACCCATTTTCCAATATCAAGTTTTACAAATTGCATTCAAAGTCTCCTTAAAAATGTCTCACTGCTTCTAATAAACTCAGTGCACTAACTAGAATCACTGTATGTTACTATCTTACTTGTATTTGAAATGCTGCCTGTGTCTAGCCAGGCCTAGGAATTCTCCAACAAGCAGAGACAGGAGGTGAATATCCCCAAAATGTTGAACTAGTTCAGTTCTGTGGAAAAACTCAGCAGGTTTAGCTACAGATTGCTTCAAATACAGTTTTTATTTTGCTATGCTTTTGTTATGTATGTTTTTTGATTTTGACTTGAAAATCCCATGCTTGTTACAGCAAACAATTAAAACAAAGGAATCTTTGTGGAACAGTAAGGACAACATGTCCTCTTTTTGTCCAAGAAATGAAAATGTAAACCAGTGCAACTATTTTGAATTTTAAACTTCTCAGCTGTGGTGCTTTAGTCAGATAAGAGTAATTTCACAGATTCCTATGTGTTAGAAAAAAGGAAATTGAAATCAAGATTGCAGAGGCCTGATTCTGTTCACTGTTTAAGGACCAAGATTTTATTTTTTCTTCTGCCAAAGCAAGATCAGGATTTCTAGTGAATTCAGTGCCAAAGCCAGGTGTTAAACTGATGATTAAGCTCTTGGTCCTTTGTGTAATTAAAAAATCCATGTTTTCTCTATGAAATAAAAAGGGAGAGAATATGAATATGTATTTTAAAATATACATGTTAATTTTATGATTTCTATTGGCTTTTTATTTGCCTATAAATTGAATATTTTCTCTCCGCAGGTGATGGACCAGCTAGTGTTGGCATTATTCTTACTTTAGCTATGAACATCATGGGAACCTTGCAGTGGGCAGTAAACTCGAGCATAGATGTGGATAGTTTGGTAAGCATGAAATGCACTGTGCTGTGCTTTCGAGGAATTGCCTTATTTTGTTGATTATAGGTGTTCAGTGTGTTATTTTCAGAGTTGGATATCAGACAGTTGTGTCGGAAATGTTCCCTTCATACCTGTCATAGCAACTTACCAGCTTTGGCACAGCACAAACTGAGTTTTTCTATGATCAAAAATTTTCCTGGGCTAGAAGAGGCAGCAGCAAATAATTGCATTTGAGGATTCACATTGCAGAAGCGCTAGTGATGGGAAAACTTCAAAAGTTTTGGAGTTGTTATACCTGACTGAAGTATATAATATACCTTATTCACTCTACTTATGGGCTTTGCACCGCAGATCATGGTGGATTTTTTTGAACTCTTTCCACGCAAAATCTGTGATTTAAAAATCTGCCCTAAACTTCCCTAGGAGTCTTTTTCTGGTTTTATGTAAAATACCCTCTTACATAAGGCTTTGGAGTTGTACATATTTACCCCTTTAATTTGCATAGTTAATCCATTAGGATTGGCTTTAAAAGAGAAAATTTCACAAGGTTAACTCATCAACACCTATTTGTTGAGATATGAGAAGCAGACAGGAAACTCATAAAAGTATGTTTGTTCTTGCAGTTTTCATCATACCTTAGTTTAAATGTATGAATATTTTATATGTTATTTTTAAATGTGATAGTTACTTCTCCCTTTACACTTCAGCATTCTAGGAGTTATTTTAGACAGAATTCTTGTAACAAAATACAGTAGTCTTATAAGCCAGAAAAAAAAAATTCTGAGGAAAACAATCTCCCACATCCAGTCATACCCTCTCTGAACCTAAATTAGCTTCTTGAGCCAACCGTTTCAGTACTGGAAAACAAACAGCTTTCACAGCAAATCTTGGAGACCATTAAATCCTGATTAGTTGAAATGAGTTGTCATTTAAAAAAAACATATAATTGGGGCAGACGGTGACAGCGAAGGGATATTTGCCAGTTTGACATATTTTTTTTAAATAAGTGATTCAACCACCCTCATCCTGAAGGAAATCCTTAAGAGCCCCCAAAATGGGAATGAACCACTTATAACATCTAATCTCTTGTTTATGCGTGTGACTGGTGATAGTCCAGAAAGCTGACTGCCATTCAGGGACACATTTTTTCCCTATCCACCAATTGTTTTATGCTGACTCTTTCTTTGCTCGATAGAACAGCCTGTCTTGAAGGGCAAGCACTTTGTGAAAGGGCTTCTTTGCCGTAACTGCAACACAGGCTGAACAGCAGTGGTGTGACTGAAGTAAAACATTCCATTGGTAAGGCCTGACAGTGACCACAATGTTAATCAGCTCCCATTTGTAAACTCCATTTTAGCCCTGTAAGGTATAGTGTGATCACTTTAAGTACAACAATCTGTATAAGAATCTCGTGCACTTATACAGCTTAATACAAACTGAAAGTGTTTCACAAGAGCAACAGAAAGTCTTGTGGTGAGATTCAAGGGGTGCTGGACACACTAGGGTTTTAATAAAGAACTTCCCCTTTTTTTAAAATACATTGATGTTAAAATGTCATCTATTAGTAGCAATAAGGAAGTAACTCCCTTTCCCCTAAAAAGAAAGTCTCAAGTTGTTTGTGAATACTTTATATTAAGACAAACTGCTGTACTGGAGCAGCAGTTATTTTATATTAATGATAGCCTTATAAGGTGTATCCTTTAGGTGGATCCTCTGGACTTCTTCCAGCAGTGGATATCTGCCCATGCCTGGGATGGATTTTTAGGTATCGCAGATGGCAAACTAATAGATATTGCCAGCAGTATGTTTTTCCTGACATTCAGAAGCTGCTCCTGTGCACAAGCAAATCAGAGTAGCTTCATGGTTTCACAATAATAAAACTGCTTCGCTGGGTGATGCAAGTGTATAATTTCCTGCTCCGTGTATTCTCCATATTTAGCTCTTCCCTCTTTAAAATCTTTTACAATTATTTGATTACAAATGTCCTGCGAAGGCTTGTATGTGTGCCTGACTTAGGCGTCTGTTTGTTTATACTCTGCTTTTCTCTCAAGAGGTACTTTGAGGCTCCCCACAGGACCAGGTTGACTAGAATTGACACATCTCCATGTGTCTCCAGTTACAGTTATGCACGTGCCGCTCTAGATGACATCACTCTTGCCCATCCTTGAGCAGCAGTGGCATCTGCGCGTACCAGCCTGCACACAAGCATGCCTGAGGGTGTAGCACATTTGTAGGTAGTGGTCTTTGGTTATCAGATAAGCTGGAGTTTTCTGCAAGTGGTTGAAACCACGTCCAAAGGCATAGCTGCTGTAATTAGTACATAACATTAAGCTCGCACTGAGTTGTTTTACAAGACATGGAAGGTACAAGGCTTCAGTGAAATAAATGCAAACCAAAGGACGGGAAGGCAGGAGAGTAGGCAAACAGGATCGCATGAAGAAGGAAAAATAAATACTGGCCAAACACATGGGTAGGTGGAAAATTTGACTTTATTCCACACAATCTCCTCTTTGAGCTTTCCATGCCACTGGCATATATATTGAAGAAATCTGAGTTTCTAGGTTGGAGTTTGTTTTTACATAAACAGATATTCTCAGTGAAGCAATTTCTGTTGAACTGGTTTAGCTTTAACTGAAAAATCCCTATTGTCTTTTAATATCCCATAATGGTTTTGGCATTTTGTTCTCTTACAGCCCTGATACTTTATCTGCTCTGCTTTTTTTTAAAAAAACAAAACAAAACCACATATGTGGTCACTCTGATAGCTATCTATTGTTTCATTTAAAGCTACCAGTTAGGCTAGATTTATCTTTTTACTTTGATCATTTCTGCTAATATCCAGTTAGCGGGTTTTCAGGCTTTTTCTTATCCCTCCAGGCAATCTTGAAGTATTTTTGATTTTTTTCCTTCATAAAGAAATAGAAAATAAGTTTTCCAGTAAGTGCTGCTTTCACAGATAAGTATAGGCAAATCCCAGTGGACTGTTTTAATGCTTTATAACCTCCTCCTTCACTGGTGTATATCCTGCAGTAGCAGTGCTATAACTGGGAAGGACAGTTCCTTTTATCAGGGAAAGAGAAAATGCCATGCTTTTGCTGTTGCCAAGATTACTTATGTAAGGAGATATAAAAAGAATCCCCCAAAGAGACATTAAAACCACACTTGCTAAAACTCACAGTGCCCCACCCTGTACATCAGGGATGCTGAAGAGTTTAAGCAGTACACGGTAGAGAAGAGGACCAAAATAAAAATTAGGACTGTGAAAAATAATGGTATTTCTACAGCTGTGTTTTATGCTTTTATTTTCGCACGCTATTCCTCCTTTAACCTGTTTAATTGATGGGCTTTTTTTAACTAGGACATGATCTTAACATGCTTTTTACCACTGCCTGCAGAAAACCTCAGAACACTGTTAATTTCAAAGTTTAAGAAGACAAAATACTTGACTGTAAAATGTGCATCAGAATGACAGTTCTCAAAGTGAGGTGTTGGTCATTTGGAAGGGAAAAAAATAATGAAAAATCTATTATAACATTTCGTTTTCTGCCTGCAAAGCAGCGTGAGAAGGAGCAAAAAAAAATCAGAACAAGTTTGACACGAGCTAAATATTTCATTTTTGCAGTTTGGAAAGAGAGTATATGTCCTATAAGTGCACCCAAAATGTAACAGCAGAAGATGTGAAGCCTCAGTAAAACTATATGGTCTGCCTGCATTGACCCAGTTTTTGCAGTGACTTCATGCACAGGGTTTTTTTTTTACAACAGGAGCCATTGAACCAACCTCTCACAGCATCTCTCAGTTCCACACTGCGCTTTCCAGACAGAATGTTTTTGAGGAAGTGAAGTCTTGCAACATGGTCATTGAATAATGTGCATGTCTGGTCTGGAAAGAGTGACTGCTCTATTTCTAGCAGAAGAGAGCATAGGGCCTGATGAAATTAATTATATTAGCTTGCTTGTAAAATAATTATTTCTTCCACTTTCTGGAAATATACATTACATAATTATATTATGAATTCTTCTTCAACATTAAGAATAGCTTAAGTGATATTAATGAGAAAGTAAATTAAAGAATTTGCAATGTTATTAAAATCTCAGTAAAATACAATTAGGCAAGCTAAAAATAGTGTATTATACTCTAGACATTTTTAGATAGAAGTAGTAAATATACTCCTTTATTCTAAAGCATTAGTTAGAGAATGTGAATATAGCAGGCACATTGCTGCTGGGAATAATGGAGAGAAACTTGCTGTCACCTACACTATACCTGTCATTATGAATGACAGAAGATCTCTACCTGTGAAAGGAAGAATGGATACCTTTGTAAAATGTTACTGACGTTTATGCTGCATTTTGCCCAGATATAAATCATAATGCAAATTATAGCACCAGGAAAGCATCCTTCTGAATTGATTTAAAGTATTAAGCTGTCTAAAATATCTGTATATGTGATGTGACTGAGAAATCTATCAGAGGAGCTGGGACATAGAGATGAAATTTTCGGTTATAAGAGAAGGCTCTTTGTCCAGCTGACTTCACAGCAGACTTTAGACAGTGCAACCAAGGTAGGTTCTCTTGGGCAATTATAGGGAATCCCTGCCTGTACAAATGTTCACAGGTCTTGATGAAGCCAAGAAAGACCTTCATTTCTGAAGTGGTGATATTTCTATAAAGATAAGATTTCTGAAAACAAAGAAGAAGAACTGGCTGAGGAGCTGGTGATCTTGTAATGGCCACTTCAAGTAAATCCACCAAGCTGGCAAAGGTGGTGGCAAGTGATAGAATAACAACCATCACTTTTGGTTAAGGTGGAGAAATAAGAAGTCATTGATGCCACCATCAGTTTGTTAGTCTGATGGCAGCAGTCTTTAGAAACTATTTTGAAGAAGTAATTAAAGACAGAGTACTTACAGGATGAATGCACTCAGGTTTGCTGCAGTTAGGGTTGCATCAGACTAACCTGATAACTCAGTTCGATAATTTGCTTTCCAGACAAAAGTAATGTAGTAGATCTCATTTGTCTTTGGTAAAGCACTGGCTGTGGCTCTGTTTCAGAAATTATATAAATGGAGATCAGGATTATTACAAGAACTGCAAACTAGTTAATGAGTTGGACAGAAAGGAAATGACATTAAGCTGTAAGTATTAAGCTGTAGGGATGCTGCTCAACAAAGATTAGATTTGTGACTGAGCTCATTTTAATCTTTTTTTAATGCTCTCAACGAAGAAAAAAAAAAGTTGTGTTGAAGAAATCTGTCAAAGGTACAAAGCTGAAAGGCAATGTTAGCATGAAGGATGCTGGGAGTCAAAAGATATTAGGTGATCTCAAATGGCAGATATAGAATAGATTTCAGTAGCCAAAGTGTAGGCTTAAATTTAGGGACTGCTAAGAATAACCTTTGTTGTAAATAAGGATCTGCTCGGTTAGAAATGGCTAAGATGGAGGAAATCTTGGCTCATCACTACTTGATGAGAGGGTGACTATAAGATGCGACTGTGAAGAAAGAACGTATGATCCTGGGATGTGCAAATCAAGATATTCCTAATATAGATAGGAAAGTATCAATGCCTTTGTACAACGTCCCTGTGAAATACCCAAAATGCTGTGTGCAGTCTGGCCAGATAGATTAAATTGAATGGGATGTTTGGAGAGGGAGAACATATGTTAAGAAAGAGGCTTAAAACTGGATTTTCTTTAGTCCTGGAGAAGAAAGGCTGACTGGGTCTAAGATGGCCATCCATAAATTAATGGGGAAAGCAACTAGGAAAAATAGTTATTTAGAATTTAAAATTAGCAAATGCACAGGAACAAACTGGTACAGAGACTTAAAAATAAGTTTACTTAAATAAGTTTTCTGACCACCTGAGCAGTGAAGTTCTAATGAAGGAGGTAAATTTCCTCTTTGTTAATTCACACCTTCTGAGTTAGTTATATATTTTTTTAAAAAAAATCAAGAGAATCCCTTCTAGTCCCATGCTCCTTTGAAAAACTCACCAAGACTGCTACTAGCAACTTCCATTTGAAGTTCGTGAACTACAGGAATTGATTATTTCACCTAATATCTATAATTGCAGATATAAAATTAGTTAGCATGGAACTCCCTACTAATTTTGGTTAAAAGGTATAAATAATTTCTCTTAAATATTCAGATGTTAAAGTCTGATGAATGTTCCTCTTTACTTGATGCTACTGCTTTACATCTTTAAATTCCACACATTCTGCTGATCTTTGGAGATCAATCATTATTCAAGAAACTTCAGTTTTCCGGTTGGGCAACCCCCTACAGGAGGGAGGAGTTGAGGACTCCAAGATTGCTTTCACGATCATACTTTATTTTCACAAACACAGGTCATCTACAGTTCCCAAAATACATTTTAAAAGGTGGAAAGAGCTATTGTTTCCATTTGAAAGTGAAGCAAGTGACATCATGTTTGACCAATGTCAGTAGTAAAGAACAATAGAATCTAGAGCTCTGTACAAGAGTTGTCCTACCTTTGAAAATTTTATCGTAGTATAACTTACACAGAAAAGAGACTCACTGGTCTGGCTAGTAATTAGGAATAATTTGATTTAATTTGTTTTGGTAGCTGAGTATTAATTACAATTAGAATTCTGTTTGTTTTGATTCCTAGATGCGGTCTGTTGGACGCATATTTAAATTCATTGACATGCCAACCGAAGAGACGAAAACCATTAAGCCACAGAAGAATAACCAGCTTTCAAGTGCCCTCGTAATTGAAAACAGGCATGCAAAGGAAGAGAAGAGCTGGCCATCCGGGGGCCAAATGACTGTGAAGGACCTTACAGCCAAATACAGTGAAGGAGGAGCTGCTGTGTTAGAAAACATTTCTTTTTCAATAAGTTCAGGGCAGAGGGTGAGACACTGTTTTGTTCTGTTTGATCTGACTTCTGGTAAGCTTAACTGTAGAGGTGTCGTTATAAACCTATTCATTAAGTAAAGAGTAGCTTGAGTTCCATAAGGTTTTGTAAATGGAAACATGAAATTGTCACAAAACAAAGTAATCATCTACAGCACCTGAAGAGCAGAAATGCCTTTTGTCTCTTCCTAAAAAGAGCTCACCTGTTAGGATTGTTCATCAGTAATCTATAGGATTATTGACTACAAACAAACAAAAAGGCAAGGAAAACCTGCCTTAGTTGCCCTAGAAATCTTGAGGCTATTTACAGCTTGGTGAACACAGTGGGGATGTTTTGCTGGCCATGAGGAGCAGAATATACCGATAAAATAGTGTATGCAGCAGTTCCTGGGGTCGTATTCCCATGCCTGAAGGCACCTGCCTTCTCCTCCTGGGCAGAGGGAGGCTCGCTGGGGAGCGCAGGTGCCGGGGGCAGCCTGACCCAGGTGGGGCAGGGCAAGGAAGAATACGGGCCGCTGTGCCAAGGGTAACGCGCCGCTGGCTCCAGAGGCTGGAGCTGCTGTCTTGCCCATTTCAGGAGGGCTCTACGCCACCCCGAATTATTCTATAATGAACCATAAGCAGCTCTGTTCTTCAGGAGATTGAAAAACCTGTAATTAATCTTCATGTATGTTTGGGACTGCGTTCAAGAAAGAGCAGTTCAGGACAGCAAGTAGGCAGAGGTTTAAACATTTTGCTTTGGGTTCATGCTGATGGACCATTCTTGGTGGGGTGGGAGAAAAGGCTTCACATTTTCCAGAGCTGGAGCTATACAGACAAAGAGGAGATTTTTATTCTGCCACATAGATGAGAAACCTGGTTCCGTGACAGCTCCCTGGCTTTGCCACAAGTCAGCTCTTCCCTCCTAGTTTGGATAGCACCACTATCTGCCAGGTTTGGTAGATCTGTCTTGGTTTACATGAACCAAATGTTTCATCTATTAAGTTTGAGGACACCAAAATTTTGAAACCTGGGGTCTGACTTCTGTAGCACCATCCCAAAAGTCCTCTGCCTTTGGAGTAGAGGCACCTGTGATTCCTGGAGCGTGGAGGTGTGGGTGCCGCCGCGGTCTGGTGGATTTACTTCCTGGAAAATCCCTTGAAGCAATGGAGTATGGAAAATGAAAGATACTTTTGTACTGTATAGAGAGGGGGCAGAACAATTAAAACAAAGATCCCTTTTTCAATGGCTATGATTTAGGAACTCGATCCAATTTTGGTGGTGAGCCCTGGACTCAAAGGCAGCGTTTCCAGAATTGGAGCGTGCTCCTTAAACTGGAGAGGATTCATCCCTGCCCCATAGGGAAGCACATGTAAAACAAGCAGGAAAGGGCAGAGTGGGGTGGCAACACAGGACAGAGCTTTGTTCATCTGGTTTGGAGGCCTGAGGCACCGTTAAGGAAAGCATGCCAGGCAGGAAGAATCCCCTTCTTCACCTTCACACGTATATTGTGCCTACAAAAGCAGCCCATGCTCAGACAGGACAGCATTAGCTGTGTAAAACTACTCAGCTGTTGGAAAAGGCAGTATCTCAGCCTTTGCTGGGGCTTACTGCAGATATTGCTCATTCCAGTGACCGGTCAGTGCAATCCCACAAGAGAAACACAACATTTTAAAAAAATCCACATTATGTTTCTTCCTACCTCTTAGGTAAGGGAGGACAGCACCAGCTGGGCGGGTTGAGGATTTGCATTGCTGCTCGGGGGAAGGCAGTGGCACGGTGTGTGCTGTGACTGCTGCCTCAGCCCCAAGGTACCCCACCACAAATTCATGGTCTGATCAGTATTAGGCCCTCTGTTTTGAATTACATAGAAATGGAGTAGCTCAGTAATGTGATTCAAGTGCTCTCCTGACTTGGGTTTTGTCTGCTGGATGGGGTTTTGCTGAAGAGGGCTTTGTAGCAAAAGAAAGTGGAAAAGCACAAAGAGCTGGGCTAATCAGTACAAGATAGTATATAAGCAAACTTCTGTTCTTCAGCTAAGGGTAAGCTAACATCTTTTTCTTAGTAATTCTAACAAAACAAAGAAGAGTCTGGCACAGTGTTTCATTCAGCCTTTGCTTTTATAATTTCCAAATGCATGACATTTACTATCCCAATGAGATCCATTTGGATTGTTCTCCACTGCTGTGATCTCTAAGTGTTTCTGCCTTGGTCTGTGGTTACTATGTGAGCAGTACTAAGTGTTTGTTTTTATGATTTGCATTGCAGGTAGGCCTTTTAGGAAGAACTGGTTCAGGAAAAAGCACTTTGCTTTTTGCATTTTTAAGACTGCTGAATACAGAAGGGGATATCGAGATTGATGGAGTCTCCTGGAACACGGTTAGTGTGCAGCAATGGAGAAAGGCATTTGGAGTGATTCCTCAGGTAATGAGATTATTTTATACTTGTGTGCCTTTATTTTCATTGGTTCTATATCCATATGCACATAGTTACCTTTAACTGGAAGTTAGTTGTTTTATGCTGAGAAACAGGAACAAAAGACAAAGATTTTGTGAAAAGAGTAGTGGGATGGGTGGATGGATGGATGGATAGATGCAATGATTCAGCAAACTCTACTTTTTGAGGGTGTCTGTGTCACTCACAAGAATTGTTCTAGAAATGGGAAAGTACAGCACACTCAAACAGAAGTGTTCATAGGCTGTTAATCCCTGCACTTCTGAAACATAGTTTGCATCTTGATTCAAAATAAGATAGTGACACCTGAAGAAAAAAATACAATCAATAGTGCTCTCAGTGGTGCTACTGTTTTCTAAAGCCTGACATCACACATTATGATTAACATGTGGATACTATACTTTGCCTGTTTTCCCTGACAGGCCAGTGTCAGAATTACTTCTTTTCTCATATTTTACTAGACCACTAGCTGATCCCCAGCTTGGACTCATCACTTTTTTAGCTGTTACCTCTCATTACCACATCATAGTGCATGTACAAGGGAGCGCATCATGTTATTTATGCTTGCAGCAGTCCCGGCATATGGGAAGCAAAACCATTTCAGAGGTGAAAAAGGCACAACTCCTCACTTGGGTTTAGGCACTCTAATGCTCTTAAATAACTGGAACAAGAAAAATAGTCTAAGGAGGAGCAAACAAACTGAAAAGGGCTTCTGAATCCCTTGCCAATGTCCCCACCCCTGGATCAGTGTCCTGCATTAGTTACAGCTCTGGATTTTCCATCTCAAAAATGAGCATTATTGGCTGCATGCAGTAACACTAAAAAGTGGTCACTCGCTGTAAAGGTAGGAATGAAAAGTGATGGAATGAACAACATAATTTTAATGCCATGTTTTGTAATTTTGTTGTTGAAATCTGTCAGTCCTTTCCAACAATGCTAATACAGGAGTAACACGTATCAGCCTTCTCTTCTTTGAGAAGACACACCGAGTACTTCTTCAGCCACTACACGTACACAGTCTTTTCCATAACAATGTTCATTCCTTTGGAAATCTTGTGAGTGGCAGAATAATTCAATTAACAGTTGGCTGCAATCTTACCAATGAGTCACTTGTGGTATCAGGAGGCACGGAACACCAGTTGCAGGTCAGCCTGCCACACTGTGAGGGGACATGCAGTCTGCCCTGCCTTTTGCCATCCTTGAGGGAAGGCTACTAGCCCCAGAGACTGGTAAGTATGATTTGATCCTTGGTCGCCCTGGTTCTCCCACCCTGGATTGGTGACCAAGGATCTCCTTTTCACTGCCATCTATCAAACCCTTACTGTGCTATTCATCCCATCCCAACTGCAAAGGAGTTGCCAGCTGCTTTCTGTGAATATTGCTTTGTTCCCAGAGAGTCTACTGTCTTAGAAAGGTGGTTACTGTCTTCAAAAGCTGGTGAGCTGCAGTGAACATATGTGGGGTATAATGCACTGACTACATGAGGGGTGGTTGTGAACTGACTGCATGAGTCACTTTAAGACAGTTGGAGAGGCTCTGCAACGGCCAGCTGATTCAACTGAAAAATATGCTGTCAGGTTACATTGTCAAAATAGTGGTTTTCTTTTCCATAACCATCACAGAAGAGCAGAGATCTGCTTTCACTTTCACCCTCCGCTGGGTATGTAGGCTAACTTCTGCTTTCTACCACAATACAACAAACCAAACTAATTGTAGTGAAGTCACTAACACAACTGCCACTCAGTTGCTATAGTCACTCCCAATTTATTTCAGTGTCATTGAGGTGGGAGTTAACTCTGACCGAGCTGTTCCTGATGGCACTGTCTTGGCTTTGGGAGCTGTTAAAAGACGCTGAAATGCTCATGCTGGAAACACAATGGCTTTGATTTTGCAAATGTAAGAGGGACTCAAAATTTAATTCTTTTACTTAATGACCAGTTTTGTGTTGTAATAGCTTCCCTTTCAAAAATTCCACAGTAGCCTGAGTGGCATTTATTTAAAGTAGGCATGCAAAGAAGGCACAACTGTCTCCTCTTTGTGCATTTTCGCAATCATACTCTGAAATTTCATTAAAGACAGCAATTTTTTAGCACTTTGACCTTGCCGGAACAGACCCTTCCTTCACTGCCAAGTTACATCCCCAACAACATAGAACCAAGAGAACAATGGTGAGTCCACTGGTGAGATTTGTTCCTTGCCTGAGCGGTGCTGACAGCCTGGTTGGTCGCACACTGCCCGCTGAGCTAAGGCTGGCTTGGCAAGCTGCCCTTTGATAGCTGAGCTGTCGTCACACTCTCTGTCCTCTCTTCAAATTTTCATGTCTCTCTGTCCCTGCAAACTTTTACTTCTTTACTATTGCTAGTTCAGTTCTACAGCATGATTGTTGGTTGCAAGCATGAGGAAAACTCACCCCTTCAGATGGAGGCAGCTGGGCAGTGAACTGCAAATGTAGCTGTATCTATTTAGTTTGGAGGACAGGTACGTTATACAGCTGTCCTCAAAGAATAGCTGTACAGGATGAAGGATGCTTTTACCAGTATGTCTCCACTGGGAAACTTTCCTGACATAGCTATACAGCCAAGTATAACTTTCTGTATTGGAAGGGGCTTCCCTGTCTCTCATTGTCATCCTTTTTCTCTCAGCCCTTTCTTCCTTTGGGATGTGGTTTCCTAGCAGGGTTTCTGCTTTTCATCTCCAGCTGACCTTGGCAACACATGAGTCAAGGAGAAAACCCAGTGCTTGGTAACAAGTAGCCTCCTTGTTCCAGTGAAAAATATGATTAATAATTCTCATTGCTGAGTACTTATTACAGAGTCACTAATGGTACAGAAAACATCATTCTGCAGCCATCACCAAAATGTGAGAGACATTTATTACACAGGCAGTGTAACTTGCCCTTCTGCTAGTGAGGTGCATTGTTAGTTCATTGTTAAAATTATACATTTAGTTCAGTTTGGAAGTCCCTAATACATGGATCAAAGCCAAAAAATCCCAGCCCTCCATTCTCTGGAAGGTCATGGGAGTTGCCAGCCTGTTTGCGTGCTTCAGCTCGCAGCTCCTGTCCCAAAGCCTTGCCAAAGAACTGTACATTATGCTTCAAAAGTTCCTGCATTCAGAGTGAAATGAAGTTTTCACCAGCACTTTCCCAGCAGGAAAGAGAAATTGTGTATGCCACCCTGCCTTTCCCAGCAGAACAAAGGGAGCCTTTTGTTCTTTGCCATTCACCCACGCTTCAGAATGGGGAAAAAAAACCAGAAGTTGCCTTTCCTTTCCTGGGAGCCTGGCCTACGGCAACACGTGGAGATTCAGCATCACCAGGAGAGGCGTCACTAAGAAAAGGAGAACAGAGCTCTACTTGAGATGTGCTTCCTCATGAAAACTTTTCAACTCTCTCCTCTTCCTTATCCCTAAATTTCCCAATTTAGAAGAAAAGAAGTGTTTTTCCTCTGTTGGATGGAACCTCACTGATGCGCTCCTGCATAGCACACACAGTGTCCTAACACGCTGCTCCCCGCAGGTGATGCTGGAACAGCCTGTGGGGTGGTCAGGGATCACGCTGAGCTGGAGCAAAGGCAAAAACATATTTCTTTCAGTATCTCAAATCCAGCTGTCAGCGCATTGCAACGGCGTGAAGGGGTAAATCATATAAAACACATTTCCTGGAGCACCTATGAGGAAGTTCCAGTGCTGCTGAAGCACAGCCTGACCACAGCGCTGCTCCTACAGGATGTTTGTCATTCTCATGCAAAACAATTACTCCAGCCATAACAGGCCGATCGAAGAATAATCACAGCTCATCATTCCTTCTTTCTGGGAAGTCCTTTCTGATGCTTCTTTTGCAAGAGTTTCCTCATGACACATTTCCAGGATGAGGACATCCAGCTGCATCTGGTTTCAACACACTGAAGCTCTTTTGCATAGAGCTTCTCATGCAGATTGCATCTTGAAATATTTAATGGAGTCAAACCGAGAAAATGCCTTCAGAAATTTGGCTTTGAATGGAGAGCAGGAGACCTGCAGCCTATTTTTGAGTAAAATAAATGAAGAGAAACCTGAGACCCATAAGGTGCTGCTAAGTCAAAGGAAGGGGATGACTTCTGGTGTCTTCTTGAGTGTTATTGCATTGCATCCTGGAGGATCTCACACCGTTTTCTGTGTGTAAATCCTGCATATAGAATTAAAATCAAGCGTAGCACATGGAGAACGAGATTACTGCAGTTTGTGGGACTTCCAGCTGACAAAAAAATAACCAAATCACTTTTGCTCCGTAATTTTACTTAAGAATTGAAATTTCCCAATTGTTCTCTTTGTAGTTCCAATTTTTCAGTAGCTGTCTCACTTTGCTCATTACATCTGTCTATCTCTCCACCTGTCTCCAGCACTGTTTTGCTTCTCATGCCCTTCTGAGAGTTTCAGAGGTCATGGAGGTGTCTGTTTTGCAGCGTGCTATGTGCCAGCCTGCTCCTGCGCGGTGCGGCCTGCTGAGCTCTGCCGCTCCCCAGGGGTGGTCCCACAGAGGGTCCCACGGAGGCTGGGTTCTTAATTAATTAACAATGTCACCTGTTCATTTTGGGCAGTATATAGGTGGTTTTCTACATCATGGGTTCAGTGTTGCCAGGAGCGCAGCACTTATGTTTACCAGTAAGCTCTGTGGGAGGCAGAGATTTTAGCATCTTCAGGGGAGAACAATACAGAACTGGTCCCAAAAAGACTTGCAGAAGGTCTTTGTTGCTCCCATGCTCTTATTCTTGTCTGTAAATGTTTCAACCTCAATGTAAAAGGACACTTATAGAGACAAACCCTCTAACTCTGCACCTAATACTAAAGCATTCACATAGCAATTTGATTTTCTTTCATGTTGATATTATTGCCATGGATATATACAAAGTGTAGGAGGCTACATGGAGGTCATATTGTTACTCTAACTTCTCGGTGTGTGGAAGTGGTGTATGGTTCCAGATGATGTTGCATTTTCTCTCCAGCCCTGGGATATACAGGAACGAGGGTCCCTGGGTCTGGCTGAGGAGCTGCAGATGGGTTCTCTGGTCTCGCAGCAGCAGCTACTCGCAGCCTCTCACTCCTTAGCAGCCTCTTGTCAACTGGTCCTTTACTCTTCTGTATGCGTTTGCTAAGGTACTTCAGGGTCTTGGTTCTCCACAAAACACTTAAATCACTGAGGAAACTTATCACCACAAGCTGGGTGTATCCCATACCGTAACCAATATGCAGAGGCTCCAGCCACTGAGGGAGATTAATGCCTTTCAGAGGGGTTGATTTGCAATATTTGGGGTGGTCAGAACATAAACATGACCATATTTATATTCCTGAGTGTTTTGCTTGTGGGTGGATGTCAGGTCTGAGAAAGTATTTGTTGTATGATCACATATGTATGATCACGGTTATTATCCTGGCTGAACAAGTGACTGAGGAGGAAACGGGTCCAGATTTGCTGCCAGTCTCCCCAGCCATGCATTTCCCTTCCAACACTCTCCTAATTTCTACTTCTTCTACATTTATAAACAACGCAGAAGTCCATGGGATTAATTTTTGGTGTTTTTTCACTTTAGACTTCTAGCTTTTAAGAATTTTTGGTGGTTTTTTTTTTCTGCTTCTTTTTATGTGGACTCTAAACTGCCCATATGACTTGCATGATATTTACTTAAGTGAACCCTATGTAGTTTCTAGTGACCTGGGTGGAAGGAGGTGTTGAAACGAAGAGAGAAGTACCAGAATTCAGGACAATGAAATATTTACCTTGTGAGAAAAAAAAAAGAAAGTACTTTTAGGAATAGCTTGCTTTTAGTGCCCTACTTCTTGAAAGCCCGGTTATTAGGAATAACAGCAGTTTCTGAAGAAAGTAGCACCCTTTATTTCTCTGCCTTCTGCACTTCAGCAGGAATGTTATTCAGCCCTGTCTTCTTTAAAACTGGTTTGTTCAGTTAACTATTCTCTACCACTGAGAAATGAAAATACCTATTCCATTAGTTCAATGTATGGTGCTCAAAGTGTGAACAAACCCAGGTCTGACACTCTTTCCACAGCGTTATTATTTCCACCGCACCCACCACTTGTAAGAATCTAATCCTGCTGCAAATATGTCACCCCGCTCACGCCACCGGACCAGCGCAGGGCATGGGAAAAGGGCTGTGTGGCACGTCCCCCAAGCACTCATTGTTATTAGCAATCATGGTTATAAAGGAAAGAGTCTGCTCTTTCCCATAGTCTCCACCAGAAGTGACTTTTAGCTGTGTGCACTGTAGCTCGGTGGGGGTGTGTTGCCGGCAGCACGGTGAAGATGCCATCACCCTTAAATCCACCCCACTGACTGCAGCTGCTTTGCTCTCTGCTCTCTTGAATCAGATACTTCCTCCTCTCTTACACCAAAGAAGTTATTGGCAATGGTTTTCATCTCTTAATTAAGCAAATTCATTAATGTAATTTATTTTCCAATGCCACGTTCAGCTTTTAATTAATGATAATTAAATGATTCATGTAAATGTGTGTATAAATCACTTTGAAATCTGATGAAAGAATGCCAAGTTCCTGGGTTAGGTCAGATGGAAATTGTGGTAGACCGGCCACACTCTGGGAAAGTACTTGCTAAGTACATTCTCTCAGTCGTTTTTCTGCTGGTACAGCTAGTCCTTCACTGCCTTCAGTAGCATTTGACTACCAAGACTCCACAAAATTATGTGGCTGTAAATTGCTGGCATTTCAACACATTTTGTCTAAATAAATATTCCCTTCGGAAAGACAAAAGAGGAAAAAATAATTGTCTCAAATCTTTCATCTTTGCATTTGTTCTGTATGTACAAGGAAAAAGCAAGCAAATGGTGATATTTCTCAACAAGGCACTTGCATTCTTGGAGAGCAAGTTCTCCCTGCAACAAGCAGGAGGTGTACCTCGCAGCACAGAAAGCAACACCTCGGTTTTATCTCGTAAGAGATGTTGTGCAACCTCAGTGTCCGTTGAAGAACCTCATTTCCACCAGAATCTCACACACCCACCCCATGTAAAAAGAGATTAAACAAATATTTAATTTTTTCTGAGTCATTGTTTTTTGAGCCACAAAACGTGTATCTAAGGGATGGTCGCTTAAATCTTCTTGCCCAAACTGATGAGGAGAGCAGAGCTGAGAAGTAAAATTTAGTGTGAGAAGGATGGGCTCCCAGTGCCAGGACATGTGCATCCTCTTCATCGTGTGTGATGGAAGGGAGGCCAGAGCAGGGGTAGGGAAAGGGCTGTAGTTTTTTAAAAAAAAACTTTAATAACCTCTATAGGGTAATAGCAGAAGGTTATTCTTTTCTCTGTATGTTTTACAATTTACAGTGCTTTACACAGTGTTTCAGGGTATCTATCTACCTGTGTCTGTATATCTTTTTTCTTGTAGAAAGTGTTCATATTTTCTGGAACTTTTCGGATGAATTTGGATCCTTATGGACAGTGGAATGACGAAGAAATATGGAAAGTTGCAGAGGAGGTAAAACTGTTCGATGTTATTTGTCTCTGGTGAAGTGGTTACAGCAGAGTGCAGTTAAGGTCAAATGATTGTCAGATGTTATATTTATATAGAGTCTTGGAAAAAAAAGTGCTGAGGAAAGGTGATGCTGTGCTATAAACCATGTTTCCTTATTACCTAATAAAAAGGCACCTTTGTCAGAGATAAAAAAAAAAAAAAAAAAAAAAAAAAAAAAAAACATA
>NW_015094506.1:32795422-32802161 GCF_001431845.1 Calidris pugnax
CTAAATCCCAAAACCGTAACTAGGGGTATAGGATGTTCAGCTGGCAAGTAGAATCTTAGACTACATATATACTAGTAAATTGAACAGTGCCTGAATGTGGTCTCAGCTAGATTTATTTATTAATATAGATGTACCTTTGAGGGCCAGATCTCTATTTTCAGAACTCCTTATGACTTTTGCATTATACAAGAACTGAAAAAAAAAAAAAAAAAAAAAAAAAAGATAAACTTCTACACAGCACAGTCTGGGCTCCCCGTGCAGTGATTTAGCAAAGGTGAGGTTTTATGTTTGGCTCTGCTGGGTGATCCTGAGAGAAAGAAAAAAATGGAGGAAGCTGATACAGCAAAATGCCCTGTAATCTTTTCTTAATTTAATGCTTTGCCAAATATATGAAATCTCTGTAAGGCCACTTTTCTGCCAAAATGCGTAAAGATGACTAGTAAATATTTTGGAGGCCAGAAAAAAAGTGAAAAATGTCTGTGGCCTGCCCTAGATATAAGACTGGTGTTATTATACTAGGAAATATTTATATTCAGCTTAGAAAAATCTTTCCTCAAAATATTTTCCAGTGATTGCAATTCTCAGGCCAACATACAGCCAGCTGAGAAGGAGTACCCTCTGGCACCGCATCCAGGCTTACGTACTGCTTGTGTCACGGGCAGCTGCCCCTTTCATGAAAAATAAGAATCATGGAATATTAGATTTTATGAACCTGACGGTTTTCTTCTAATTTCATGTTGAGCTTTTAGCAACAATTTTCCTCAAGATTAGGGGCCAGATTCTTACAGTTCTGTTTCCACGTTGAGCTAAACCCCATGCATTATGGTTGTCAGATGCCACCTATTGGTTCTGATTGTGCTTAATAGGTTGCACAGGTGAACACAATGCCCAGAGGAAAGGCAGATAAGAGTTATGGTAGGGAAAGGGCTACAACCTAGAAAGCAAATGCTGTTTTCCAAGGTACAGATGACTTAACTAATACAGACTCAGCAATGAATTGGTGCTATTTTCCTTCTTTGTTGCAAGTCTCAAGTATCAGAAAATGCTGGTAAGTGTGGGACTTCATCTGAAAACTTCCTCCTTTCCCATTTGGGAGGTTAACTGTGTCGCTGCTTGCTCTCTTGGGTTTATCTAATTTCTTCCCTGTGTTTGGAAAAGAGGGGAAGCAGACACTCTCTATGAGTAATTTACTGTCAAATAAAAACATCATGACATTTTTGGTTAAATGATGTGACAGCAGCTTTTCAGCTGGTCCTAGGAGAGGCAACGGGGTGCTCAGTGCTGTGCTTCTCTGAGGGGAGGGAAAATGGAATGTGGATTACCATCCCCTTTTTTGAAAAAGGCGAGCTCTCCTGCTTTTGAGGATTGTTTTCACTGTGTGTGCAAATTGAGCCTGGGATTTTAAAGAACTCATTTACAACAGCATGAAAAAAATTGTTTTGAAGTGTTTATCATCAAGGAGTTTGTCAAATCCACACGTGATACAAAGGTTTTCATCGCACAGGCAAGAGTGCAAAGCAAATAAAAAAGGGCTGTAATACTTTTTAGTGGGAGTGATTGGATTGTTTACAATGTTCATGCTCTTGAAATCTGGCTCGTTAGCGACAGTGAGTCAGTAACTTTGGGAGCATGGCACAGAAGGAAGGTTAACTGTCAGCTTATCCCTGACCCACGTTTGCTGCTGAGGATTTAGGGAAGGCTGTTGAGATCAGCATCAGCTTTTTATGCTCCTTGCAATCAGCTACAGAGAGCAAAGCATTATCTGAACAGATGTCGGATATTGCACTTTTTATTGCCCTTGTATTTCAGCACCTCAGTCTGTCAGACTTATGTCAACTTTAGAGTCTAAGTTTTACTCTTGCAGTCAGCTGTCTGGACCTTTCACATACATGGAGAGACCTTGTGGAGTTTTATGAAGAAAGCACCTTTTCCAGCTATTAGTTGCAAAATTTAATTGGAGGACACAATATGTGTTCAGAAGAGGAATAAGGAACAAAACAGTGGCCTTAATATGCTTATAAATAAAAGCATGAACCCTTCAGAAACACAACAGACATACCCACACACCCCAGTTTAATACAGTTTCATGTAAAACGGAAACACACGGGAGGAATTCAATTTTTTTTTTCCCTGGAATGAAAATGAATTGCAGATCAGCAATGTTCCAAAAATCCAAGGGGTGTTCCTCAGAAACCACTTGGGTTGCATTGCATTTTTATAACAACTTTTGGAGCAACGCAAGTCACATCTGTTTCCTAGTTCTTATATTTTACAAAAATTTCTCTCTAAACTCTGCTGAGTAGGCTAAGGAGCACAGACGGTTTGGGCCTGTGGAAGATGCAAAGCTTTGCTTTGAGGTGTACAAAATGCACCTCCCAATTGCAGCAAAAAGGAGCACTGGGAGAAACAGAAGATATCTCCTGGGCTGGATTGCAGTTTCTGGTCAAAGTGAAGCAGTCTCACTCGGCACAGACACCCCTCTAAACATCTAGTCAGCAGTGCTAGAGGGAAGTCCCTGATGCCATTAGCATGAACCAACTGTGCAGGACCTTTGGGGCAGTAAAAGGAGCTGATAGAAATGCTCTCAGAGACACAGAGACAACAGACGGGGTGACCTTGGTTATTTTCTCTGTTGCTGTAATGTAGCACATGAATTTTGGTTGTTGCTTATTATCCTCCTTACTAGGGTAAAATCAAGCCAGAGAGGCTTGGTTTCCTTTCAAAAATCACTGTCCTTAACATTCCCAATGATGACATCGCTGCTGGATAGAGAGTTTCAAATACATTGCTCTCTCTAGCCTGCTAACTCAGAATGTTTTGGTCAAAATGCCAAAACTCATTGTATTTGACAAACAAATGAACATTAACTCTCAGTTTCCCAACATCAATCCTAGCATGTTGTAGGAGTCAAATGTGCTTTTCACATCATCCAGCTACTGGCTTGTAGTCTTTATAGGACACGTTCTCCTTTTCATCAATTTATATTTTCTCTTTGCTGTCAGAAATGAAAGGCAAGGAAATTAAAGGGCTTGGTTGCCATACCCACAGTCAGCAGTAACTGTATCTCACTGATTTTTCCTGTTCTTTTTCTTTCCGGCAGGTTGGGCTGAAGTCTGTAATTGAGCAATTTCCAGGCAAGCTTGATTTTGTTCTGGTGGATGGAGGCTGTGTCCTCAGTCACGGTCACAAACAGCTGATGTGCCTTGCCCGATCAGTCCTCAGCAAAGCTAAAATCTTGCTGCTGGATGAACCGAGTGCTCACCTGGACCCTGTGTAGGTTTCGTTCATTTGTTCTATCTTTAAAAATGGAATGAGAAAATCAGTGAGGCAGCACCACCTAAAGAGACCTTTTGTAATTTGTCTGGTCTGTTGCTAAACCTGGTTTCAGTAATGTATGTTAGTAATCGCGCATGGAGCATCAGGGAAGCCCAGTTACAGCCTTAGCTTTATGGCTGACACCCACTCCCACACCAGAAATGCAGCGCGCTGGGACACTGCAGTGTTGGTGTCCCTGCATGTGAGCTTTACAGCACGCTGCTGGGCTATTAAATACCATCCATAAAGCTATGAGCTGTGCTGGCGTGTGCATGGCTGCCTCACCACTGATGTGTTTGCCTTTCAGAACTTCCCAAGTGATCAGGAAGACGCTGAAGCACGCGTTTGCCAACTGCACGGTGATCCTTTCCGAGCACAGGCTGGAGGCGATGCTGGAGTGCCAGCGGTTCCTGGTGAGCGTTTCTCCTACTCTCACATACTGTCGTTTCGTTACCTTTGATGAACGTGCAGAACACACCAAGACAAATCGATGAGGTTGGCTGGAATGATGGTGATCATACAGGGCAGTTGAGCAAGGTAGTCACCTGGAGGAGAGCAGCAGCCTCCTGTTTGCTCTTTCACATGAGCTGTCGTAGACACCTGTGTTCAGGCGAGCTGGGTCACATGATGGAACAGCTGGATTCCTTCTTTCAACCAGGACAGTTGTGTAGGTTACCCAGCTGCTGATCCAGGTGCCTTAAATTGCTGATGGGCTCAGGAGCTCCAGAAAAATTCCAGCATCTCACAGGGCTTTACTATTGCTCATGCAGAAACAGCTGCACTAGCTCTTGATCTGATGGCCATAATTGCTGATTTCTTTCATCAAGCCACCTGAATATTCCTTTCTTGTTTGACCAATGTGACAAAATATTGAAGTCCTGGGGTATTTTCTGTTATATAAAAATGATTAGTAAAGGAAATAGAAGGTAAGTTATGTAATAGTTCTTAAAAATTAAATTCTTTCCTCTGTATTTTCTTGACTCTTCTGCAAGAGATGAACGTCATTTTGTTAGCAGAGTGAAACATCATATTCCATGTGTCATTGCTTGGGTGTATTAGCACAGCAGGTGGAAAACAGCCTGAAGTTGAAGCGAGATAGTCGATAGGCAGGTTGGACGTCCTGGTGGCAGGTCGGACATCCTTTTGGACATGCTGCTCCTCTATGTGTGCTGGACCTCAGCCTCACCTCAACTGTGCTGGCAGAGCCCTGGCACGCAGGGAGCCTCTGCCCGGAGCAGGTTTCCCATTGTCTGAACAACAATTTAGCAACAGAGCTGCTAAAAGCTCTTTCCCATCAGACCTGTGCCCTCACCCGAGCTATGCTGGCATTGCAGTGCCAGCGGAGAAGCCTGATTTTTCCCAGTCTGCTGCCTGCCAGGGGAGGCTGGCACAGCCATGCAGGGCAAACCTGTTGTCTCCTTCAAACACAGGCCAGCAGCGCTTCCTTGTTTGGGGAGAGGAAAGCAAAGAAGGTCTGGCACCTTGCTGGCAGCCTTCTCCCTCTGCTTGCGGTGAAACTCTCTTTTCTGCATTAACGCTTTCTTAACCTGGCGTTGAGCAGTGCCTTCAACAAACCATCTCAGAGGTAAAAATCAAGTTGCAAGGAAAACCAGCAAGCCCATCAGCATTTTGTAACTTGATCAATGTGCGCATTTCCACATGCTAAAACTTTAACATCTGCTTTTATGGTTATAATTAGAGATTGCAAGCTGTTAACCAGGCTTTTCCTGTTGGAAGAAGACCTCTGTTATGTCTCTATGTCTCTTCCCTGCTTCGTTAGCTGAATTCTGTCAGCACCACCATTGCCCATGTAACGAAGTGATCTGTGTCTTCAGGTTATCGAGGACAATAAACTGCGGCAGTACGAATCCATTCAGAAGCTTCTGAACGAAAAGAGCTCCTTCAGGCAAGCCATCAGCCACGCTGATCGCCTCAAGCTGCTCCCGGTCCACCACAGAAACTCCAGCAAACGCAAACCTAGACCCCAGATCACTGCCCTGCAGGAGGAGACAGAGGAAGAAGTGCAGGAGACAAGGCTGTGAGATGTTGTGTGGGCACCCTCTGTGTGGAGTGACTCCTCAGCAGTGCCCCACGATGACAGGACCAGCACTCCTGAACCTGCAGGAGCCGTGCACAGATTGAACCTTGCAGGAGGTGCTCACTGCAGCGACTACACATGTATTTGGGAATTACTCTCCTTCCATCGTTAATCATGTGCAAATTAGTACATTCGTTGAAGTTTTGCCACTTGTAGTGGTAAAACCAGACTTCCTTTGAAAAGCTGCTCTCATTCGGTACAAACGAGGTAGCAAGCCGAAGTAACCTGCTTTGCCCAACAAAATTGTTTCAGAAAACTTTTAGAAATGTTCTTGCTGGGGTGTGAGGTCCAGACAGCAGGAAGGATGCAGGAAAAATAATCAAACCCGAGTGGAAAATAGAAAAATCAGAAAGTAAAGAGCTTCTTTGGACTCACTTCCTGCAAACGAATTAAGGGACAATGTCAGCGAGGCGCTCAGAAAACTTCCTCCTCTTGTTTTCCATGCGGCAACTTGTCATTTCAACTTAGCAGAAAAAGCCCTTTGATGAGAGCACACGCTCTGCGGGCACAGGTGAGAATGAAGGAAGAGAGGATATTGACTTTCAAGCCAATCAACATCTGTCACGTCTCCACAGATAAAGGAGAATTGGTATTTCCTCTTAAATGGAGGAGCTGCTCCACCCGACCCGGCGGACACCGGCAGTGGGATGAGCGCAGCCTGGCACCGGGATCTCCTGGAAGGTAGGACTCCTGGCAGTGGAACTGTCAGAGCTTGCATAGGGCTGGCACCTTTCTGTGCTTTTTACTCTGGCCAAAAAAAAAACCAACCTCTCTGAAGTAGACTTTTAATAATGAAATTAATTTTTATACTCTTCTGGTTTGCAGTTTTATGACGAAACTGAACTTTCTCTAGGATATTTTATTTATTTTAATATTTTGCAAACATTTACTAAGGAAATGATGTATTTTAAGAGTGATTATGTACTACAAAGAAAAATATATTTGTACAAAATGTTTTATATTTGAATTGTTGTTTTTTTTTTTTTTTTTTTTTTTTTGTGTGGAAGAAGCATTTCTGTAGAAAGAAAACACTCAACAAGCCCAAGAAGAGTTTGACACGTTTCCTGCCATCCCATTTTACCTCTGTGTCAGGAGTTATTAAAAAATTTCTTGTTAGGTGAGATGAGAAAAGGGATAGCAATTTGTCTGTGATCTGGGCAGCTGCTCCACTAAGAAGTACACAGGAGCTTTAAGTATATGTATTTTGGCTGTGAAGCACGAGCCTCTCATGGGCCTAAAGCGAGACTTGTGTTACTGTACTTCTGGCAAAGGAGCGGAGAAAAAGTCGTTTCCTTTACCACAGCTTATATTTCCCATTTACCCTAT
>NW_015094506.1:32802391-32802941 GCF_001431845.1 Calidris pugnax
GCACTAAAGGGTTCTAGTGATGCAGACGTTTTAGATTTATCTTTTTTCTTTAAATAAAAAAAAAAAAAATAATAAAAAAAAGAAACTGGTTGTGCGGCACGTTACAGCACACACACACGCACACTCACACACACACACACGGTGCAGACGCCACAGACTCGCTCTGCTGCTTCCACGCTGGTGGTGGGTGCCGTTGCGGTGCTGCCGAGGTGCGGATGCGGTGCGGGGCCGGGCGGCACTAGGGGGTGCTGCGGGGCTCCGGAGCGGGGCCCGGCCCCGCCGCCTCCCGGCCCGCACTGCGGGGAGCAGCCGCCGGGCCCCGCACACCATCCTCTGTACCCCCCGGCAGGCGTTTGGCAACAGGAGGTCTCCAAAAAGAGCGCTCTGCCAGCCACACTCACGCCCTACAAACACGCCACGGCTGTGAGTGGGGTCTGGGCCTCTCCTGCCGCTTGAGCCCTAAAGCTGCAAACACACGCAGGTCTTGAAAATAGGCTTTTTTAGGCGTGATGCAGCAGCTGTGGCCCCCGCCGGTGGCCGCGTTCAGTGG
>NW_015094506.1:32812221-32843096 GCF_001431845.1 Calidris pugnax
CCAGAAGAGCGAGGTCTCGATCTTCTTCTGAATCTTAAACACAAACTGGTTCATAAACCTTGAATTTTTTTTTTTTTTTTTTTTTTTTTTTTTGCTACTGGTCTCTGATGTCACATTATGATGATAGAGCTGTTAAAAACGAGGGCAGAAGTTAGGCCAGGTACTGTCCAATGCTGTCTTTGTGCACTAAAGCGTTCTAGTGATGCAGACGTTTTAGATTTATCTTTTTTCTTTAAATAAAAAAAAAAAAAATAATAAAAAAAAGAAACTGGTTGTGCGGCACGTTACAGCACACACACACGCACACTCACACACACACACACGGTGCAGACGCCACAGACTCGCTCTGCTGCTTCCACGCTGGTGGTGGGTGCCGTTGCGGTGCTGCCGAGGTGCGGATGCGGTGCGGGGCCGGGCGGCACTAGGGGGTGCTGCGGGGCTCCGGAGCGGGGCCCGGCCCCGCCGCCTCCCGGCCCGCACTGCGGGGAGCAGCCGCCGGGCCCCGCACACCATCCTCTGTACCCCCCGGCAGGCGTTTGGCAACAGGAGGTCTCCAAAAAGAGCGCTCTGCCAGCCACACTCACGCCCTACAAACACGCCACGGCTGTGAGTGGGGTCTGGGCCTCTCCTGCCGCTTGAGCCCTAAAGCTGCAAACACACGCAGGTCTTGAAAATAGGCTTTTTTAGGCGTGATGCAGCAGCTGTGGCCCCCGCCGGTGGCCGCGTCCAGTGGGGCTGGTCCCTGTGCTCCAGGGACACTCAGAGGGTGCTGCCGGGTCAGGCCGAGCCTGCCTGTGCCAGAGCTGACCCTGGAGCAGCAGCTCACCCTGTCCCACTCATGTTTTCCTCTGGCTCTGTCCCACGTGACGTATCTTCTGTCCCTCACAACATACTTCCTCTGCAAATACACTTTTTCTTTCTGTCTTACTCTTTTCCTGCCCATTCCTTCATACTGTACTTCTCTTCTTCTCCCAGCACCCACCTGGGTCTCTTTCCTCTCTGTCTGCACGAGCATCTCCTTGCTTTGCCTCATTTTCTCCAGGAGGCCATGCCTCTTGCTCACAGAGACTTCTGGGCACCCTTCAGGCTCAATTTTTGCCATGTCACTGTTTGTCCACCACGAAGCTTTAGCCTTTGTAACAGCTGAAAACCAGCTGCATATTGAAGTAGCATCCCTTCCGAGTCCCATCTCCATTCCCCCTAGAACTGTTCACCTCACGCTGTGCATGGCTTTTCTCACCCAGCCAGCTCACCGGTCGTAGAAGTCCTTACGGTGTATGTGGAGGCCTGGGCTGCTGCGGGGTGGCCAAGCCCAAGGAGCCATGCCAAGGATCACTCTTGGTCAGGATGTTACTCAGAGGAGCAGACATACCAGGCGGGAGAGTTCATTGTCTAAATAAACAAGAAGATATGGAAAGATCAGCAGAAAAGAACCGCTGCGTCGTCAGAATCAGCGCACGCTTCAAAGCTTGCACAATTAGTAGTGTTAATTTGGGGGGCTTGCTATCGGAGAGAGTTCGGAGATGGCAAGTTGGACTGAGCAGGCAAGGGGACGTTTTACGAAAGGAAGAGGTAAATACAGCAGGAGCACGTAGTAGGTGGGACGTGTGTGGAAGCTGCTGATACAAACACTCAGAGGGAGCGCTTTGAAGGGAAAAATAAACCAGTGGAGTGACTGGCTCCCCGCCCTGTGGGACAACGCTCCTCCAAACAGCTTCTACCCTGGGTACCCGCCTAACCCCACCGCAGTGCCTGACCCAAAGGGCACCAGGAAAGATCCTGGAAAAATTGTTCCCTCTCTGCCCCCCGAGGGCAAGTGTGAAAAGGCTGGAGAAGAACGTGCTATTTCTTTCAGTCCAAAAATACTGCTTCAGCTGCTTTGGAGCTCAGGCTGGAACAGGAGGTAAATCACAACCAGCCTCCACAATGAGGAGGAGGACGGCATCTGCTTCCCACAGAGGTCGAGAAGAGCATGTTACCTTCCAGAATAAGCCTTCTTGTACTTGCTGTGAGCGGGATAACAGCTCCCAGGGCTGCTCGCCTGAAGCTGGTGGAAAATGGAGCACAAGGGGAAGAAAAAAAAAAAAAAAAAGAAAGGGTGTGGGGAAGCAAGCCCAGATTTTTCTAAAGGGAAAAAAAAATGTTAACATTTCAGGCCAGGGCTCGTGTCCCTTGCAGGAAAGTAAAAGCAAAGCACAGTAGTCACAATCCAGGTGGTTTTGGGGTGGAGGGGGGAGGAGGGTTGGTCACTTTGTAGTTGTTTTGTTTTAATTTTGTATTTTTTTATGCAACCGTGCCATTTAACTGCCAGAGACAAACAAGTGCCACGCTCCTCGCCATAAATTCACCCCAAACTTCCTCTTTGAAGACTCCTAAAGACTACTACAGTCAGGGTTAAAAAAAAACAACAATCCACCAAACCACACAAGGGGAAAAAAAAAAAAAAAAAAAAGGAAAAAAAAAATGAGGCCATAACCCAAGTACAGAGGAAGAAAAGAATAAACAATGACCTTCATAAACACAGGCAGAGCATTATTTAAGAGAATTTTTCTTTTCATGTGCTTCACTTCGCCTACCTTTGATAAAATAAAATAGTTATTAAAAAAATTAATCCTCCCAAAGCACTTTGTTATTAAAAGCACACACTTGTACTATGAAAACACATGTGTGTGCACAATATATGGCAGAAGAGAAGAGCACGCTGCCTCTAATGCTACAGGTGAACAATTAATTTTACAGTTGCTGGGAAGAAACAAAAAAAAAAATTGAAAAGAGTGAAATGACTCTGCAGAGGATCCGTAGCCCTCCTTGAGTGTGGAGGAGAAGGGGCAAGAGGGGCCAAACTGCTAATACAGCACTAAGGAGCTCTGGGGACAGGCACTGCCCGGCAGGGTTAGTGTCAACAGGCTGGACCTGTGCACTTTTTGCCATCTTCATAAATCTTACAGAGAAAACGACTACACGGAGCAGCTTGATTATCATCATTAGCGGGAACTGCTCAATATCTCACTGGGACCAAACAAGCCTGCTATTCCAAAGAAAAAATTTCGTTCACAGTTGCTTAATTAGTGCCTTACCAGCTTTAGTATTTTATTCATTAAATGTCTATTTCCAAAGTCTTTCTTAAGATCCACCTCCCCCATTTCCACAAGCCTCACATTCCTCAATCCATTGCACCTGCAGTATCAGAGCTGGTAAACACCCAGTTGCCTCCACACTTAGAATCATAGAATCGTTTAGGTTGGAAAAGACCTTTAAGATCATCCAGTCCATCTGTTAACCTATGACAGCCAAAGCCACCACTAAACCATGTCCCTAAGCACCATGTTTACACATCTTTCAAGTATCTCCAGGTCTGGTGACTCCACCACTTCCCTGGGCAGCCTGTTCCAATGCCTGACAACCCTTTCAGTGGAGAAATTTTTCCCAATATCCCATGTAAACCTCCCCTGGGACAACTTGAGGCCATTTCCTCTTGTCCTAACACCTGATACTTGGGAGAAGAGACCAACCCCTCACCTCTCTACAGTCTTCTTTCAGGTAGTTGTAAAGAGCAGTAAGGTCTCCCCTCAGCCTCCTTTTCTCCAGGTTAAACAACCTCAGCTCCCTCAGCTGCTCCTCATAAGACTTGTTCTCCAGACTGCTCACCAGCTTCATTGCCCTTCTCTGGAATCGCTCCAGCACCTCAATGTCTTGTAGTGATATTTGACGTGAGGCCTCACCAGTGCCGAGCACAGGGACACGACCACTTCCCCAGTCCTGCTGGCCACACCGTTTCTCATACAGGTCAGGATGCTATTGGCCACCTGGGCACACTGCTGGCTCATATTAAGGTCATTTGCTGCCAGGCAGCTCTCCAGCCACTCTTCCCCAATGCTGTAGCACTGCCTGGGGTCGTTTTGACCCAAATGAGGTACCTGGTGCTTGGCCCTGTTGAACCTCATCCCATGGATCCAGCCTGTCCCAATCCCTCTGTAGAGCCTTCCTACCCTCAAACTGATCAACATTCCTGCTCAACCTTGTATAGTCTGCAAACGTTCTGAGGGTGCACTCGATCCTCTTGTCCAGGTCATTGAGAAAGATGTTAAACAGAACTGGCCCCAAGACTTCTTGAATCTACTCTATTCAAGGAACGGGTTTAAGGTAATTCTCTGAAATGTAGCAGCTCTTGGAAAGGTGCCTTTTAAAACATTTCCTCGCATTAAGATTAATTCTTAATTGGCATTAGTTGTTGGAGGTCAGTTCAGAACTATAAACCTCATTGCATTTTATTTACTTTATCTAAAAAGTATTCAGTTAACTTTTTTCTACTCTTTCCAATGTAGATTTGGTATTTTAGCTCTACCATTACCTGGCTATGATTTAATGTTTGGGGGAAAAAAAAAATCACTTTAGAACTGTGTGTGCAATTGTTCACTAATGGATAATTAATTGCTGCCTAGAAGTCTTGCAAATGAAGTACCACGCAATGCAATACAGTAACACATTTCCTTTATAAACCCTCATGTTCTCCAAACCCAATTTCCTGTCCCTAGGAGAAACACTATTATTACTATTTTTATTCACCAGGACTAACTTCAACCTCAAAATACAATCCTTGTAAATGCAACTGGAGGTTTTCAAGTGATGACTAACTTCCTTGCCTGCTATTTTCTCTTCTTTCTCAACAGGTTCCTTCTCATTGTGACCAAAGCTTTAACCCATGAATGGGTTTTCTTAGTTTCTTCTCCCAAAATCTTTTAAACATTCCATAAAAAAGGCATGTGGGTGTCACTGATATGTTCAGGGCCCCCCCAGTTACCTCTGCTGTGTCTGCAATGAGCCTGTGAGTCTGGTACAGCCTTTGCAGCTGGACTATCCCTGTGCTCAGAAAGGGTTTCCTCTCTTCCAGACTTTCTTTCTTCCTCTAAATCCTTGAAATTAAAAGTCCTTTCTTTCTGATAGCTTAGCTGTGTGGAGGCTCCTGCCTCCTGAGTCTGTCTCTGCTACAGCCCAGCACAAACACACCTGGTGCTGCCTCCACAGTCACTTCAGGTTTCTGAAGAACAGCCCAATTCATCATTCTAAACTCTGTTAATTATGGTTTAAACATCATAAACATCACTTTAGCCAGAGGCAGCACCCAGAAAGCGGTCCCTCATACTTCTCCAAATTGGCTTGTTCCACAAACAGCTTCCACCTGTAGGGACTATTCTGGTTCTACAGTTTTACTGGAAAGATGGAGGGATTTAATTTGCTTTGTAAATCACTTGTGGGGAGAGGTGAGCCTCAGAAATTCAGGCCACCTGATTTTGCTCTTGTTGATGAATGTTGTTGAATGATGGAGCATGTTTCTTCACACTTTTAATTTTGGAGCTCAAGCTCAGCAACTAAACAACTGAGGTAAATATTGTTTGATGGTCTCTGACATTCTTTTAAGGAACATACTTCATGTTCTTTGTCAAGAAATAACCACAGGAGACAGGCTGAAAGATTTTATTTTTAGGACTCATTTGAAGTGGAAGAGCTGCGAAGTTTAGGACTTTGGAGGAGAATGATCTTTCCAGTTCCCCTGGTTGAAGAGATTGCATTGTGTGTAGGGAGTACAGTGTGGTCAGACAGGAGCTACACAAGGAGCCTGTGGAATGGATGCAGCCTCTGAGACTCCCCTGTACGTTCCTCCACGTAGGGTCTCTCTGTCTCCACGGACCCCACCTCTATTAAAGATGGGAAATGGGTACCAGATGGGAGTGGAGCAGCTTGGAGCAGCGTGGCCCACCATGGGTAGCACACTTAAAACCTCTCTGCTTGAGACACAGAAAGGAATGAAGAAAAAATATTTTCCTCATTACTAACCCAAAATGAGAGTAGTTGACATCACAAGTCACGTATACAGGGCGCTGTTTGTAGCATCACAGGAAGAGAACGAAGCCAGAGTGAAGCCCCCAGCTCACGAGCAGAGCCTGGCCGTGCTTCTGCACCATCCAAGTGATGAACCCACAGAGAAGATGGGATTTTCAAGGGCAAACTATTTTATGGTTGCGTGCTTTCCAGCATGGGAGGGCAGGAACTTGGCCTAACAGGAAGGAGAGCTTCACAGCTGCTACAGAAGAGTCAATTCAGGAGATGTGGAAAATACCATGTGATTAAAGAAGTACGAGGATCACAGACTGCGTTGAACTGACAGACAGACAGACAAAGTGACAGCAGTCAACAAGGTAAAGGATGCAGATGGAGAGCGATGAGGACAGCAGGCTGAAAAGAAGGGCTAATGAGGGCATTGAAAGGCAGCGCTAAATTTAGTAACAGGGACCTGACTTTCAAACCATGAACAGATGATCAAAGTCACTCCGTCTTCTGCAGATTTTCACTCAAAGTACAGCACAGAAGACCTTTGATTCTCACAGACAATATACAGTCTTAAAATATATCTCAAAACAGGTTTTAGGACACGGTGCCCAAGATCTTCCCACACAGAAGCATGCTCCTAACGCTTGATCTAAATGAGGTCTGACATTTCCAAGGTGTATTTTCCATGTAGAACAAACCTTGCTAAGAACATCAGAATTTTTCTTCTTACTTTTCTTCTTCTTTTTTTTTTTTTAAAGTTGATTTATTGTTATTACGAATCCTGATGTTGTAACTTGTGTGATCGCTACAAAAAAACCATTTTCCATCTTGTGTTCCTCCTCACCATGAAATCCACAGCCGAGCTGCTCGCACGAGCTGCAGCCCGTGGGGACGGCTGAGCCCCACTTCTCTCTGACCTACAGCTGCTCCCGGCCGGCTCTTCTGCCAAGAGCCAACTCCAAAAGTACCGTGACATTTTCCAGCACCAAAATTATCACAAGAAAAGCCCCAAACCAACCCTCCCCAACCTCTAGAGAAGTCATCGGTATTCAGTTAGATGTTACTATCATACAAGAAATTGAAGCTTTAATTAAAAAAAAGTGCTTACTGAAAGATACTGTACTTTCTAAATACACTGTGTGGGAAATGATTACAGAAACAAGCTTCTAATATTTTGTATCCCTAGAGATAACACACACGTACAAACAGCAAGACAGACAATATGCAGTACAAAAATTTTATTGACATGAGTTTGGGATGACTGTTTTACATACAAAGGTGGAGCGTTGGGGAACAGTGGGGTGATCCTCTCCTCCTCCAGGCTTTGCTTGAGAAAAATGCTACTTTGGAAATGCAGGGTGTGACCACGTTACTGTCCACAGCTCTCAAAGCCACCTCCTGAGAGCTGGTCAGAAGGCTCTGATCTCAGGGAAACTGGACTCTCCTCCGCCGAGCAGGGAGGTGTGGACACAGCTGGTGGTTCCACCATCACAGCTCACACGGAGCCCTGCAACCGCCCCATGGGGAGCCAGGGGAAACAGCCCCTTCCAGCAACTCTCCCACCCGGGAACAGGATCCACCTCTGTCGGGGAGGGGCAGGGAGGGGGGAAATGAAAAAGACTTAATTTTTACTGCGACTCGAGTATCATTTCACAGCAATTACATCTTAAATCCACACTAGAAATTGATAATTACATAGGAGCTCATGTTAGCGCCACTGCATCAGCTCTGCTAACACTGGAGTTCAGCTTGTGCTCAAATCCCTTCTCAGGAAAATCTGGTTCTGTAAAACACTATTATTTCTCGGATACTTGCAAAACACTACTGAAGGATAGAAAAGTTTGTACAGTATACAAGAAAAACTAAGTTAATAAATGATCACATTTGCTTCAATTCTATCAAAGAATAAGAGTCTGAGAAAAATAACTTTTATTGCATTTTAATTTCTCAATCTCTTTCCTTTTTGAAGAGATAAAAGTTGTAATGGAAAGTCATGACGTTTTAGATGAAGATAAGCTCGGGAGAAACAAACTCACAATTCAGCAGGCAGGTGATGGGGAAATCAAAGTATTTAATATGGCTTGTAGCTGAAAGTAATTGATCTGCATTTCCAATCATTTTAGTTATTGCCACATTCCATTAATTTTTCATTAAGTGAAGATAAAAACATGTCTTTAAAAGCATGTACAATAGCTTTAAGCCATTGCTGTACATATTGTGCAATTCATCTGAATGCAGTTTAACACGTGAACTTAATAGAATATATTTATGTACAGTATATACACAAACAGAATCCTGTGGTAATACCCCTGAATATTATCATTGAAGCGAGTAATTTTCATAAGAAAAGAAGAAAAAAACATCTATGAAGGTGGCAAAACTGCCCATTTCTGAAATTTAAATCAATATAATTTCCAGCTGATTTACATAGAAATAAAACTGTGGTCCTGTACAAAATTTACATTACAGGGAAACAGTTTATTTTTAAAAAATATTTACAGATTTGAGTACTTGGTTCTTTGCAATAGAGATTATATGAACACAGAAAATTGTATGGTAGGCAGGTTCATTTATTAGATTTTTCTATTTGTTCTTTTTTGTGCAAATTCCAAATCTCTCTTTTTGTGTTATTATCTGCCTCTATTTGCCTTGTATTACTGCTGCTGCTTTTCTTGGTGTTCTGCGAGGGCTGGGTGACTTTGCTTCTAGGAACAGGAAGAAAAGATTTCACTCTTGAAACACCCAGCTCTGGCTTTGATTTACTGTTGCTGCTTTCCACAGTTCGACTGCTGCTGAGAGGACGCGTTCCATCCTACAAATCAAAAAGAACCCAAACATTTTCTCTATAAATAATTATTGCAGTTTGACCTGGAAAACAACCAACCAACCCATCCTACCAGCCCCATGGAACCCTTGGGATTTGCAGTCTTTTGCGGTTTAATATTCAGCTTCTCAATATTTGGTGAACAAACTATGACTCTTTTTTGCCTCTTTGACTGAAAGGAAATACCATTACCATAGAATCAGAGAATAGAATCATAGAATTGTCTAGGTTGGAAGGGACCTTAAAGATCATCTAGTCCAGCCATCAACCTAACTCTGACACAAAAATAAATAAGAAATAGGAAATAAAAATTACTAAACTATATTCCTGAGGACCATGTCTACCCATCTTTTGAACACCTCCAGGGTTGGTGCCTCAACCACTTCCCTGGGCAGCCCATTCCAATGCTTGATAACCCTTTTGGTGAAGAAATGTTTCCTAATATCCAACCTAAACCTCCCCTGGTTCAACTTGAGGCCATTTCCCCTTGTCCTATCTCCTGTGACCATCTTAGAACACCCAAATAAGCCAATGGAGTTTAGGCATTGCCATTGAAAAAATCCCTTAAATTTGATTCTCAGATGTCTCAATTTCAGGAGTACTCAAATAAAAAAATGCAAGTTCTTTCCTTCATTACTGTGGCAAAACGACAGCTGCAGCCACAGCTAAAATGGAAAAAATGGAAATTTAGGTCCTTATGAGCAAAAAAATCAGCTTTACAGCTTGAATAAAGATATTCACTTTTTGGGTACCATCAAAGCCATAAATAATAACAAAATAATCATGACAAAAATAATACTCATAAGTTGAAATGCTATTTTAATCCATAACCTTAAAGATTGCTTTCTTCAAAATTAGATTTTGGTATCTCAAATTATTTACGCTAAGAAGCTACATTCTTAGAAACTGGATCATATTCACCCTGCCCAAATACAGACACATGAAGGGCTGAAGTCAGGTACGTTATCATTTTTTGTTCCTTTATAGTAACAGAGAAAGAGGTTCGTTACGGCGTTTTATGACGATCACTAATAAGTATCTTTAACGAGAGATGCCTCCTCTCCACCGGCAGGAAAGGAGAACTTGGACTTTAACTGTTGGCATCACTTGAATCCAGATCACCCTCTGGGCAGCAATATTAAAAAGTTCATTTTCACCATCAGCTGCTGCTCTTTGCATAAAGGTCGGTGGTGTGAAAACAGCCCGTTCAGCCCTGTCTGTTCCTTATTCATCCTCCAATCCATCAATTTGTTTGTTTCCTGCATCAAAGATTTTGCATCTCTTACTCGTTTTCTCTTTCTCCGTCACATACTTGAAAGCATGTTTTCCTTACAGCCAATTAAAAAAATTAATTATGGTTACATTGCTCTTTTAAGTAATTTGTCTCATTACTGTTGATCAGATCTGTTCTGCTCATGCGGGATTGCTTTTGTTACCTACAGAATTCTATTTCCTTTTACAAAAAGATGCTTTTGTAATCTCAAACTTTTTTTCAGACACCAGTTCTTGCCAGTCCACAGGTTTAAATTGCCTCTGAAAATTTGACTGCTGCTTCTAAACTGAGACAGTGCTCTTCCAGATTGTTGATAAATTTATTGTAGTAATGATTAGAAACAAAGCTTGTCATTCAGTTCGCCCTCTTGCCCTCTAGCAAGAGGTTGGATTGTGTTTCCTTTGTTTTGGCCAACATTTCCCCACAAAGACATGGGAAATCAACTTTTTTTATTGTATATGAAATCTTTTGATTAAGTTCCTCCAAAAAATGAGAGGTAGCTAAGCTTGTCTACCTTCAGAGGCAATGTTAGATATGCCTTACATTTGTTAGAAGGACTCTTAAAAGGAAAAAAATACACTAGGAAAAATTTACAGTAGGAAGGGGTAGGTCAGCTGATTTACCCAGCTCTACAGACATCACTACTATGTGAAGCTCTGATTTGGAATGTCTGGAATGAATGTGTTTAGAGAAATAGTCAAAAGCAGTATATTAAAACGTGGATCTGCAATGTCAAAATTGTTTCTATTAGTGGAGACTGTTCTCTGGATTTTAAGTAAAATTACAGAAAATATTCGGATATGAAAAAACATGATGGTAAGGGTGGTAAGTCATCTCATCCAACTTTAGCTTTTTTAATACTTTTATGTGCAAGTTAAGCTATTTTCAGGTACTTCACTGTACCTGCAGAAAATAGACAGAGTGTCTCTAGAAAACAGTTTATCAGAGTCAGATAAAAGTGTCTGGATTGGAGTCTAGAGGAGCCCTAGTGAAGGAACACGGGCAATGCCCTGGCACAGGTTAATTGAGCCGTGTGCTCAGAAACTTATTGGAGAATAAGTCTTATGAGGAGAGGCTGAGGGAGCTGGGGTTGTTCAGCCTGGAGCAAAGGAGGCTGAGGGGAGACCTTATTGCTCTCTACAACCACCTGAAAGGAGGCTGTAGGAAAGCAGGGGTCGGTCTCTTCTCCCAAGTCACAGGCGACAGGACAAGAGGAAATGGCCTCAAGTTGCGCCAGGGGAGGTTCAGGTTGGATATTAGGAAACATTTTTACACTGCAAGGGTTATTAAGCCTTGGAATGGGCTGCCCAGGGAAGTGGTTGAGGCACCAACCCTGGAGGTGTTCAAAAGATGGGTTGACATAGAGCTTAGTGACATGGTTCAGTGATGGGGTTTTATCAGAGTTACGTTGATGGTTGGACTAGATGACCTTAAAGGTCCCTTCCAACCTAGACAATTCTATGATTCTACGATTTGAAGCTCTCCTGATGTTAAAAACCAGAAGGCGCAAGAAAGGGGGAAAAAGTGTAACAACAGAGAAAGCATAATTTTTACTTTATATCCAAGGAATGAAAACTAAGCAGGATATAATTTCATCTTCATACTTAGTAGGGATGTTAGCACCCACAAAAAATGACTTCAACTTCTGAAAAGAAGGAGATAGTGGGCCTCCTACATCTTCCAGCAGAACTCAGCTTCTCTTCCTACTCTGAAACTGCTCTGAAGTTAGGCAAGTTTGTTTACATTTAGACTATCTTTTCCCACAATCACCAAAATTACAACATAGGGTTTTTTCTTGATTTCTCATCAATAATATGGCAAGACAACTGTATATTCCAACAAATAGCAAGGTAGAAAAAAGAAATTCAATCTCCCTTTTAAAAAAATTGCTGTCCATCACAAACTCTGGTAATACTCTGGTAGTATCACATCTCAAAGTTTCTAGCGCTGAGAACTTTGACACCAGAGCAGCTCAATTTTACTTAGGAAAAAAAGTGGTTTCAAATCATATATATTTGAGCAATTGCCACAAAAACACCCCCCCAAAACCCCACCAGCCAGCAATTTTACATCAAGAACTTAAAAAAGCTTTGTGCTTTTGCAAACTTACTGAATAACATTAATTGGGGGAAAAAATGAATGTGGGGCTTTTATTTCTCTCAAAATCTGAAGCAAATAACTTAAAACGTCAAAGTAACATCAACAACACTTGGCCTAGGGAGATGGCTTTATGTAAACATGAAAACTGAAGCAAATACATCCATTGTTTAATTAAATCTTTAGTTCCCATTAAGACACGTGGAGGAAGCTTGGCATGGTGCGTCCAGCAAGTTTCCTAAGAATCATGAGAGTTTATTCTTATGATAAACAGGCACTGGAACACTCATTCTTTTGATCTAATCCGGAATTCGATTTTGGAGAAACTCAAGACACCTTCCCGATCCTACTGCAAAACTGGTTTGACCCACCTTTTGTGCTGTTGTTTTACTCGGGTTAGTACCGCTTGCTGAAAATACAGGACTTTTCTGAGAGTTATTGAACATCAATAGCTCATCCTTAGAATCTGCAATCTAAAAAATGATGAGAAAATGGTGATTTATTTTTTTTTTAGTTATTCCCAGCAGAGATTATGTTTGAATTTGCCAAATTTTGGAGTCTTGATTTTATTTTCATGTAGCTTCTGTACAATGCAATGTGTAAATATTCAAAGAATGATTAAAACATCTTTCTTTTACACTTCAGTGTGTTTGTAGGAGATGGGAGATAGATTTCATGTCGACTGGTACCAGAGGATGATTAAACATACATTTCCAGAGCAATGCTATTCAGCGAAACTTAAGGGCAGTTTCCCATTAAATTTTATCCAGCCCCAGAACCATCACTGAAAGGAACCATCCTTTTCTCTTTCTCCTGCCGTGTTTCTTCCCTATGTTTTTCCATCAGACCTTGTGACCGTGCAACAGCAGCCAAAGCCTGATCAGTGTTCTGTCCTCACTGCAAATGAGGGATCTGATCCGGTTCTACTCTGCAATGGCAAAAGTACTTGGTCCCAACATCCCAGAGGCAGCAGGAACATTCGAGTGAAAGTGCAAATTAGTGAGTAGAAGCACTTATTTTGATGGCAGCCTTAAATTCCATCACACAACGACAACATGCAACAGCACCCTCACTTCTGCACGGCTCCTCTGGGCACTAGGGAATCAACAACAGAAATTCCAGGCAGGGATGGTTCCACCCATGGTGAGGAAACCGAACAAAAGACAGTGACATCTATCTCCTTCCTTATCTAACTCGTATTTCCTTGCATTGTCAACGATGAGCAATGACATTTTACGTTATTAAACACAATTTTAAGTTGGTTACCACTTCTTTAAGCACATCCCATCCTTTCACAGACAGCTAATGGTATAGCCCTGCTCCCTGACTGGGGATTAGCTTGCCAGCTTGGTGCCTGTGACTCATGCGAGTACTGTAAATACTTTAAAAAAACACAACTCAAAACAGCATTTCATTAAATAGGTTGAAAAATCTTCCCAAACGCAGTATTTCTTTTTTAAATAAAAGCTTGGTTGACGTCTAAGAACAAATAGAATACTTAATAAAGCAAACCTAATTCCTAGAGGCTGTACTGCAGAGCCTAAATGGTCAACAGCCTAAGACTGACTCCGTGTCTCAAAAGACAGGGATCAGCTGCTCCTGTGTGACCACAGGCTGCTGTCACAGCCATCCAGTCAGCTGTGCCAGGAGGAAAGAAGGAAAAGAATAAATAGCTGCAGCTACAGGGAGAGCCGGATGCTTTTGGTGGCGAAGGGAAAAGGAGAGAGATCCACAGCTCCACCCTCTGCCCCAACAGCCCTCCCGTAACCACCCACAAACCATCCCAGGGTAGAACTCAGCCCCAGCCCTGAAACCTCCTTCACCCTCTTCTGCCACCGTTACACAACAAGAACTAGGCCAATCCAGTCCTTCTTGCTTGGGGCAGCAAAGCTGAATTTTGCCTACAGAGCAGAGGAGCTTTGAGCCGTTTCCTCAATGCGCGATGCATTTTAGGAAAAAATTCCTATGTCTTTAAGCCTGCAAAACAGCTTCCCAGAGGAAGCAATGATAACTTGAAAGGTAACGCAGGGAACACTAACACAGAGAAGGCTACTGGCTCTGGCGTTTGTGAACTTATAAAGTTCCACCTCCACTGCAAAAACCTCTACAAGAAAAAATAGTGAAGATGTAATTTAAAATAATGTACATTAGAGCAGAACACTTATTCTCAAATGTATAATTTATGAGTTGATTTTGGCTTACTCCCAAATAATTCAATAATTTTCTTCAGTTCAAGCAGTGCTTGTAAATTAAAAATTTATTTTAAACACAGAGCAATCAACTGCATATGGTAATGATGTAAATTATTTAAAAACCTTGTGTTTACCTTGCTTATATCAGGCTCAGATTTGCTGGAACACATACTTTGAAGTTCCTGCACAAGATCTACTTCATCATCAGAACCAAGGGACAGCCTTTGCTCCAGATTTAATGTTCTCAATTGATCCTTCTCTGAAGATCTGTTTTTTTTTTTTTTAAAAAAAAACAAACCAAAAGAACAATTAAAATTAAACTATGACAGAGAATTTAAAAATAAATATTATACACACCTAGAAAATAGTAATTTCTTTCCAAATGACTTTTACTACCATAAACAGAAAGAAAATAACATGTAAGTAAGTGGCAGCAATAGATATCAATAGTTGTTATATCACAAATTTTCTTTCTATTTAAATTATTCTCTCCATTCTGAAGTTCTAACAAAGCCCACTATGTTCAAAGATTCTCCTCTTTTTAAGAGGGAGCAGTCAATTTTGCTCCATTCTCCTTTTTGGACTTAATTCCAAACACTTTAAAAACCCCTTGGCATGCTTGAAGTGTAAGTATTCTGTGCTCTCTGTGCCTGGGAATATGGTAGAACCAAGGTTTCAGATTGACTAAGGTCTCTGATGCAGTTCCCTCTGGCTAATTCATACACTTCCTTAGAGAAACTCTGCACCATTTAAACTAAACTGCGTGTCCTGTACCATTCTGAAATGCCATTCAGTAAGTGAAAAGAGCCAGAGGAGTTTTTAAAATAAAATGCCAGGTGAAAAAAGCACAGGGTTGGCTTTTTATGGCAAAGTAAGTGTTACATAATATTCTTAAGTCATGGACTATTCAGTTCCATAAAGAGACACGTAGTGCTGCAAGGCTTGAAATACTGAAATGGGTTCTAAAATTATATCAAAGCACATAAATTTTATTTTCTCTCATAAATGAAAATTAAAAAAGAATTCCTTTCTTCAGATGTAGAACCAGCACATTACAAATACAAGCTCTTCATCTATTCACTATAATGTCCTGCTTTACAACACAATTTTACCATCTATATTGTTTGCTGGGTGTTACAAATACCAGAAACTAAAACTTACTTTGGGGCGAGAGAAGCTCTTTTCTTACAGTTTGGTTGCAACATCGTCTTGGATTTTATACCTGCACAAAAGCGAGATTGACATTAGTGTGTTGTCTTATGTGGTGATTTCTACTTTTAAAAATCTGTGATAAACAGGGAAAACGTGTTCCCATTTACTGGCTAATTATATCTACAGGGTCTGTTAGAGATCAGAATACAGCCCTTGAAGCTGTTCAGAGCAGCACTGGGGCCGCACGGTGCTGCTAAAATGGCAAAGGGGGCAGGAGTTGCCCAAGCTTTTGTGGAAGACAGGACAGGAGGTTTCTGTGTGAGGCACTTCAGCCACCCTCACCGCTTCTCCCAAAGAGAAATAACTTGTCAACAGGAAAAGATTTAAGTTTGCTTCATTTAAGTAAAATCAAACTTACCCCTACCTGGAATCAGGAAAAACATTTGATACTGACAGTCTGAAATGGAAGGCTACCAACATTAAGTTCACCATCCCATGTTTTACTTATATTCACAGAGATTAACTGGACTCCAGGAACATTCTCAGGTACAAGATACAGTATCAACCACCCTCCTTCAGGTTATGTTCATTTGATTTCTTAAATCCTCTTAGTGGGATTAGATAAATTCACAATTCAGAGAACTAGCAAGCAAAATCAGGACATTAGAGTTGCAGTTCAGCAAAAGCAGACTTCTTTCTGAACAAGAGCTCAAGAAATTAATAGCTCAATTTAACATCACAATGTACCAGGCATCAAGTATTTCAGTCTTTTATATCTGAGATAATTGAGGCTAGAATCCTACTGTTTCTGAAGTGTGTGTGCGGGGAAGCATCTTTCTCTCTAAATCCCTCCCTAACTCTTCTCTCTGAAGGAGATATTTTTGCTTTCAGAAAATGAAGGTAAGTCATTTGATTTTGTCCTCTAGAAGTTTTCCTGTTCTACCTTGTATTCGGTTATGGTATTCCTAAGTTTTCCTTCTGGACAGATGGGTACTTTTAGAAGAACGTTGCTTCTGCAGGTATCCAGACATTATCCCTGTGTGGCAAACTGCTTGTGAGATAGCTTAGGAGCTTGAGGTGAAAAGACATTTTAGAAGTGTCAGCTACTAACACAGCTTTCACATTTCTACACATGCATAGGCCCAGCCATACCAAGCCTTCTTTTCTTTATCGAGCAGCAAACTGAAATTCATGTGGAAACTTCTTGAAAACTTCACAGTATCTGTGACTACTCAGAAGTTTTTATGTTTATTTTTTGCAATTAAAGTGAAAATCAAATGGAAATCTTCAATTTAAAACCAAAGATCTCTTCCTTCCACTACAGGGCTTCTGGGTTATTCTACTCCATTTATCTAACAAGATTGAACAAAGGATGCATGATCTGACAATGCATGTATTCATTTATTTTCACTTGGATTCAGACAATAGAAATTATTGTAATGAAGTCATAAAGTACATGTAAAAAAAAAACCCCAAATTAGGTATGCTGTAAATTTGGTGCAGAATTAAAGAGTACCAATCAAGTACTGAAGCTTTCTCTCATCTGGTATTGAGGAAGAGAATGACAGAGCATCATTCCATGCAATATGAGGTGGAGCCATCTGAGCCAAAGCCCACATTGTTACCAGACAACAGGAAGGCCATTAGAACAAACAAACAAACAAAACCTATTAATTAGGATACCGCACAGTCACAAAGAAGTAATATTTTTGGGGAAAAGTAAAGAATTTTTTACAGGTAAACATAAAGACGCATGTCATTTAATTGAGAATTTTTAATTAATGATGTAGAAGAAAAATTAGATTTGTATTGACGCAGCTTAAAACCCCACACCTTCTTTCAGAATTGAAAAGGGAAAGCTTTACCTTCAGCATTTGTCTCCTGCTTATTCCATGACTGGGAGGATAAATGGCCTGACTTTTTGCGAGGACTTGTGCTCACTTTTCTCCAAGAAGCATTCTCACCTCTTTTCTTACTACAGTTCTTGTAGCTCGAAACCACGGATAAAGGAAAATTTCCTCCCTTAAAATCTGCTATATAATTGTCTAGCTCTGAAAGAAAAGTAGAACAATGTTAAGAAGAATTGACTGTTGCAAATGGTTCTTCTTTGACTACAACTACTTAGTTTAGTGACTGTAAATGTTATTAACCACACACCTCCCATCATAACCATAGTTATGTTTCGTGGAAGTGTTAAAAAAGGAAACGAACAGTTAAAAGCCCCACTTTGGCAACGTACAAGTACTTGCCTTTCAGACTGTTCACAGTTACCTGTTCTGGGTAGAGGACAGCCGTGCAAAACAGCTTTATTTAGCAAGATACTGAGAGCAGCTTTAACTACAGCCTGTTGACCTTGGCTTGGACTTTTTTTGGCTATTGCTTGTCCTGGTACAGACGGTCTTTTCACCGAGGCTCTGGAGAGTATTGCTTCTTGAACTCTGGGAGCTATCACAGCATTCCATAACTTGGACATCCACCTGTAGGCATACAAACCATCTGTTGGCTTCAGAGACAATTATCAAACCCCAAGATTTTATACTTTGGGAAACACAGCAGCTTTTGCTTTTTCAGGAAGCACACGTATTTCGGACTTTCTATTGTATCCCATGTCAGAGAGGAGCTTATTTCATTTAAGGTAGGGTTTACTTGTTTGTTTTATATTAAATTCTTCGATCTAATTTTTTTCAAGTTGCTTTGGCAAACTATTGACCATCTGATGCTTTTCCTCCTCCAGATAAGAACTATAAAATATCCTTTTCATTTTAAGGCTAAAAGAAAGAATGTCCCAGAAAGACGTACATTCATGTATATACAAAAAAACCCATCCTCTTTTCACCTTTGCCAGTGCGTGGAGAAGTTTCCATGCTTGCAGGTGCTCAGTCACAGCCTGTTTGCTGCCAAAGTGGGAAAAAGGAGGTATTCAGCTATGATTGCACCCTTTCCAGTATTCTTCCATTTCCAAACTTGTCCAGCTGACAAGCCCTTTCTATTCGTACAGCTGCCTTGCTCTCCTTTTGTTTATTTGATCTATGGTGAACTGTGTTTCCAGGATGCTGTGGATTTTCCAGATTGTCTGGTTTAGAGACTGGGTCTGATTACAAAAACGTGATTCAAAGGGACATGGTTCTTCTGGGACTTTTGCTTTTTTTAAGAGAGAAATATTATGTTGTTTTAGCACAGAAGTGAAAAATTTGTATTAGGAAATGAATAAATGCTATTTCTTGCAGCTTGTAGTTCTCAAGGGATAATTCACTCCTAGGGCTCAGTTCACATCTAGAGCAGACACTGAGACAATCTTTTTTAGATCAAATCCAACTCTTTTTTTTTTTTAACTCCTCTAATGGGAGGAAGATGGTGAGATTGAGAGCCAGAAGGTTATATCAAAGGTCTATAGGAAATGACAGGCTACAATGCTGTGTTTTGGTTTTGTAGAAATCCATTCAGAAAAAGTGAAGGCTAAAATGTGTGTTTGACTTAAATGAACCATTCTGGTGGATGTGTTGATACACAGAAGCCATCTTATTACCCAAAAGATTATGATGATTTTTTTTGCTTTTTCTTTTTAAAGAGGTTTTTTTAAGTTAGAATGCATGAATCATTTGGTAGATGTATTTTTGGTTAGTTGTGAGGCATAAGATTGAGTTTTTATGATATATAATTATGCTACAAAGTGCTGGAATTAGCTTGATAAAACTTACATTATTTAGAAAAATAATTAGCACAGTTGTTAAAATAAGAGGTAAAATGCATATTGGAGATGTTTCTTGAAGGTTCCTTAGCATAATGTTTTAGGTACTGTTTCATATAGATACAGTCTGCTTCCACTAGCTGAATTAAACTACCAAAATAAAAAAAATTGCTTTCATTTTATTAATAAAGAACTCTATCTCTATATTTCTGCCTGTATAAGCTTTTGACATTTTGCAACACTGTTAGTATAAATGGTCAGAAATGAACGCTGCAAAAATTAAATTAACTGAGCCCATTCTAATCTATCAGTTAACAATTGCTAGGCTGTACACTGCCATCCTCTCAAAATAAAATTCCAACCTGGTATTTAAATTCAGTCTTAAGTTTGCACTCATTTTGATGAAGTCCCCACTTCTTTGATACAGCTGATACTTAGGAAAAGTACAGCATCCCCTGCCTGAAAAAGGCCGGCAAAGTGAAACTCTTTCCTGCTGGAACGTCATCTTTAAATCCCTAGACCAAAAACAAGAAAAAAATTGCAGCTAAAATTTCCCTCATTTGTTCTCTGTGATCTCCAGAACATGTGAAGCTACAGAAAGCAGCAGGAACCAGTGTCCCATCATGGCTGGTCTCTCCCTTCCCAGCCACCAGCTCCTGCTGACACCCTGCCCGGGACAAGCCCGCTCTGTCCATCGCTCTCTGCTCCCTTAACGGACTCCGCTCACCCAGCGAGGCTGTGACAAAGGCAAAAACCAGCAGAACAGCACAGTGGAGAGGAGGGGCGAGAGGACAGGAGTGGATAATTATGTTGAAATAACAACAACCAGCGAGCTGCTAATTAAACCCATCTATTGCTAGCTATATGACCACACTGTTAGCCATCCTGCTGCTAAACTAAAAGCAAACGGAAAGCGCTTACTGGAGCTGTGCTTTTTAATTGTTTATTAGTGGACAAAAACTACAGTAAAACAAGGAGTCTGATGGCATATCACTACTGAAAAAGACATTTTGGGTTTGTGCTCAAAATAAAGGATTGTGAATCCAGTCCAAGTTACACTTAGGAGAAATCCAAACTCAGAAATGCAAAATTGAGGTACCTAAAGAATAATTTTTCTGTCCACTACTAACGCCATTGCAATAAATAAATGATTAGAACATTTCAGAGGACATGATTCACCAAGAAGGCGGGAGATAGATGCCATGGTATACTTTATTATTTTTTTTTTTTATTTCATAGCACCCATAAAATTTCAAGTCAATGCTCCGTGTGGATTTACACTTTGGTAATTACCCTGGATATTAAATAATATGGCCTTTGGGGAAAGAAAAAAAAAGAAAATGAACAAGCAAAATGTATCAAGAATTGTGGAAAGGAACAACAGATGAGAAAGTCAGTGCACACATGCTGAGCAAAGGACACTGGAAGAAGCATCAGCAGAAACTAGTGCAAGAGGGAGAAGTCAGGGTGGGATCAGGAGCAGCAATGAAGGAGGATGCTGTGAAACAGAGTGAGAAAAGTAACACTGCAGCTCCAGAAACCAACTTTATTACTGGAGTTCTGAATAAGTCAAAATCTCAATTAGGGCCTCATTACCTTTCTAATATAGCCAAGCAACATCTTAGCATGAGATGAATATATTTTAAAATTCTATAATTAATTCTTGTATCACTCGCTAGCATTTGCAGAAAATTTGGAATGTGAGCAGATGTTAATGCAATTTGCACTCTGCAAGAACAGACACAATTTTCATAATTTTTCTTTTATTTTAGTGGACATCTAGCCACGCTAAAAAGCATATATCTGCCTTATTCACTATGCTAATACATCTGTGAAATTTTATGTGTGTTTAAAAATGATACCAGATATTAAAAAGAGTGAGAAATCATTCCACTTCTCTAGATTTCCCTCAAATACAACTTTCCTCAAAAGGAAACTTTACCAACTTCTCAAGGTGAGAATTCTTGAACCTTATTTTAGTCTGTTGGCTAGTGAACAGCTTTCTTTACAGCGCTGTCTGGAAACGAAGAACAAAAACTTTAAAGGTTTGACCATTTCCGAACAAGCGCTATTTTGCAATCTCTGTGCCAGAAAATAACTGAACGATCACACAAAAAGACTGACTTTCAACTAGTGTTAGACACCCAGTTCCCACTGGTGTCAGTCAAAATTGCCCTTCTAGTAATTAAATGTCAAACAAAAATCTTAAAACTTTCAATAACTTCTGCTGAAGGTTTTTTTTTTTCGAGGTTGCTGAGTCAGATGGGTTTTGGGAGAAATGTAACTGCTACATTTTCAGTAAGAATCTAGTTGGCACTGAACAAACAGGGATGAGAAATCTTACTTCACTGTGGCTTGGCCATGTCCTGGCACCACGGGACAAGAGAAGAAATGTTTTGGCCCCATGAGTGCTTCTGGTGCTCCCAGACGGGATAAGCAGGAGTTCAGCTGGTGCCAAACAGCAAGAATCCAGTCAATGATCTTGCACACGGGATCACATGGAGGAGGCACTTTGCCTCGGAACTGCAGGTAGAAAAGATGTTTGACATGATGTAAGACCTCGGCTGCAAACACCTTCTTCAAAACCCCAAGAAAACTTGTAGGTTTGTTTTTTTTTCTGCTATGATATTGCTATTATGAAAATCAGGAACAGTCAAAAACTGATGAAACTTTTTTATGGAGTATACTGAAGTCTTGTATTAGAACTTATTTACCCAATTACACTTTAAAAGGTCTCTCCTTATCATAAACTGACATGTCTTCACTTTCTTGTGGGAAACTGAGACACAGATTTGGCAGCGGTGCTTTCTCTGTGGTGTTTAGGATTGCAAGAGGCATTCACCATATCCTGTGCAATATAAATGATATAAATAGGGCATATGAAAGAGTATACAGTCACACTGAACAGGACTGTCTGATCCAGGCATGTTCTCAGTGGATTTCTATATTGATTTTATAGTTGGTACCAGTGAAGGAAAGATGCCTTCCTCTAAGACTTACAGGTGTCGCTGCCCATGGCAGGGGGTTGGAACTCAATGATCTTTAAGGCTCCTTCCAACCTAAACCATTCTATGCCTTGTTAAAGGCAAATTATTTGGTGCCAGAAAAATCTTCTATTTCCTTGAAATCCAAATTACAGTCTTCATCATCCTAATCCTAGGATTATCCTCAGTTTGAATTAATGGAAGCATCAAAAGATGAAGCAGGGATAGTGTTTGCCAGCACTGAAGGCAGAGCTTCTTGACAGAGTCTACAGGTGAATAATTTAATGCTAATGTAGAAAAACATTTAAACTGTTCCCTTATATCCAAATAGCCCAAAAATAAGGGAAAAAAAGCTTTTCATCTGAAAAAAAAAAAAGACTATTAAGGCACAAGCAAGGGTCTCAGAATTAGTCTATTGTTCAAACAATAAACGTGCCTTCACTTTCCCTTAGATTTTTATAACAGATTAATCTTTCTTGTGTTCTTAACATTAGAATCCACTATTTTAAGACCCACGCCGACTGGCATTTGAATTTGGAGTTTGCATATGGCACATGTATCTATTAAAAAGAAATGTACTAGCACACACTGGGCATTTTTATTCATTATTTAATTAGGGAAGATACAGAAAGACACATGGCTTTTTTCTCCAAATAGCCACCATCTGCGTATATGCTTTAGAGAAAATAAACTTAATAAGATTACTACCCAAATTCTGTTCAATGTAACTATTACTTTGTTAAACTCTAACCTCTGAGACTTGCAAAGGATTGCTTTTAAGCCTAAACAAAATAGCCAGAAAATGGCATCTGTTACATGGTCTGCAAGTCCGGTAGCCAAAGCAGTTTTCCAGCCTTTTTCTGTGCACATGTCAGAATACACCGCCCTGCAGTTGTCTGGTTGCTGTATTTCTTGGCCTTGTGCTCAAGTGAAGACAGCCCTTCTCTTTGATCTTGAATTATCTACGATCAAAGTGTTTCTGACCCTTTTACAAAGGGGCTTAGATCACTCGATATTCTCCAGTGTGGGCTTGAGAATACAATCTTCTTCCTCAAGCGGATGGAAGAGGATCCTGCTACATACTTTTATTGCACTGTCCTCTGGCCTATCCCTCATTCCAGCACCATGGAATACCTGTGAGATACCAGCTCCAACCAACCCACCTCCTCGCCTGCAGGCAATTGCTGCCCTTCCCATCCTTTGCAAGGATTCTGGAAACCATTCACACATTCAACCAAAGAAAAACTCATAATGGTTCCAGCTTACTACGTCTGTAGGGACTCAAAATTTAAAGCACATGGGGAAAAAGCGTAAACAGCATCTCACGCAGAAAAAAGTACTTATAAATAACTATGCACCTGAAAAAAGTAATCTGAGTAGTCTATTATGAGTTTCACGGATACGTTTCATATGATTCTTTTTTTATGTTTGTATTGCTGTTCTTACTACTAAAGAATACCTAGGAATGTTTCTAAATTTCTTCACTGTCATAACTGAAATGTTCAGTTACCACACATTTCCTCTTTAGTATCTCTTTGAAGCTTTTATAGATGAGAACTGTGGCACAGGGCACAGGAGATGACATCCCCAAGGATAACCAAGATACATACAGCTGAACACCAGAACTGACAGTAGGTCTGTTGTCCCAGCCCAGCACTCTTTACTACTGACAGTTTTTTTCTATTCCTAGAACAATGTCCCTTTTTAAGCCTGTTCAAAATGCTGCTGCCAAGATTATTTTCCTTTGCAGCTGTTTTGATTAAACTCCACTTCCCAACGTCTAACACTGCCTGACTGTCTGCAATAGCTGCTATCACACTGGAATGGTTTTCTTCCAAATAACTTCCAAAATTCCACAATTCTGCTTTTGCCCACATCTTTCTTTTCATTTTCCGTCCTCCATTTATTTGTTCATGTTAAAACAGACTTCCCATCTTTATTCTCTTTTGGACATTTTTTCCAGCTTCAGCAGGCCTATTGGCTCAAAACAGCTTCCCTACTGATGTATTTTCACCCCTCTTTCATCTTTGATTTGAAAATAATGAAAACTCTTTTTGCTGCTTAAAACTTAAAAAATACACACAGGGTCAGGAAGATGATTGGAGGCTGGAGCACCTGTCCTATGAGGACAGGCTGAGAGAGTTGGGGCTGTTCAGCCTGGAGAAAAGAAGGCTCTGGACGGGTCTTATAGCGGCCTTTCGGTACCTGAAGGGGGCCTACAGGAGAGGTGGGGAGGGACTTTTTATCAGGGAGTGGAGTGATAGGACGAGGGGTAACAGTTTTAAACTGAAAGAGGGGAGATTTAGATCAGATATTAGGAAGAAATTCTTTACTGTGAGGGGGGTGAGACACTGGAACAGGTTGCCCAGGGAAGTAGTGGATGCCCCATCCCTGGAAGTGTTCAAGACCAGGCTGGATGGGGCTTTGAGCAACCTGGTCTGGTGGGAGGTGTCCCTGCCCAGGGCAGGGGGGTTGGAACTTGATGATCTTTAAGGTCCCTTCCAATCCAAACCATTCTATGATTCTATGACATATAACCATCTTATTTTAGAAATATAGAATAAATTCCTCGAGAAACGGATTTTACATTGGCTGAGCAGGTTCTTCCTATCATGCTCCCACAGAAGATGAAAAAAAATAAATACAGGATTTCATAGAGTGAATAAGCAAATATCCACAATGTCATTATTTGCAGCCAACCTGTGTGTTTATGGTCACACACCTTTCTCTATGACACCGAGCACAACATTTACAGACACACAGCCTGTATCTTCCCAGAAATTAACACTTTTCCCCTGAAACAACTTCGTTATCTGATCAGCTTTTGTCATTACTATCCTAGATATTTCACAAAATTGCTGAAGCTGATCCAAGTTCTTACCTTGTTTATAACTTTTCTTCTTAAAAACCTTTGAAGCAAGCCACGCATTGGTTCCCCATCCCACCTAAGCTGAACCCAACGGAAATGCTGCTGAACCAGCAGGTCAGAGCCATGAAGATGACACTTTGCAATTGTCCCCAGTAAAAAGCAGTTCTCATGAAAGTAAAAGGCACCAGAAACTCCATTTGCTAAAAAAGAACCATAAAAAAAAAAAAGAAATACTCAAAGCTTTGACATGATTTTATATAAAAGCAAAAAACAGTGACATAATTAAAAAGAAAAAAAAACCCCACATCTAAATTAGCCTTTAAAAAAGCTATATTAATTTAAGAACAACTGTTTACAATAAAATATAAAACCTGAACAAATTGCACTTTTCTTCTCCAAATTCCCTGTTTGTCTAATATTATAATATAACTGTACTGTAGTAAAAATATTTCTCCATCCTGAATCTTTAAATACCTCTTTGAATAGTGCAAGGATTTTCCGAACTCCGATTCTCAAGAGGTTCCAGAAAATCTCCTAGTAATTCAGATAAAGAAGCTCTCTCCAGATTTTGTAAAATCACAATGGTTGTCTTGCTTACAGGAGGCTGTTTAACTGGGACCAGACAAGCTGAAATATAAAAATCCCATTAATGCCTACTTATGAAAATTGACTTTTATTCATGTATAGAGCTTTTACTGCTACTAATGCAACAAAGGATTTTTTTAATTGTATTTTTTGCCTTTTAGCTTGTTCACAGAAGCAGACAGACTGTATAATATGTTAGAAACTGGAAGCATAAAATCAAACTATGGAAAGAATATCATACTGTACAATAAGAAAAAAAATAATTGGAGGCTATTATCAAAATAAATTCCTGAAATAGCTATAATGGGATCTTCATAGACAGGAAGGATTTCAGCACACTGAAAATAAATACAACAGAAAAGATAGCAAAGCTCTCTGGAAACATTTCTTTCATTTGCTGTAATACATCTTAAACTTATAACATGCACTCTTTATACCATGTAGTGATAAAAGGATTCAGAATATTCCATGTTTATAAGAAACTTAACCACTCTGTGAGATGGCCTATTTGTTTGCTACTATCCTCCCTTCAAAACTTCCTTCAATATCTTTAAGAATCACCCAAATAATCAGAGCTAGTTAGAGGCACACTTGAACCTAATAGGCATTAAAAATATATATAGTGCCTTTTTTAATCTTTCAAATATTTTCCTTTATTTTTCCTGATTTTAACATCTTACTGTCTAAAAAAGATACAGCCTTTGCAAGTGTTCCTGTAACACTAAATCCCAGATCAATGGGTCTGTAATACAAATATTAAACAAAACACTTGTCTTGAGTATAGTGTGCCTTCCATTGTTTCAGAACTTTTTGTAGGTGGTACTAAAGGTGGTCATTAAGGAAAAGGATGAGCAATAGGGCAAAACTTAGAGTAACTGACTGTAGCTGATGACTGCTCTTCATTTGCAGTTTCCTGACTCTTACTGCCCTGTTTTACACAGAGGCTGTGGCTGGACAGCGGGGAGGAAAGGTACCTCCTCTGTGTCTGATGGAAGCAGTTAGAGAGAGGAGGAGAGTGCCCTCCTGGGAGAGGAGATGCGGCAAAACAACGGAGAAAGCAGCAGGCAGAAAAATGAGAGACTTTGCCCATTTTCACTGTCATTCATCTTTGGCTACTCTGTCCTTTTCTCTCTCTTACCAATTACTCATTTTGAATTTACACAGGCATAGCCTACTGACCACGCTGAGAATACTTCATTGCGGAGCACCCAAGGAACAGGTCTTTAATCCACATGTAACTACTCACATCCATTAAGAGAAAACCGGTCATTTTAACAGAAATTAAACTTTGGCCCAGAGTAATGGGTCAGAACATTAACATTAACATTTGCTTGCCCATGTGACAAAATTTGGCTCAGATCTACACAGAAGTATCTGGTAAACAAGCACATATCAAAAGCAAATGGTCTGACTTCTTAAGAACTCATTCACTGCTCCTTTTATTTGCAGAAAGGTAATAATTATATCTTCCCTTCTCATATCTTTTTTTTTTTTTAAATAACCACATTAGAACAGCTACAATAAGGCAACAATAGACTTTCATTTCTGATTCAGTAGATCTGAACTATAGCAATCAATTTTTAAAGGCTCACAAACAAAGGGAAAAAGGAATGAGACAGAAATAATATTAAGAACTATTAATTTTACTTAAATGGCATGAACTTTTAACAGAGCTCCCTATTGGACTGTCACGCTTAGTTCTACCTCAGTTTAGACTCTTATCATTATTCTCCAAGCACTATGGAAAACTATGGGTGCTGTTAAAACAGGCTACCCACTGTGCAAAATGGTTTAGTGTGCTTCTTTACTTTATACCATTAAAAATTGCCAACTTCAGTCCTGTTGAAATAACCTTACCACTACTGATGAACAGTTCTGCAAGCTGCTCCTTGGAGAAACCAGCGTCCACTTCAACTTTAACAATTTCACACGTGGATCCTGCAGCCACTTGCTTTTGCTGTGTTGAAAATGTATAGATTTGGTGAAACAAACTCTAATTTATGAACAAATTTAATTCATATGTTTGTGTTCATACCTTCATGCAGGCCGCTATCTGATACGCTATATAGTCTTGCAGACTTCCTTCTGGACCATGGAAAATGACGTTACGGTATTGTTCAACCTAAAGATAGACAAGAAATTATTCTTGAAAGTTCTTGGACTTGGATTTATTTTTTTTCTACCTACATGAGAAAACCAGCACCTAACAGGCAAAATTCTTTGATCTGCACTACCGGAGCTGATAATCCTTACTATATTAGTTTCTAAATAGGCAATATTTGCATACAACATCTTGAAAATATATTGATAAATTTATATAATAATTTGTAAAACTACATGAAAAGGTACTTTGTCATTATAACAATCATTACAACTTGAAAAAGTCACGTAAGAAGGATTAGTTTAGGAGTCACAAATATTTTTTTTTTTTATTTTGCATTAAAATAGATAAACCAGAATGTTAAAATCATCAAAGAGTAGTTTAAGTCACTGCTAATTTAAGGACTTAGTTTAAGGACTTCAATTCCAGTTGAAATGGGATCATGTTATCAATACAGTAGAATAAAAATTATTTCATCTGTCTTAACTCTAAAACTATTTTATGTCTAAAAAGTCAGCAAGGGAATACACTCAGATAATTCTGCAGTATTATTGAATACAGCAGAAACTTATGGCACTTAACTGTTCTTCTAACAACATAAAACACTATCTGAGGACATAGCAGAAATTATGCGGATTTAAAACACATTCTGATTTGATTAGCAATCTTAAAAAAAAATCTATGAAAGTTAACTCATATTCTCCAATTATCCTTACATTTTGAGGTATTAAATAAAATGTAAAAGTTGCAGGAGCTATATATATCAGCTAATAATAAAATTCAAGTCTCAAATAATAGCTTACATGAATGTTATTCTAATTTTTTTCCTCTCAAAAAGTGGAATAAAACAACTTTCGAAAGAAATAAGATATCACAGAAGTCTTAATATATTTTCTTAAGCAGTTCAGTTAATCAGATGGCAGCTATTTAAAGAAGAAAGTAAATGCCTTCACGTGACTAAACTTACTGGGGTAAGATTTAGGGGGAACTTTATGTTAAAGTAACAGCTTTCATCCCATGTAATTTTTTGGAAATTTTGACTTTTTTTTTTCACAGAGTAGAAGATCAATTTTTTTTAGCCAACACTATTACAGAAGTATTTTCACATAGAAATAGCGTGCAGAGAGAAGGTAGCTTAGTACTCACCAGGCGGAGGTAATTCTGAAGTGTCTGCAGATGGATCATAGATGCGTAAGTCACACTATTTAGGCAGCCTTCTTGAGGTCCTTTAAAAAGGGACACACAAACAAGGTTACTAAATCTCTCATGTTTACAAGCCTGCATGATGGACAGACATGCTTTTCATGCTGTATTCAACAGCAGTCTCCTAAAATGACAAACTATGCAAATCAAAACGGTGAAGAAATGAAAGGCACTTCTCTAGCAACATAGATACAGGAGTAACCATGACATCAGTAAAATGGATAGTACTGTAGGACTGAAAAAGGTAGTAGGGCTTTTATGTGCCAGCATATTTTCTAAATGTTGCAGACCCTTTCAAATATAGTTAAACAATTAATCAGATATGATATTTCTGAACATCAAGCAACACTGAAGAATTGATTCACAAATTATATATCCCATATGGAGTGTCTTAATAGTCAAAACTTAAAATTATGAATGGAAAATTACCAAACAAAAACACTGTGATATGCTCAGCTCTGTTCTTCTTCAAAAAGTCCCATGGTGGTTGGGAAAAAATCTGTCCTGTTGACCATGAAATGTTTCCTGTTAAAAAGAAAAAAATAAAAAAGAGAGATATTGCCTGTATCTCTATAAAGTGTCCTACGCTCCAGCATATTCAGTTGCTTACAAAGATTGTGTTGTGTGAATACACTGACAAATTTGACAAACAAAACAGTCCCATGTACTAAATCATACTATTATTTGATACATGACGTGAGGATACTAATGTTTGCTGCCAATTAAGACACAAGTTTAATAGCTAGCTTTTACATCTGTACACGGACCTTGTAGTCCCCAAATTAAGGTGCTAAATGAATTGTATCATACACATAGCTAGAAGTAAAGAATGCTTTCATGCCAGCACTGTTCCAAATTTGGCACCCAGTACTGGTCTTCCTTTAAGAGAGCTTTAAAAGATCCAGAAATCTAAAGATATTTTCAGCTTATTTACAAGATTTCACAAACTCAAGAAACCCCCCATTTTTGCTTTTCTTATTACACCAATATCAATACCTAATTTGACAGATAGTATACTGCTTGCACTGAGGCCAATGTTGGATTCTGCAGCACTATTAAATGACAGGTCTTCTATGCTCCTCCATCCATCAGAAGAAATTGCTTGGAAATGGTTTGTCACTGCCTGACTCACTGCTTTTGAAAAATCATCCCATGATGTCTGTTTGCGGATATTTAAAGCACATATTGTGTTCTCTGTATCAAATTCCTCTGTACCACAATGGGCTGGTTCAATGCCACTGACTGAGATCCTTACAGGTACATTAAGAGCATCTGTTGAAAAACAGAAAAACAAGAATGAGAAAACCTGAAAACCCAATTAAAAAAAAAATCCCATTATTAAACACCAGTAACATTAATAAACACCAATATTGCAAAGGAAAGCTACAAAATATCTCCTGCTACAGAAAAGCAAATGTTAAAGAGCAGCACAGATCACCATCACAAAATCAGAACAGTGATGAAAAAACAAATATCAAGGTATCTATCATTTTTAACATTACAAAAAAAAAAATCAGTATTATTACGCTTAAATAACAGGAAGCAAGACAAAACTTACTTAATCTTTTATTTCCTCTTTACAGACTAATTTCTTATAAATTAAGACAGATGGTAGGTAGTGTCTTTGCATTTCACTTTATTGTGGTTGTGCATATTTTTATTATCAATGCAGAAAGGAATTTTCTGGCACTAATGCACAAGTGGAAAACACAGTTAGCTGAGCCAAATGTCTTTAAATAAAAAGCTAAGAGCTAAGACAGAAAATTCACTTGGAAGTGTATATTTGATCTGCTACAGAATAAATTGACAAAACAGTAAAAAAAGAAAGTAGGAAATTTACATGCACATTCTAGAAACAAAATTTAATGAAGTTATTGTGAATCTTGCTCTTTGAAAAATGGAATACAACTCAACAGAGGCAGCAGCAGTCTATATGGATCATTTAGATGACTAAAAGTGAAAATGAAGCAATCTTCTACCTTTAATGCCAAAGCAACCCCTTTCAGAAATTATCCCTGAAATTAAAAAAATGTGCACCACAAAAAAAAAAAAAAAAAAAAAAAAAAAAAAAAAAAAAA
>NW_015094506.1:32843400-32908590 GCF_001431845.1 Calidris pugnax
AGCCTGAGATCACCTTAGCTTCAGAAATGCCTGTTTTCTTTGCAAAAGCAAAATATTGAAAAATAAAAAAAAGAGCACCAAAAAAAAAAAAAAAAAAAAAAGAAAAAAAAAGAAAAAGATATCAGCTTATTAGGAAATCTTGCAACTTGATCTTAGTCTTGCTTTTGAGTTCAGAATCCAAACCTACAGCTGATACAAACCAAGGAAGCCTTTCTGATGTCAGAAAAGCTCTGACTTAAACCCAGTAGCCTGCCACAGGGAAAAGATTACTCATTACAGATCCTTCAGATGTGGGATTGTGAGAAATGTATCGGAGGCACACCCTTCTGATGGCTGGGCCTCAGGGAAATGAGCAATGACCATAAGAGATACAGAGGGTTCTCCAGAAGGAAACAGGCCCCGAGGACAGAGGTACAGCATAGGCCGAAATTTCAGTGCGTGTGACCTCTATGGCGTAGCTGGCAATCCTGGCCCCCAGTCTTCAGATCTGCCAGAGCACATCCTCCCGTCCCACAGGCATGGAATTCCTTATGGTGGAAACCTTACTGGATCACGAGGAAGGCAGAGGATGGTACCTATGCAGCTCACCCAAAATGCAGCCTTGCCTTGTTGAGGCGCCCACCCTGATGAGAGTGGTGCTTCCAAGCTCTCTCAGATCAGATACTGGGGGAGAGAGAGAGGTGGGGAAGCTAATTATGATTGCACTGATGTTAACTACAGGCTTAACGAATGAAAGAGAAGAGAAATGGAGTCCAAAGGTTCTGACCTGATAAAAGCAGGTGGATTCATGATAAGCCTGACTAGAGAAACAGGGCACTAGGACTGATGATAATAACACAAGCATAGATTTAACAGGCTACAGACTCAGCCATCAGAAATTGGCTTCAGTCTGATAAAGAAGTAGACCACAGAGGAGTTTCTAATAGAAAATGAATTGTGCTCCCCTCTGCATCTACAGTAAAATCACAAGAACCTAGATATAATTCCAGCTGAAGAGGAATATCAGAAGCAGCACTCAGAAAGCTTCCCTAATTTGCTGATAATCAGTGAACTCGACTCCCACACAGCCCTGCGTTCCACAACAAAAACACAAAAAGAGTGAATAAATACAAAGTATATAATTCTACAAAGACAATACTTCTATGCAGACAAATAAAAACCACAGAACTTGTGGGTGGATAGACTAAGTTCTAGCCCAAGAAATACACGCATCAGCCTGCTCTACTGAATTTTCAGAAAACTTACACAGAAGGAAGAGGACGCCATGTTCCAACACAAGAACAGTCTTTTGACAGAAGTGACTGATGTTGGAAAAAAGAAGTTGCTTGATGTTGTCTCTAAGACTTTTTTAAAGACTAGAAGAAACAATCCCCCCAACAATAAACTGGTGACAAAGAAAACTATGCTCTAAAATGAGATCCAGATAAGACTACATGATTGTTTCAGCCTGAGGAAATTTGACAGCTATCCACCACTAAGTGATTTTTCTGCAAGAATTTGAAGAAAAGATAAGAAGAGGATAATAGCTTTGGAAAAAGTAATGACTAATACTAAATTCACACATTTCAGAGAAGATGAATGTTTGCACATGTACAATATATACCATCTTTTAAAATAGTTTAAAAACAAGGCATAAATAGTTTAATAACCTCTTTTATCAGATGCTTTTGCAAAGTTTGGAGAACAGAAACTTGCTAGGTGAAGAAAACTTAATTTTGTGGTGCCAAAAAAGTGATAACTACCCTTTTAATATTTCTCATTTTTGTCCCACAAGCTTTTTACTGAAAACAGTTTTATGTAGCGCTGATAGCATTTACTTACTTAAGTTTTCTAGGAGATGTTTGCAATCATCAGTAGCAACATCATGCAATGTTCGATTACACTTATCTTTTCTCTCAGCCTCTAGTCCACCATGGCTACAAAGGATTTCTAGACAGTTCTGCAAAGGTAAGAACTGTATTATTTACTTGTCCATTTGCTGCATTAAAGAGTTCTACCAATATGCAGTTAGCCTCCTAGTTATCCTTATACATGCATTTTCAAAGACAGTCAGCTATGGAGTTTCTATATATGAGCATCAAATGATGTTCCTTGCAGAGCTGAAAGCCAGGACTAAAAATATTTTATAGCAGACTTCGAAGTCTGAAATCAAGATTTTGAAAAAGCAGAATATACCCAGCCAGGTTTCTACAGTCCCCATCAGTTGAATTGAGAAATTCTTAACATCTGGCCACTAGTTTAAATATTCACATAAAGGAAATAGAAACACAAATCTGCATCCTGTTTTGAACACCTTGGCCTCAATGTTCAAGCAAAACCAAAAATACAATTCTAAAGCTCAATGCACACTAATTAATGAATCTATTCAGATTCATAAAAACCAGTTTTTGCTTTGCAATTCACCAAGTAGGAGTTTGCAACATGCCTGACATCTGAGTGGTAGTCAGCAAAAGAAAAACAATCATTTTAAAATCACTTTGCAAGCATCTTCTTTGGCAGGTAAACCTAAATTCCTGCAAGCATAGTAACAATGTAGTGAAATGGAAATGCATTTCTATTAAAGTCAGAGCACAAACATTTTGTGGATGCCAACAACATGACGCCCTCTTAAAATTCAAATGCTTTAAGAAACCTCATATGCTCAAAAAAAGCAAAAAATCATTATAGTTCATTAGAAAAATGCTACTAACAGATAAATTTGTGTTGTATTGTAACATGAAAAAAAAAGATATTACATAGATCTTCCCAAACTAGTAAGGGAGGAAAAAAAAAGCCCTCACAAAACTACATTTAAATGTTAATTGATCAGTGACCAGAAGACTGATTAAGTCCCGATTTCTAACGATCATCCATTCAGCAATAATACAGGTGGCCTTCACAAAAGCATTGTCATCCTCAGACACGCCTTTCAAGGACAGACATCCATATTAAAGAAAGACACCATCAGAAATGATACTAGTTAATACAGTATTGATAACCTCTGGGGTTAATCAAAGCAGAGAAACCAAAGCTTGAAAACACAGAGAAACAGCTATTAAGTATTTCATTTTAGAACAGTGGCTCCTTGCAGGTTTGGCTACTGTTACCTACTTTGTAGCTGTTCCAATGGAAAGAGTTTTCTCAGTACATCTGATGCTCTGACACCTTTCATAAACATAGCAGTCACTCAAATTATATTTCCCTGTGAGATGAAATTTTACCAGATTGTGGTTCCAGCACTTGTAAGAACTTTTTTTAAAAAAATCAATTAGCTCACTAACTTTGCCAGAAGAAAATTAGTCAGAAAAAAAGTGCATATTTTCTTGCCAGGTTAGTAAGTTAACTTTGTCTCTGAAATGGGTGCAAGGAATGCCAAAGGCAGCAGAAGGCAGAGGACTGAGCTGCGAGGCTGGAAGTGGGAAGTAAAGAGGGAAGAAAGAAGTGGGAGAGAACAAAGAGATGAGGCTTATTTCCTTAGTAAAATGAGAAGTTTTCTTGGCTCTGTTCCCTGTGAAATGGCAACTAAGATCATCTGTAAAGAATGGTACCTACCAATCTCAAAAGAAAAGGGTGCAAGCTCCAGCACTGTTTATATGGAACTATCACGTAGTGTCATGAATGACATGCAGTGCAGATACAGGTTTAGAGTAGGAAGTCAAAGTGTTAGCAGTGCCTGAAGATGTCTATTAATCTTCCTTTAGTTTCTTAATATCCTAAACTCCTCTCAATTCAAAATAAATGCATTTAATCAAATATAATTATAAAAAGTCTCGGCAACATCAAAACCAGGAGTCTAACTGCCAGCTCTATATTGCCTTCATGACCTAAGAGAGTACCCTCAATGGAGCTGACTTGGAATGTGCTCAGAATCTCAAACCCATGGGTTATTCATTAAAAGTTTATGTGAAGACTCCAGTGTCAGCGCCTTCAGAGAGAACACCCAGCCAAAGCCTCTTCTAGACAGTAAATAAAACCTAGCTTCAAGGTTCCTGAGGTTTATATTACTGCATAAAGAAGCAACATATTGCACACTATTTAGGTATTTGCAGACTATAACAAATACCTTAAACTCCATCTAAATTGAGATGAGTGGAAACTGAAATAAGAGTCTGTACCTGCCTAAAAGACACTGGTAATGAAATATTGACTCTGTTTGTAATAAAAAATGCTAAGTAAGCAGTGGTTGGTCCCTAAAAAAAAAATCATAAACTGAATCTTAAATCTGTGTCTATTTTGAATTTATCATAGTTAATTTATCCGGAAAAAAGCAAACATAATGACAGATATTGAATTAGGCATGTAATAACAAGCTAATTTTCGAACTAGACTATGTTATCTTAAAATTCACTCTCTTCTGTGTTTAGTATCCTCTATTTTCTCCCTGGGTAAAAGCTTCATAGTAAGATCTGATTGACAGCTGTCATAAAAAAAATAAAAATCCTTTAAATAGTCAGTGTTAAAAGTGTAAAGCTTCTCATGTCAAATCCTTCAAGTAATATTCAATTTCCAGAAATCCTTCTGTTTATCATCAGTAAGACCTGTAAGGTCATTCTCCATGTCATCAGTTATACCAACTCCAAAAAAACTTATTCATTGCCTGCTAAAAGGGATACCCAAAATAAAAAATTAAACAATATATTACTGCACTAATTTGATTCTCAAATTTCTTGTCCTCCCTTCCCTCCCACAGGAAAAATTGTCCATAGTTAAATCACCCATTCCTAACTGTAGCTGCAAACTATGTCCATCTAATATCTATATTAAGTACATGACAACCAATGAATTTGCATTTAGGGTAGGATTCACCTCACCTTACCTTTGAAAATCTGAATCACAAGTAATCATGTTTTCTCTTTTTATTGTTGTCCCAAAAGGAATAGGCATTTAAATATGACAATTCACCCCATTTGACACCCAGCTTCTTGGGTAAATTATCCACTGAAATTATCTTTTTGTCTTTGTTAAATCAAGTGTGACATTAAACTAGATAAAAAACTTAGATTTAATATCTAACTTTTGGTTCTGCAACGATAAAAAAAGAAGGATTTATCTTGCCTAAATCAGGTTACTGTCACTTGTTCACATAGACTGACCTTAAAGCCTTTTGATGCCGCTATGTGGGCAGCGGTCCAACCCTCTTTGTTGGCATGGTTGATGAGATCTGCAGAAATAACAGGCTTTACTCTACTGCTGTAGTTGTCTTCTCTCTTCTCTAAATCAAAGTAGTCCAAATTAGGCTCTGCATCAGTCAAAGAGTTCCCATTGTTTGGCCCTCGGTAGTACATAAGGAGCTTGAGACTGTCAACGTTACCAGAATCCACCGCTGCGTGAATCGGTGACCAGCCATCCTGGAAACACAGAAGCAAAAAGCACCAGACACATAGTAAAACACCTGCAGAACTTCTATCAGCAAAGAACTTGAATGGATGGCTCTGGAAATTAAAATGATAAGCACAAGTGACATAATTATCCTTTGGGAAAACAGAGCTGCTTGTATGTTTTTGGGGTGGAAGAAAGAGACGGAAGAAAATGTAGCAGAAAGTAAGTTTTACAGCTTTCTCCAAGGACAGTCCAACAGACAGAAACTTCAAAACTTTCAGAAGAGCCTAAGTGATATAGGAGTTACATGCTGTTAATTGACTGTTTCCTTATCATGTATCAAACTAATACAATTCTAACGATCAATAATTTGTTTCACCTTGCATTAATCAATTTACTAGTCAGATATTTTCATGGTTTTGACATCATAAATCTCTCTTAATTCAAGTCAAATATATTTACTTTCCAAATCCAAAATAAATTAATCAGAAAGAAATCAGTGCAGGAGAGGAGCAGAAGGTACTGCTAAGCTAATACTCTTTGTGCTGTGTTTCTGGACAGCTTGCATCCCACATTTATTGCCTTGTTTATGTCAGTCTTAAGAAAAACTTCAGGGCAATACAAAAAAATGTTAATTTTGAGACAATCCTCTTCCCTTTCTCCTGCATATTTTTTTGGCATCTTCTCACATTTGTGATATATGAGACTTTACAATACTGGCTGGCAAATTTGAGGATGGGGGTCCCCTCAAGGACAAGAATAAAGCAAAATCCCTGTCTCCACTCCTCTGCCTTAAAAATAAGTCAAAACATAAGAGTTGTATTGCAAATCCAGTGCTGAAGAAAAGTCTGCAGCAAATTTCAGGCAGAATCTGAAATATATAAAATAATGTGGAAGTTGCATACTTTAGGAGATTTTAGAGACAATACACAGCTTAAAAAAACCCGCAGAAAGTATAAGGAAAAGAACAAAATACTAATTTCAAATTACATGCTTTATTCCAGCTATAGGAAAACTTTAAATAAATATTTTAACGTAAATATTTCCTAGCTGTTGTATTCATCACTATACAAGGTATTTTAACTTTACAAATTGTTTTAACTTACACTGGTTTTTACTGATCGATCTGCTCCACCTTCCAACAATAGCTTAATACAATCGTTATTTCCATTTTTACAGGCCAGGTACAAAGGTGTCTGTCCTCTTTCAGCAGCATGGTTAATATCAGCCTGATACATAATTAATAATTCTGCACACCTACAGGAAACAATAATGTGGTATTATCTTGTATTCAACATCCAAAACCTCTTTACAACTTAGAACATTTAAATGTGGTTTTTTTTTAATGAAGTACTGATTTCATAGATACAGATTTACTTCTGATTTTATCCATCATATATACACAAGTAGAAAGTATAATTTTATACATACTCATGACAGAAAATTGTTTACTTTAGACCTGTAAATCTTAAACTCATATAGATGCATTTAAAAAATGTGAATACAAAACATTTAATTTCACAAGGCTAATAAAATCTTGACAACAGCTGCCTAAGAAAAACCTTCAGCTGAGAAAAAAAGTAACATTTCTTTCCTGACTACTGGTACCCGAAATAGTTTTTTTTTTTAAAAAAAAAAAAAGACAGAAGAAGGGAAAAAAAAAAAGAAGGACTAGCTTTAGATACCAGCAAAAAGTACTACCTTTAGACACTCGCCTGGGGAAGGAAACTGGTAGGGACAGGAAAACAGCTCTGGTGCCAGCTACCATTCAGACCCCCGAGTGGAGGCTAACCCAAAAGGGTGACTTGGAGCGTGTTGGCAGCAGCTACTGGATCAGGGAGCACAGAAGATGAGGTGGAGGCACGAAGAGTGACTCACTTGGGGCCAGCATCTGGATCCAAGACCCTGCACCTCCTCATAACCATGTAGCTGTAGGTCCAGTTTTACTTCCAATACTGGAGACAGCGCTGGCTCCCTTCCCCTTCCCAAATCCAGCTTTTCAAGCTCTCAAAACTTTAGAAAAATCTTAACTCCAGTCTATTCCCTCTGCAGTTCAAACAAGGGCTTTAAACAAAAATTACTCTCCAACTCTGACAATTTTGTGATTCCATGATCTCTGTGGCTCTATATTTATCAGTCCATAAAAATAGAAGCATATCAACAATAAAGCCTCAAAGCAACTAATGCAATGCTCTATAACTACTGGTTAAGCGACCCTACTATAGAAACAGGATGACAAAATCTTTAAAGCAACGTAAGATACATACATATATAAAAGAATATAAGCATATATGAAACTACAGATGAAAACCCCACAAACATTAAAAAAGATCTTTTAGTAAGTTCTTATTTAGTCAGAAAAATCAATCAAGTTCAAGATAAAATGATCAATTTTAGGAAAGAGTAAACCAGATAACATTAATATGAATTACTTAGCTGCACTTTCTGAAAATGCTCAAACAAACAGAAAAAATACAGATAAAAGTAATGTTCTACCCTCATGAAATGCTGAATGTGTATTCTAACCACACAGTCACAAAAGTCATCTTAAGATGCGCTCACAACAAGACACTTCCAAAAAGCAACTGAGGATTGAGTTTTAAGTCTGCTATGTTAAAAATATCTGTTTTGTTATCTTAGATATATTCAATGACTCTGGAAATGCTACGCTGACTTTCCACCTCAAGGTCAGGTAAGGTCAGCCTGGCCTGGACCATGTGGAAAATGATTTTGAATGGTTCTCCTAAAAGCATTTGCTGAATCGGGGATATTAATGAACTGCCCTAGAAAACAATAATTTCTTTCTGACTCTGTAACTGGGTCTGGAACAGTTACTGTGCCAGTTGGGGAATAGGGTTAACTGACATGTCACAGGGGACTGGGCAGCAAATCTGTCACAGACAAGTACTGAGTAATTGGTAGCAGTTTGGTGCTTTCATTAACCCCAGATCCTTTGTGCTGTAGTACAAGTAACACGGACTGTGAAACACAACACCTTCAAGGAGACAGGTCATACTATTACCCCAAATTCTGCCTTTTACAGAACTTTTCTGAGCCAGAAGTTTGAAGTGATCAACAGATCAAAAAGGGTGAAGCTCTGATATTTTTGGCTGGCCCTGTTATTAGTACATGCTCACTTTTACAGTTTGGTTCATGTTCAATACCTAAAAAAAATTGAAAGCAAGAAAAGTGTTCAGGGATATCATATTACATAAGTGACTCTAAGGGAAAAAGGGTAACACATAGTATCAGAATAGAAAAGAATATCATTCTGCAATGTCCCAACATAGCAGACCATATATAGCAAAGTGTTGTGAGGGTAAGCCAGAGAAATAATAGCTTCCTATTTAAATAAAGTCTAAGAAATTTCTTTTAGTGAGAGGATATGAAACAGTGTGCTTTTGGTTTGTCTCGTGAAGTCACAAGTAATTTTTAAAATTTTAAGTAAAACACTGAAACGTTTAACTAGATATGTATTTCTGTGCTTGAAACACCGAGTGAGATTCTGCTATCTCTGGATTAAGACTTCCAGTAAAAGATGTCACCCAGGCAAGTGGACCACCATGGAGGGAGGTGTCCAGTACCTGACGGAATTAGCTGTGCTAGAGCCCTGATTATCAGCACTGTTTCCAGCACAAATCCAAAACCCAGCCCCATACTAGCTACTATGAAGAATATTAACTCTACCTCAGCCAAAACCAGCACAGCTGCCCATTAGTTCATAAGCTTGAAGTCCTCTAAGAAGTGGTAATAATCTCTGATGGTCCTTATATTCCCATGGAAGATTGTGAGAAGGACAGGGATCCCACTTTTTGTTGGGTCAGGGCCTATATCACAGTATAATAACACTTAAAGACTCTGACCCCTATATGTTACTGCATCAGAGTAAGATCCTTAAAAACAGTAAAATGCAATATTAAAAGAATCAAAAACTGAAAGATAAGCCAAACTAAAGATACATAAAACAACAGTAAAGTCTGTAATAAAGATTCCTAGCCATGCTGCTTAAGACATTTTGCATTTGTAAAATCGTTTTATCTGGATAAGGATGTTCTGGAAAAAGTTATCTAGTGGTTGCTTCCAACTTTCAGTTCCATTTCCTATGATTCTATGATACACAGTAAAGCTGGAGAGATGAAACGCATCAGCCTTCAGCTCCTCTGATGAAGGGAGGAAAAGGGAGGAAAAAAACAATTATCTCAATGAATTGCTGTGTACCAGTTCTCAGTATAAAAAGACAAAATTTTCCAATCATGTCGTCATAAAACACCAATCTTTATAAAATTAGGAGCTTAAAAAATAAAAGGAAATTATTGTAACTACAATTTTGAAGAATGTTCTTAGAAATACTCTTTGACTCATACATAATTTTCTGTTTTTCAAAGTTATTGATACAAAACACTTAAACCTTAAAAAACCTTGTTTTGTTGTTTAAAGTGTTCGATTCTCTATCACCCAGGAGAATACTCAGATAAATGTTCTTTTGTCTCTGAATATGATATTCGTGGTTCTCTAGGCATCAAAAAATCAGTGCAAAAATAATTTCTTGCCTCCTTCCTCTGTAAATCTTACATTATCACTCATAACTCAAAGAAAATTTAGAAATTCAAAGGTATGACGCCCATGTGGAACAGTATTATATTGCAGTTATTAAGAATAAATGTTCAGCAACCTTAAGAGCTGCAACTAGAAACGAAGCAAATGGAAAATATTAAAACCAGAATGGCATATGAATATGAGTTTCAGTAGATGCTTTCAATAAATGATAGTTGAATACATTTGTACCTAAGAATGCAACAGTAAGGTAATGAAAAAAATAATATAATATAATGTAAAGACAATATAAAATTGAGTAATAGCTGACAGGCAAAATCTTAAGACTTCACTTACTTGACATGTCCCTGAGCAGCTGCTGAACACAAGGGTGTAAAGCCATTTTTATCAGCAGCATCAACTTGTGCTTCTGCAGTCAGCAGCAATCTCACACAATCTACAAATTGAGCATAAACATAGACTGATGCAACAAGAAGAAGTGGTTAAAACTTCCTCAAAGGGCAACAGCAGCCAGGCTTTTTGACCATACATCACACACCTTAGTGAAGTAGAAGCTTGGTAAGCAGTTTGCAGAGAGGTGAGAATGGACTCCTGGAGGTACCACCTCTTTGGCAAAAGTGGCTAGGGTTGGGTTCTAATGGGATCCAAATTCATACCCATTGCTGGCAGCTCCCACGGTGGTAACTAATTTACCCCCAAAGTGGGGAAATGGAATTATCCAGCAGCCCCCAAAGGCAGGACAGTCCCACTTGGCATTCACATGACGTGTTCCCATCAATATGACAGCCCCAGGGGAGATGCTCACAAGCCACACGTAACTCAAACACCAGGCTGGCCAGCCTTGCTTCAGGACACTTGGACATGGGATTGCAACGACAAATAAGATAAACTGACAAACTCAAACCTCCCCAAACCATTCCCATTCATATATTTCCAAAATGACATAGTAAAAATAGTACCAGCCTGATTCTACCATCCTACAGCTAAATTTAGATAATTAATTACATAGTGATTAGACTGCATTTCATCCACAAATTGGAATATCATTTGATGCAATTAAGTTTGAAAAAAAAACCTTAATCTGCTCTGTACTCTTGAAATTGGTTCTAGACCAAAATAAATCAAGTCTTTTGTAGTTGAAACTACTATTTTGAAAATAAGCTCAGCTAGAACACCAATTATAAATTCCTGACCTGATTTCTGAGCAAGCTTAACGCACTCTGTTCCAGCACTGGGTAAGATCCTGGAGCCAAGCTTTGCTAGTAAAGCTTATCTCTAGATATCAGAAACATATATTTAGAATTACTTAGAAATCTAACTAATCTAAATGGTTCCTAAACATATTTACTGCTGTTACAAGTCTTTCATATATTAACACAGATGTTGTGGAGGTGATTGAATAAATAATTTAACATTAAGAAATAAGATTTTAAAACAGATTCCTCAATTCTTAAATAAGTCATCTGATCTGACTGGCTTTTTGGTTTTGTTTTTTGGGGTTTTTTTTAAAAGTTGGTTATTGGATAAGCTACGAGGACTTCATCTGTAATAATTTCTTTAAGACATAAAGAAGCTGTCAGTTAACTAACTTACCTAGGATTTCCACTTGTAAGATAATACCATTTAAAAACAAATTACATTTTCAATCACTTTGTAACAGAAACAATACTCTGCTAATGACATACATTTTTTCCCCTTTTCCATTGTCAATCCCCTTTTTAAATTAAACAATTAACTTGAAAATACAGATTCCTGCTTGATATCCTACAATACTTCTAAAGTTTGTGAAGGATGTTGAAAAATTCTTCTTCTAGCAGTTTCAAGTATCTGTCTAGAGTACTTTTTGATTTCTTCATTGAGCATATGTTAGCCATGCAAAAGCCACGAAGAACACACAGAACAAGACTGCCTTTCTAGAAAGGTATGGTAAACTCACAATTATTGATTGGCAGATCATTCAGGTGGTAGCTGATTTTTGTGAAACTGATCATCATGAGTTTCTGATGAAGATCACTAAAAAGACCTGCTTATTCTCAGGGATGGGTGCAAGTTTGAGGAAATACAGCTATTTTCATAAGGCACACCATGCCAGCTAGTAAGCTCTGCGTGACCTGTTCTGGTGGCATACCAAGTAAAAGAGCAATCATCTCCAAAAAGCCTGGGTCCTCTGGATGGACTTTTGATTGGGATTTGGAGAAAGGTAATTCAGGCTCATTAACTCCAGTTTGCTGCTGTCTGCCACAGCAGTAGAGGGGACTGGGAGGAAGGGCAGGCACAAGACAGACATCGATGTTATCACTCAATTAAAGGTTTTGGTCAAAGCAAAAGCAAAACATGGAAGCGTATTAGCACAAACACCTGGAGACTTTACTGCTCTCCACCACAGCTGGGTAGTTAGTTCTTCCAGAGTGCTGGCAAACACCATGCAGACACATCCAGTGGCTCGGCGGAGCTGACTCCATGTAGCTGTATGTCTCTGCACCTCACTCCTTCCTACTTCCCACATCATTCCAGTTTTTCCTATCAATCACGGTGCCACAGCCTCCAAGTACTCAGGACAGAAGAGAATCAATTATACCATAAATGCATACGACTAGCAAGTAGCTGAGTCCAAATGATATTATTATTATTGTCTTCACATCTCTCAATTTCTGGAACTCTTTATTATTCCATTCTCTCTTTCTCAACCACCTCATGCGTGGCAGAGAACGGTCAGGATTGGCAACACAATACAGATATACAGATATATTGTCTAAGTGAACTTCTGTAGATGTTATCAAGTGCATAATAGACTGAAGCGGCTCCTGCTTTGTTAATGGATCAAACCAAGATGGCCTGACAAAACAATCTGTTCCCAATCTAGTGGTTAAATCAGAAAATCAACAGTTTCCTCGTGTCCATTAAAACACAAAGAAAGCATTTAGTGTATATTTTAGAGTGAAGTTCTGTCTCTCAGACCTACAGAATTGGGGACAGTGTTAGCAGGAAACAAAGCAGCTCCTATGAGCTTCATGTGCTGGAAAAACCCTCAGCTGCAGCTCTCAAAAGGCAACTGTTTACGAACAGGAAGGCTACACATTTTGCAAATAGGACAGATTACGAAAGAATATTTGAGTGCTCTCTTTTCTTGAGTAACTCAATTTTCTCTACAGACTGGGCAGAGAGCATGGCACAGCTGCTGCCACCATGCTGGGTGCAATGTGCTCTACCTTTCTCTTGTGTTCTACACATCTCAAATACTGTATTTCTTCACTGAAATTCACTTTCTACTCTTCCCAGACCTTCTGCAACACGGTGTTGGTTATGAAGGGAGGTACTCACTGTGCTGGCTATTACCAAGCCCAGAGCCACTCTTTTCTCCTGGGCAACTATTTCTCAGGAGACACTGGAAAATCTGGTTAGTTAACTTAGAAGAAACAAGGGGTTCTGGAAATCTCTGGATCTATTTAGTCACTAACTCCAGGTTGAAAGTATTCTCAATATATTAAATCATGGTGTGATCACCAGGGTAAGTTTATGTGTTGTCTTATGGTTGGACTCGATGATCTTAAAGGGTTTTTTCAACCTAAATGATTCTCTGATTCTAAGAAAAAAAAACAACAGCCAAAACACAGTAACTTACCATTGACAATCCTACTCAATGCAATGAAAAAATCTGTACAATAAATATTTTATCCTTCTTAAAATTAAATCAGTGTCATTTCTTTCCACCTGGTTAGTTAAAAAAAAAGCTATTAAAAAGGACTTTTTAAAAAGAATAGATTTATTCCTATACTTCCTTTTTTAAGCTGATATATTTTTAAATAAATCTGTTTTCAAAAGTCTCCACTTTGAAGAGCTGCCTCTATTCATGTACTTGGGAACAAACTGGAAGTAACAAAGAAAGGATTACATATAAGTCATATAAGTTAAGCAGAAAAACCTTTCCAAAAATACTGTAAATCTACTACACTCAATTTTCATGTAATGTATTAGGGAGACATCACTGCTGCTGCTGTGTGATTCTCTCATTCAGAATTCATACAATCCATTTAGTCTCTAAAATGGGATGATTTGTACAACGATGTGTTTTTCGCATCCTGTCAACTATAAATAGAAGCATAGCACTAAAACGTTTGCAATATATTTTTTATCTTAAAAAGGAAAAGCTACTAAACAATTACAGGATGCATATGCATGTGTTTGGTTTTATTACTATGTTTTCATACTACTGCCAAGTGCCTCTCTTATTTGAAATTTTGACAATAAAACAAGAAACCAAATTGCCTTCGCTGTCAGTAAGAGCTGCTCAGTAATTGTAACTGAAAATCAGGGCATTTGCTTCGAAACATTTTAGGAATACAAAATGAGTAAAGATGAATTGGGTCAATTACGGTCTCCCACAAAAAACACCAGCAATGAGAAATGGATAGAAGCCTTGAAGAACCCACAGAACGCCCATTCAGTGAGAGGGGAAAAATAAATCCACATAATATAACAAACTTGGAGTTTTAGCACTGAAGATAAAAAGTTGAAAAAAAAAAAAAAAAAACAACAGAAAAAAGATAAGTGCCAAAGGAAGAAAATAAAATAAAGAACTTCTTCAATATTTTAAGGGTCTTGGCAACGGCAAAGAATCTGTCAGATGAAAAGGCCCAGATGTTCCTACGAAGTAAACCATAGCACCCAGCAAGCACAGATAAAATATACCATTCTGAACAAAGGGAAAATTCTTCCTATCCTGATGCCTGTTAGCAAAATTAACCCCTGAACATATCAGAAAAAATGTAGACTATCTGCTTAGCTATGGATTATGGATCATAATTTTACTTTGATTTTTAAAATACTTGAGAAAAATAATGGAGTAGTCCCACTAAATACTATTTTGAACACTTTGGATCGGGGTTTTCCAATTGTGCCACAAACAAATAGTTTGTTAAATAAAAACCACAAAGTACTCTTGAAAGCAGTGGATTTAAAGGCATTATGTTCCACCTTTTACTCCGAAAAACCCCCTTGACTTTACTAAAAATTAATGGAATTTTTGTCACTGGTATTGTTGGATTTCATCTTTAGTGTCCAAAACAGCATAATGATATTATTTGCAATATAAGAATCTAGGAGATTTTACCTCAGCAGAAAAAACTACAGTAACTTGCACTGGAATTTTAAAGAAAGCTGCTGTTTAAGAACCTTATGTTAACAGTCTGAAAATTATTGCTTAGAGTTTGTATCCATGAAATCTGTATCTGTTACTAACATCTTTACCTCATTTTGTAAATATATTCATGAAATATGAAGACTAACTGTGGAAAGGTTCAGAGATGCTACCTCCTTGAGACTGAGCATTGTGGTAGTGGAAAAAGTAAAAATTAAGTTAACTATCTCAGTAGAGCCTAGAGAACAAACTAAGGTTATTCCACCTAGTTCAAAAATAAAGACAGTTCATTTTATTTCCCAAGTAACACACTACTCTGAAACTGTCTTCCATCATTTTCACCACTGCTGCAGAAGATCAAAACACTGGTGATGACCTGTTCTTTCCTGCTTACTCCCTGTAGAGCAAAGTTCTTTCTTTCAAGTTGCCTTTGCTACAGAAGATCTTTAGCTTGTCACAGAACACGGAGTGATGGTAACTGGTGGCTTTTTATAGGAAGGGAGTGGAGAATTAGAATGGATGTTCCTGCAGAGTGTTAACCATAAGCCAGAATGCTTTCTGTGTTCCAAAATTCTGCCTCTGGAAGCATTGCTTATATAAACACTATATTATGACTTTTATCATATAATCTTTACATCTGAGTTTCAATTTCACAATTTCAAAAAACATGCATTTGACCTCATTTAATATTTCAAACTCATGAAATAAGCTTTCACTATTTCACTTGAATGTGGTAACAAAACTTCAAATCGCTTACCTGTATGTCCGTTTGTAGCAGCAGAATACAAGGCAGAATAGCCATCTTCACAAGAGTAATTAATGTCCAGTCCTTCTTCATTAAGCAGCATTGATAATAAAGTGACATTTCCCTGGGCAGCAGCTTGGTGAAGAAGGGTGGGCCTGCCACCCAGGGGGACAGGACCACCGCTTGTTAACAAAGGGGTTAGGGAGGAAGACCAGCCTGTGAGTTAAAGCAACAGAAGTTAGATGGGAGACACATAAATAAAGCTCTGCATTTTCTGTGTTCTTTTAAAAATTAAAAAAGAATCTTCAAAACGACAGGATTTGTTAGTTTAGCACAAGTTTTGTGATGATGCTGTGTCTGTACCTCAAAAGCTATTCTGAAGAATAAAAACTGCGTATAGGGGTGCCAGTTGTTAATGCAAATGAACAGGATATCATTACAAAAGGTTAACACGAAACATACGAACTGTAGTAGCAGCTGGATGTCTCAAAAAATGGTATATTACTAAAATTCAGAAAACACTGAAAGTTTTATACAAGTTTTAGTTTAATTGCTAATATCCTGGGAAGGCTTTTTAAAGTATTTGAAGAAAGGTTTCCAAAACAAAATACTTATTTTCATATGAAATTTCATCTTCCTTTACAGTCTAAGTGCAAAGTATTTATCTCTCACCTGCACTTATACAGATGAATCGCACAAAGAACCCTTATTAAATGCCTTTCAATAAATTTGCAAAAAAATGTAGAAATCATTGACACAAATAATACAGAAATAAATATATTTATTATTGAACTGTATCTGAAGGTGATATTCCTTTTATTCAACGATATATTACAAAATCCTCCAGTGCAAATGAATAAAGCTATACAAAATTTAGGAGTGAAAACTTTCAAGTCACCCCATTAAAAAATAATATTTAGTGTAAAGCTTTGAAAGCTTAGGAGTTATCTTGGCTAAATGTTCTGTTCATTACTTATCCGCTTTAGTAGGGAGTTTGTTAAGAATATGAAGTTTGCTGCATAAGGCATAGAAAATTTTGTGCACTCTTCCTTGACCAAGGACTGCAAGAGAAAATAGAAGAAAGAGAAATTTTTTTTCACTACTACCTTTAGAAAATCCACATTATATTTCTCTCTTGAATAAATAACCTTGTATTCTGTGGCCACACTTAAGCTATTATATCACAACGAAATCTGACAGTACAAAGTGAGTTTATGCAGCTTTTACTGTGGTTCTGCAACACCCAAGACTGAAGAGGAGTTGCAGGGCATTACCTCCAGCTCCGTCACGCTGATCAAGTGCTATCCACCCTCCAACACACAGAACTAGAAAAAGAATGTGGCAGCAGCGCTACCATGCCGGGATGATCTGCTCCGCATTTTGGAAAACCAAAATTCAATATGGAAGTTCCCAACAGAATTCTATAGAAGCAATAGATTTGGGAATCTTGCAGGATCTGGGCAAATTTTAATTAGGGTCCAGACTTACATGAGGATCCATCATCTGGATCCATCCTTACACGAGAATCCATCATCAATGAAGAACACATAGTTTGATCCCAATTCAAACCAACAACAACAAAAATGCTTGGAGTACTTTCATATTTGTTTTTAAAGTAAGCTCAATTTGTCATTTCAAATTAAGTTTATTAGTTTAGTGTGTAAAGGAAATGTATTTGCAGTATTTTCACAATGTTAGCTTATTATTCAACTTATTTTTTTGATATTGACTATAAGACTACATAAACACAGGTATGAAGTTACCTTATAAACCCAACTTTAAATTGCAAAGTTAACTCCATCCGTCTTCACATAATTTCAGTTCTGAAGCTACCTTCTGACTATTAATACTCTTACTAATATTTGTTTCCCCAAAATTTTTAATCAGAGGATTTTGAGGGTTTTCTGAAGTTTGTAAAATAAATAAGCAACACACAAAGTAAACTGCATCCTTTAAATGGTAAAAAAAATAAATGTATTTCCACTTCCAATATTTGAGAACAATTAACTCTTACAAAATCCACAAAGGTCCGAAGAATAATTTTTGTTCTTCCTTTCCTTTATAAAAATGTTTTTATTTTTCCAACCTTCTGTTATTCTTTGAAACTGATGGTGCTGCGGCTGTTGCTATATACGTCAATGTTTTTAAATCTACTTTCAGTAGTTTTTTGTGTAGTTTTTACTGTCTCGACGCAGTAGTTAACTGATAGTGGACATTGCCTGGGTGGCACTCCAGATGTTAACATTCTTTATCCAAGTTATGCTGAAATTATTTGGAGGAATTTGGAGAGCTGATACTAATCTGTAAGCATGAAGTTCACTCTGTCAAGCAGTTTTCTAATATGAATAGTATTTCTAGGTTCCCTTTCTTATTGAAAATAGTGCCAGTGGTTTTTTTGTGTGTGTTTTTTTTCAAGTGTCATTAACAGAAATGCCAAAATAAAAGGATGATATTTTTTTTGTGCCATATGTGGTATCTTAACTTTCATTTCAATTCCTTGAAAAGAAAAATATGTTGTTGGAGTTCAGTGATGAAATTTATTATACTTGGTTATCATTAGATGAAAACCTTCTACTGAAAAAGAGGTAATAACATAAACATAACTTTAGCTTCTATTATCAATGTATGGCAGTATTTTAAAGCTGAATTAATAAAAAAAAAATACACCAACATTAGAAAATATCAATAAATAAGGTACACCATTACAGGTGCAAAAAGTGAGGAAATGTGAAGCATCTGTGAAAGCTTGTAGGGCATGCAGTGATGAAGGGCAGAGGGATAGACAAAAACAGCTTCTGGCATCAGCTTCAGAATGTGAGATGGTTAATTTCAGAGCCCAGATCAGTCCCTCACCCCCCCACTTTTATCTTCCAAGCCAATTGTATAGAGAGAATAAATCAATCATTAGAGAAATGAGCAAAATAAAAACCATACTTCCTTGAAGAGTGACATAAAAAGCGCAAAACCAAGAAGAAAGTGAAAGCAGAAATCCCAGGGGTATGGAAATCCAACTGCCTATGTTTGTTTCCAGTTTGAAGTCTTCCAGCCATTGAAATGTAGAAGTCCAAACAGAGCAGAAGCATTTTGGCACCAGTTCAAAGGCTGCTGAAGTTAATGAAAACACTGTCGCAGATTTTGAATCAGGCCATAAATGTTCATTGTAATTTCTCTAGGCGCAGCCTGTTCAACGTTAATGACAAAAGCTGGTGTCTTTTCCTACCAGGGATGAAAAGAGCAACAGGCAGTACAATGCCCTGTCTCTGAAAGAAGTGTATCATCACATTAATTAAGCAGAATGCTGAAATGACCTGGGCTCTGATTTTAAGTTTGGTCTTAATAGTCGCTCTTTCTAGAACGAAGAGTCTCCCTTACAGAAAATCAGGCTGCTGATATGTTCTTAAAGCAATCTGAGCTGACTAGGAAACTGTTTCAAAATTAATAAAGAGAATACTTAAGTAATCATGCTATTATAAATTCTTCTGACTCCACATTAAGAAGAAACAAACATGAATTTATTGACATGAAAATATAAAAATGGAAGATCTTTTCCATGTCGCTTTTAATGTTAAATTTGTTTTGCGTTGTTGTTTAAAAATATTAACAAATTCTGATTGAAGCTCACTACTTACTATACAATAAAATATGAATAAGATTTCACCATGCTCTGCTTTAACTGAAAATGAAATTGAAATTCTAAACATTTTCTGAAAAAAAGTAAATAAAACAAATTAAAAACAACCAGAATGTTAATAAAGCTAACTGAATATGTGCTTAGAGGGCATGAAAATGCAGATATGGGAAAAATGTTTCAACACTGTTTGTAGTTCTTTAGATGTTGTTGACCTCAAGAAAAGTCATATTTAAAAAAGAAACTGAAAAAAAGAAAGTGAATAAGTGATATGAATTCAGGCATTAATGACCATATTATCTTAAAGAAAACAGGGTCATTACATTTGGTTTATCTTTTATTTTCTTTTCTCAGCATAAAATTTTGAAGGAAAGATCTTTCCATACTTGCATAACATCTGCTGCTCAAAGTTTTTTTTTAGTTCTGCAATTTGCCAGAACACTTGGCCAAAACAGATTATGTTCCCTTAAAAAACATAAATAAAATGGGATTGGAGAATAGGTGCAATTAAATATAAGCACAGGAGCTCCGAATATTTACCTGAATATTTCAGATAAAGTTAGTAAAGTTCTTTAAGCTTGTTTATATTCAGTACAGGAGGGGTATTAAAATAACACCTCTGTATTAATAAAATAAAACAGCAGACCACTAACTAGACCTTAAGCAAAATCTTTCTTTGCAGAATTCAGATTATAGGGTACGTTTCCCATTTACAGTTGCAAAAATTCACAAAAAGCAGTGTCACTTACAAAATGCTAACAGTGACAAACGTTCAGAGCAAAGATTATAAGGGGATTAAATGAATCCAAATGTTTTCATCCCTTCAAAAAAAAGTGAATGGAGTGTAAATGAAGAAAGGCCATCTGAACACATTAATTTATGTGCAATTTCAAAAAAATAACAGTTTTTCTCATAAATCCTATCTTTGAGAATTGCCTTTGAGTCACAAATTTCACAGGAAACACAAATTGACTATTTGGTGGAGGACTCCTATTTAAAGGGTGATTTTCCTCCTAAGAAAAAAGTTTATATTTCTAAGTACAAACTAAAGCAGTAACAATACATGGAGTTATGAAATGGTGGTAATTTCATTTTTGAGATAGAAGACATTTTTTAAAGAAGAATCAAAAACTCTCTTAAATTAATATCAAATATCATCTAAGTAATAGAAAACTAATTGAAATATACAGCTTAATTCATGCTGATAGGATTTGTGAAAGACAGTCCCTATCCTAAAAGAACTATTCACTTTGAAGCTGATTTTACCAATAATTTTTTGCATGTTAATAAAATCTTAGGGTTTTTTTAAATTACATTTTCATTCCATTATGGAGTCTAATAGTAGCTGAAGGCAAATGAGGTTTGGAGAATATCTGGAATACTGAGAGACTAATGACTTATCTGACATGGCAATCAGACACAGCTAGGAATAAGAATTTAAGACAAAAATTGAGGACACCCATTTGAAAAGCAGGAAACTAAGAGGCAGCCATCAAATCCCACAGTTGCTAGCTCTGAGTAGACAAATGGAAGAAATTTCTCAGCTCATATTTTCATGGCACGGTTCAGATAGAAAAGAGGATTCTGATAGTAAAAAACATGACTAGGTTACTCCAGAAACGTGCAGAAAGTCTTCCATGAAGTGAAATGGGAATAAAAATTCCTTAATAACGTGAACCCTGGAATCTCCTATTTATACAGATACCTAAGTTTGCCACATGTTGCTTCTGGAACAGCTTCCCAAGACTGAGTAAATTCAACCGCCTTATCAGAGAGTGGTGCCACTACCAAGAGAAAGTGGTTGGTTGTGTGATGGCAGTAGACCAGCAGCTATAGATGATGATACAAGGATTAAAGTTATGAGGGACTGAAGTACCATAACTGAACCGAGAATAATTGTTGAAAGCTTGAGCACCTTCAGTGCTGATGAAGGTCTAAGTGTTCCATAACTGTGTCTGTCTTCCTCACTGCAGTGCAAGTCAGGCTACAGAGGGCCTTCTACCTAATGTTTTAGTGTTGATCCCAGCAGGGAAATATGTTGACAAAAAGATTTACAGGAGATCTACAATTAAAAGGCAGATCAGGGCCGCCTTTGTTCATTTAACTGCCATCAAGAAGATACCCTGGAGTTGGCAGCACATTAGGCACATCAGTAAGTCCTCACCACGATGGAAAATTAACAGCAGATACATGCACTGACTCCAGATTTAGACTATCAACGTAACGTTTAGATTTTAACTCTCCAAAAGCAAACCTTTGCTGATATCTGTGGAAATAAACTTGTGAGATGCCGCACACAAGTATTAATAAAACCTACAACTAAAACCAGAAGAACTACAGAAAAATGGAAACTTATTCCATAGGTATGATGTGATATATTTGAAACTGCACTCTTATCCAGGAAATTACATACCTTAATGTGCAACCATCTAATGTCATACAAAAATACTGTAACCCCAGCTGTGCCCTATTTTCTAAAAGACTCACAAAGCACTGCAATACACATTCTATGGCAGATCACCATCAGAGGTAATTTTCAAAACATTATTTCAGACTGAGAAAGCTTTTTGGAGTCCAAAATAATAGCATTCACAAAAGAACCCCACCAACCCCAATGAAAAAAAAAAAAAGGAGCTTCTTTAGTATACCATAATCTGCAGCCCATTTAATTTAAACTTTAGTCCTCTTTACCTTTCAAATATGTCTTAAATTTGGAGACCTCTTTGAGGGAGCAAACTAATTTATAATGCTACTAAATCAGCAAAAGAATTCCCATACCCCTGGAATGTAGGAAAAATATAAATGAAAATTCCAGCTTTTGGAAAGTAAAAAAGAGAAAGGTATAAAAAGGTAAATAAAGCAAACAAGTGTAGGAAAGCCAAAACATTATTTTAGAGGGAGACAGTTTGTAGCATATCAATCCCTTTACCTGATGCTGTTACCAGGAGGCTGTCTGAATCACATGGTCTACAGGATGGAGCACTAACAGGGTTTATGGAGGAGCTACAGGCAATGGTGGTGGGAATGACAAAGGAATTTTCTGAACATGCAGGTTGGTTCAGTCCAGGGAAGTGGGAAGGCCAGGCACCCACCTGAGATGAGGCTATGGCTGGTATGGCACAGCCTGCAGGTGCCACAGATAAATCTATAGCAGGTTTTGGTGGCAGCTGAGGTGAGGACTTAGAAATAATTTCCTCATTTATTACCCTGATTCCTTGTGGTGAACTTGAAAGAGGTGAGGTCACTGTTTTGCTGTCAGTTTTTGCACTGGCATTTGGGGATCGACTACTATCCATTAGAACTTTAAGCTGTGGGTGTGGTGGAGAAGGAGTTTGCGAAAGCCCTGGTTTTTTAGGAGGAATAGGTGGAGGATTTCCTCTGTCAATTCTTGATACACTGGGAGTCTTTAAATTCGTCCTACCGACCGGGGGGTAAGTGCCAACTTCCATCGAATGTGAGGACACCGGCCGCGCCGGCGCGCCGCTCTGAGGGCTTGTAAATCTTGAAAGGACTTGGGTAACGGTATTCCGAGCTACCTGCTTAGCAACTAGGTTGTCACGGCTAGTAGGGGATACATCCCTGGAGGGAGGGCTTTGGGTTGTGTTTCCATTTTGGTCTTGGTCATTCGCATTTGCTTGAAATCTAAACCGAGCCGCTTGGATTCGTGGATTTAGGCCGGGGTGGCCAGTGGTGTTGGCAGAGGGTGAATGGGAACTGTGCATAGACGAGGTGAGCGAGGAGTTGGGAGCTGCGGCCGTCGGCGCCACAGGGGAAGTACTATTTGAAAAAGGGGAAGTGCTACTTGGTAAATCAGGTGATGAGCCTGTACTTGGTCCGTTTTCCTCAATTCTGTTTTGATTCTGCGTAAGAACGGGAGTTGCAGGAGGGACAAGCTCACTGGATGAAGACTGCCTATCAATGACAGGCTTCACAAACGCTGCATTGGCGCACACATTCATTTTTGCATTGCCAGCCACCAGGGGGTTCACTGGGGAAGGCTTTACAGATACAGTCAAAGGCAACTTCTTGACATTTTCTGTGCTACTGTCCATCACTACCGGATCTGTTTGGCAGGCAACAGTTCTTGAACTTGGCTCTTCTGTTTCAACAGAAACAGAAACAAGACTCTTGTCTTTGTTTTTATCTTTATTTTTAAGAGAAAGATTAGCTTTACTTTCATTCTCCTTTTTTAATTGCTCTATCATTTTGATCATTTTATCTTTCTCTTCTCTGAGGTCACTGGTGTGCGCTTCCTCTCGATGAAGTTTGGCACGCAACTGCTCCCTCTCTGTGTCAAACTCAGAGAGCTGCTTTTCCATTTGAGCCTCCATTTGTGTACTCCTTTGTTTCTCAGCTGCAAGAGTCTCCTCCAATTCAGTAGCCTTTCTCTTCTCCTCTTCATATTTTGACATCACTTCTTCCAGTTTCTGGGCTTCCTCTACAATTCGGCCAGACAACTGCTTACACTCTTTCACTAACATCAACACTACATGCTTATTCTTTCCACGTTCTTCTTCGAGACGAGCAGATAGCTTTTTGTGCTCCAGCTCAAGATTCTGTAACTGAGATTTTTCCATTTCCAACTGTAAGAAAGCATAGAGAAAAATTCTCATTAACAAGATGGGAGACTTTCAACATAACCTAGTATTACCCTGACATTGATATTACAACCTTTGAGAGTAAGCCTAAAATGAAGCTGTCTGCCCCAGGAAAGTGATTTTTGATACCTAACACAAGTGCTTATAATCTTATATGAGGAAAAGAAAGCGACAGGCATCTCTAAAGAGCAATTCAGAAACTAAGTAAGCCCATCTACTTTCCTCCATTGACAACACAGAGACTCCCCAAAGTGATTAAATGCTTGTGATTTCTGAGTGAGGAGATACCTGTTCTCCAGAAATTAAACATAAGACGTCACAGAAAGTCCTCTCCTCAGTAAAGGAAACAGACACAAGCAAGAGATGAGGTTTGCAAAATAACTTAGAGCCCAGAAATGAATCACAGAATTGCCTAGGTTGAAAGGGACCTTTAGATTATCCAGTCCAACCATTAAACTAACACTGCCAAACCAACCACTAAACCACGTTCCTAAGCACTACATCTACCCGTCTTTTCAATTCCTCCAGGGATGGAGATTCAACCACTTCCCTGGGCAGCCTGTTCCAATGCTTGACAACCCTTTTGGTGAAGAAATATTTCCTAAGATCCATCCTAAACCTCCCCTGATGCAACTTGAGGCCATTTCCTCTCATCCTAGCCCTTGTTACTCGGGAGAAAAGACCTACCCCCACCTCGCTACAGCCTCCTTTCAGGTAGTTGTAGAGAGCAATAAGGTCTACCCCCAGCCTCCTTTTCCCCAGGCTAAACAACTCCAGTTCCCTCAGCTGCTCCATGCAAGACTTGTGCTCCAGACCCCTCACCAGCTTCATTGCCCTTCTCTGGAACTGCTCCAGCACCTCAATGTCTTTCTTGCAGTGAGGGGCCCAAAACTGAACATAGTACTGGAGGTGGGGCCTCACCAGTGCCGAGTACAGGGGGGAATCACTTCCCTAGTCCCACTGGCCACACTGTTTCTGACACAAGCCAGGATGCTATTGGTCTTCTTGGCCACCTGGGCACACTGCTGGCTCACATTCAGCCGGCTGTTGCCCAACAATCCCAGGTCCTTTTCTGCTGGGCAGCTCTCCAGCCACTCTTCCCCCAGCCTGTAGCGCTGCATGGGGTTGTTGTGACCCAAGTGCAGGACCCAGCACTTGGCCTTGTTGAACCTCATCCTATTGGCCTCGGCCCATGGATCCAGCCTGTCCAATGTTTAGGTTTTAGTTCTTCCTCAGACTAAAGGAGATAAGGGTTGAAATGATACACAGTCCATCACGCCCATAATGTGTGTCTTATATCTTGTTTTAACATTTATAAATAAGACATTAGTTTCTGAGACCAATTTTTTGGCACTGGCACAAGCATCTTCCTGTACTTATTAATAACAGAAGGTCTGACTGCCATCGGTGATGCATAAACTATGTTACAAGCTAGAATAAAAAAACTCCCTACTACATGCAGGTATTGGATAAGAATAATTTTTCCCCTCAGTCATATAGTCATCATCTCTAATTTATCTTGCCTGCTGGTAATGCTTTTAAACCCTGTTCTGGAAAACATTGGAAAAGCTTTTTATTTTCCCAAGCAAACTTACACAAGTCAAATAACAACAAATGAAACATTGATTTCTTTCTTCCTGCTCCTCCCTTCACATACTGAGGCAGTAGCTTCCTATGTGGTTTATCTGAATGACTGATAAAAACCCAACCAAACAAAACCCCAAGAAACTGCTAAGCATTCCTTCTCCTGTACTCTTTTAGTTGGTGTAGCCTTCTCAGTTCTGCTTCACATTTACGCACAGGTTAATACAGAAATAACAATTCAGAACTGTACCACTAAAGTGCATTTTCTAAGTGGGCATTTTTTGCAGAAAAATACTTTCGGGTACCCATGAAAAGTAATAATCACAAACATGAACGGTTAATTTTGACTGCAACAGGAAACTGTTTCATTCTTCTACAATAAGAGAACATTTCACAATGCTCAGAAAAAACAATCTAAGAAAAGTTGTGGCAACAAGCAGTACATTTAAGGTCTTACTTGGAATAAATGTTTCACTTCAATAGATGAAGGAAGAATCAGAGATTCAGATTATAGTGTCATGGTAAAATGATACTAATTTCTAAGTTTAAAACAATACAGCGTCTGAATATATTTTCTGTAAACTGTAATGTGGGAAACAAGATGGTCTAAGGGACTGGTAATAGCTACAGAATATCTTCTCTCTCAGTCGATGCTTAAAATATTGTCTTGGTTGCTAGATGAAAACAAACAAACAGACACACAGGGAAAAAACCATACCCCAGGCACTACAATATAATAGCTTTTCAGAAGCCTGTTGCTACAGCACACTATTGCCTGTCCTCTCCAATAGGAGATGAAATTTTTTAGCTCTGGAAGCTTTTTCCACATCATTGTACATGTGCCCACAATTCATTTTTAACTATCCTGCATTTAAACGAAAGCTAATATAAATACAGTTTTTAAATAACAGCTTTGTTACTCTCCAGTTATACCACAGAGTAGAGTTGAAACTCAAGCCATCAAGAGATGAGTACAAGAGGGAGAGAGCCTGCAGTTGTAACAGAAGTAAATCCCACTTGGTACAGCTCGTTGTCCCCAGGATAATTTTTCCCCACATAGTAAGCAGAATTCAAACACAAGAAAATGCTTAAAAAGGGAAGTGAAATGACATAGAGCAAGCAAATAATAAATCCTGCATGAATTTACACTTATAGATGAATGTGTGTTTCAGTCTCCCAACATTTCTGTACATTTCTCTTCTCTTCAGAAGAATGGGAAAAAGCATAAAGAGATGATGACAATATTGATGTGATGCATATTATTTTAATAGTAAAATTTCCTCCTGAAATCATACAGTTATTATAAGAACCATTGAACCAAAAGGAAGAAATCATTATGGGAAATTATACCTACATTATAAACGTCAGCTTGGCTTCAAATATCTCAAAACCTGTTTAGCAGTGGAGGGGCTCCACTGGGATTTTAGAGCTTCATCCCAGCTTAACCAATACACTCTGTACAACACATTTCACTAAACCAAGTCTGCCCTTTCTTAGGACCTGTGCTAAACATATTAAAAATATGGTATGGCATTATCAGTCATGGCTAAACAAACATCAGCAACAACACCTCTTCAGTCATGTTAATGACACCATACAGCTGCAAATTAAATTAACAAGCTATTATGATGACACTGTATTTAGGAATGGTCCCACTCATAGTTCTTCATATGCAGAAAAAACATTATTTTTTCTTAAGCATTTCACTGCTTTTTTCAAAGCACCCAACATTTGGATGTTTCACAAACATTTCAAAGCAAGTGGAGCATCCAACAGTAACAGCGAAGGATCCAGCAGTTTCTTCTTTGTTAAAACAGGTACAAAATTAATAAGAAATATATATAATTTTTACAGCTTGGGAATGGAATAAGATTATAGTGAAAACGTTTTTTTAAAGGTTTTCTATACTTTATAATTCCTTCATTTTGCTTTCAAACAACGGATGGGTTCTATAAATTAACTTGTGAAATTATATTACTTTCAAATATTTACAAGCAGATTTTAACATATAACTGGGATGAACTCAGCTTACCAAACTATTTTAGTATCTTATTTGTAAGCATTGCATATAAATAAAGAATCCCTAATAATATATGTCTTCTATTTAATTTCAAATTGACAAGAGCAGCATTAGTTTCTCATTTTACCTTGTGTCCTATGTCTCTCTCCCTCATGTCCCTGTTTTGTCTGCATCATCTTGAACAGGAAAGAGTTTTCAATATTTACACTGCATTTTTTCATTTAGATGACAGATTTGGAACTAGCTGTAATTATTTATGAGTTTATGAACTAACTATGACCTGACTTTGTGAATTATATGCATACACTAAATCATATCAGCAATGTAAACCTCTGGAAACGTGTCCAAGAAGGATTTGAAAAGGGATAAAAAAGGATACTGAGAAAAATGATGGTGTCCCACAAAGAAGTAATCAGCAAAGGCCCTTCAAAGGTGACAGACAGTGTGCGTGCCTTGTGAGAAAAGGTTGAGGGAGCCTGGCTTGCTTAGTTCAGTGAAAAAAAGGCCGAGGGATGATCTAATAGCAACATACCACTCCTTCTGAAAGGATGACAAACTCAAATTCTTCTTGGTAGTGGCAGGTGGGGCTCCATAACAAAAAGTTAATATGAAAAATTGTCCTGAAAGAGGCTCAGTCTTGGAAAAAAGTTCTTCACAAGGATAGCAGTGCAGAAATGCTGCAGTATTGCCATTCCTGGGGGTTTTCAGGACTCGGCTAGACAGACTCACAGATGACCAGATGTTCTGCTGGTGATAATCTGCTTTAAGCACCAAGTTAGACTACATCACACCAATGGGCCTCTTCCACCCAACACGTCTGTCTGCCTTTGAGCATGCATGCCAAAACTAACCTCTCTGCAAACACTTGAAAAATCAAGAACTGTCATTTTGATTATCTGGTTTTGAGTTCCCAGGAAACCTCAAAATTAATTTCAACAGCAGCTCTAGGAAAAGCATTCAAAGAGATGGAAGAGGATGGAGACTTAACACAAAGCAGATGACATCTGGGGATTAGGTGTTTGGTATGTGGTAAACCTATGACTGGCAGTCACTTGTGCACCTCTCTCATTTTCTACATTCTGGCACATTGTTATGACTTGCTTTTTAAGATCAAATAAAACTTTTATTCAAAGAATACTTTTAAGGCCACTATATTCACAGATAATATGTCCCCAGGAATGAGTTCAGTTTGAGCCTGTTTATAAAGTCCAGTAATATCGAGAGAAAATAAACACAGCTGCACACAGACTTCATTGCTTAGTGTATGTAAGAGTGAGACAGTGAGGCAATTCCACACAGGAAGACAGAGGCATCACACATTTAGAGAAGGAGAAACCACCCTTGGAGGGAGGAGGTGCAGCTGGCTCTGTATTTACATCACATTTGTCTAGGCTTAATTTTTTTTTTTATTTGTTTACACTGGGTCACCCTAATTTGTCAAACATTTCTAGAAATCCCTAAAAATACATTCATTACCCTCTTCCACAGAGGGACTTCAGAGATGGATAATAGACAGAAAAATGTGGAACTAAGGGAAAGTAAAATACTGAAAAAATGGTTTGTGAATGAATGGAGATCGTTGAGAGATATGTCATCTGTTCCACAAACCCAAGAAGCTTAAGAGGTTGCCCTGTACAAACATCATTTCCAATTGCCTTTAAAAAAGGAAGATGTAAGTTCTGTAGAGAGTCATGCACACAGCTGCTCAGCACCATGCAGTTTGTTTTCAGATCCTGTATTATCTAAATTTCCTGTGTGTGACAAGGAATAAAAATGGTAGAAGACACACTTTCAAAGTAACACACGTCATTTTTTCAATGTAGCGCTTTAAAGCTTAGCTTGAAAGTTACAGGCTTCAGAACTGAGTGTACTAGAGGTTTAGGTACTTCTCATGGTGAGAATCAAACTGCAAAATAAATTAACATCAAACTACTTCAAGTTAAGATTTTAAGAAAAAACCTCATGTATTCTTCTAGGAAACAAAAGACAAGAGCATCCTTTCCTGTACATGCAGATACAGACTTTTGTAATAAACCTGGGCCAAAAAAAAGGAAAAAATATATGGAATTTACATATCAATACCCTGACTTTGAGACATATTCTTAATATGGGGGTAAACCCACGTTACATGCACGTATCTGTTCTTATACTAAAAGCCAGAGATAGATGAAGAATTTAGGTACAAGAAGAGACTTTTGGCCATGCATCGAAACAAGAAACTAGTCCAATTTTCCAGGCAGATGTTACATGGTATCTCCCAATATCATTCTTTAGTCAGAATAAGCAAGCTTACTTGCTCTTTTCTATGCTGAGACAATCCTTTCCCCAAAATCTCAACTTATTTACAAAACATATGAAAAGGAAAATTAACATCTATGAGTCCTCAAAAAGCAGTGCCAGGTAAGTACAAGTACCGGTTCACTACATAGGATACTTTTAAGACTTACATATCATATATACAGTTTCAAATGAGTATTACTCATTTTTTTAAAACACAGCATCTGTTTTTCTGAAGCCTTAACAGCGCAGGAATGCTTAAACTAAACCAAACAACAGAGCTAAGATAACAAGAAAAGGTTTGCTGCTTTAATCTAAGCACATATTTCCAGCATACTTGTAGTACTTCTGTGTGCATATTATTTCCCAAAGAGCAATTACTACCAACATCAGTTTTATTTCCATTGTCTTAGCATTTTCTGGTGGTATTTTTTTAAACATCAATCTAAACCTGCCACCAAAAAGCTATTTCACAGCTGCTGAAGACATTCTATCCACCTTATACCCTTATACCTCATGAGGATTATTCAACGCCTAGCAAGCATTTCTTTTCTAATTATTCAAAAATACCTTGTCTAGGTTAGTCTATTGTATTACTGTACCCCTCTTTCCTCTCAGAACTCCCTTCCCAACATATTCATATTTAGTTGTACTTTAGGAATGTATGTCTCACATATTAGTGAAATATATGCAACCAACCAATCAACCAACCATTCACTTTCAAACTGACACTGTTTTATCTTCAATATGAGACCCTTTTTGCAACATACTTGTTCCAAAATAATTTTTCTCTTTACAACAAATGTTCTAAATATGCAAAAAAAAAGTATTTTTAGAGTTATAATTTATTTTTACTGATTTATGAAACAGAGCCATCTAATATAAAATGCAAATAAATTATTTATTTTATGCTATTTAGGTTAGAACAAAAATAACAGTAGCTTCTCTAGGCCTCAATGGTGTTGGTTTAAAAATATCTTGTGATGATGCTTTCTCAGCTCACATTGTGCTAACCACTTATATACTGCATCGACTTGTACTAGTTATTCCATAAGTAAGTAGAGGTAAAATCACAGAATAATTAAGTCACACAAAATATCACCCTTCACTATATATGACAATTAAGTACTAACATTTTAACACTCACACTGATAACCAAGTTATACAAAGATGCAAATTAAAAAAAATGGCATGAAAGAACAAACCAGGAGAGGGAAAAGGAAAAAAGTTGGTAGCAGGATACCTTCTTTTGTCTGTTTTCAGCAGCAGCCAACTGAGCTGACATTCTTTCTTGCATTTTCCTGCAATGAGCCATAACAGCTTCCAAAATGGACAGAGGGTTCATGCATATTGGCTTCTTTTCTTTATCACCAGCACCTGCTTCAAAGTCTCTCTGAAGAGCCAGAAATGGGTCACTCAGATTAAATCTTCCATATCGCTCCTGGATAAAAACCTCTTTGCGCCGGGCCTAATAAAGAAAGCAAACAGACAAAGAATAAAACTAAATGCATTCTTTTGAGTACATCCACAAATAGAAGAGACCTAAACCCCAGGGAAAGTTATGTAACTTATTTACAGTTTTTAAATATGTTCTTTAGGTATTTTTTTACTATTGCTAAAAGAAATAGTCAGATATGATGCACACAGATTTCATTATAGTCCATACAATTCACTACAGAAACCAACCGCTCCCCTTCTCAATTCCATACAGAAATATCAGTTTGGAGCAGTTTCACAAGTATCACAAAAATAACATCTTGTAAATTGGCTAATACACAGAGAGGAAAGGGAAGAAAAACATTCTAAAATAAAGTTTTCTATTTCTGTGTATTAAAATGATGCTAGTAAAAGATAGAAAAACACGCTTTGTGTTTACTGCAGTACCAAAATAAATATTTTTCAAATAAAAAAATTGACGGTATGTTTACATAAACAGAGATTTTCATAAGTAATAGCAGCCAAGCAGAGAGCAAAAACACCAAGGCATTTCTGAAATTAAGATACTTCTCATATCTGTACAGAAAAATCATATGTTTCTCCATACCATTATTTTAAAACATAATTATATTTCCAGACTACAGTACAACACTTTATTGTCATAACAAAAAATATTACATGATAAAGATCAGAGGTAGTTTGGCTTGACAAATTTTTAGTTCTTCAGCCCAATGTGAAAACAAGATCAGCTTCACAGAAGGTATTTTTAATACACAGTTCACAGGAAGGCCACAGATAAATACTGACTTCTAACAACCTTCATAGAAAATATTGTTCCAAAATCTCAGGCCTATTACCCATCTAATTTGGGGGGGAGGGGAAACCAAATCAAAACAAACAAACAAACAAAAAATACCCACCACAAAACCCCATCAGAAAGTTTGAATGATTTCTAAAATTTTGTTGTGGTGCTTTTGTGCTTGTACATATAACAGAGAGCAGAAGGAAGAAAGCCAAACCATTATAGCACAAATTGTGGAAGAAAATAAAAGCCCGTTACCTTAAAAACTAAATGTCACCAAAGCAGTTCTATAAATAAGTATGTCTCAAAAAATCAGAAAAAAAACCCCAACAGAGCAGAGAAACACCATCAGAGAGCAGAATCCTTCCAAAAGTGGATAAAATCTTATATCTGTGATTTGGTTCAAAGTCAGGGAAGAAGAAGTGAAAAAGAGGAAGAATAAGCCAATTCTGAGATAGAAAAGAGGAGGATAGGGCCTAAAGGTTACCAAATGGGTTAGTAGATCATTTGGAAAGCTTGAAGTTAAAATTGTAACATATGAAAAGGTCATAAAAGGTAACACACATTTTGGGGCATGGGAAACCAAAGAACATAAGAACTATGTTAGAAAAACTCTCCAGGGACTAACTACAAATAACATACCTTAGTGAATGACCAACTTTTCCTTATATATTGTCTACAAAATTGAAATGTGGGAAGGTGAAAAAGAATTTGACTGCAACAGAAATAAGTGTGCCTACATATTCTGATGCTTAAAATACTTCTAGTCTATTTTCCTATTTTGATAGTATAAATAGAACTTCAAGATACTTTTTATAAAAACAGGCCTTGGGGGCATAACTTCAGAAAAAGCTTACAGAGCTCATTCAGACTTAAAGTCTGGGTAGGCTTACAAAGTCAGGCAGTAATTCATTGAAGAGACAAAATAAGCTGATTTTTTATTAATTGCCTTGCAAATAACCCTTAATTAGTCTAAAAGTTTAATTCCTTAATGTTTAACTTAGATTTTAAAATTAAATAAAATAGCTAGTTCCAAAGGTAATGTTACAAAGCCGGGTGGGGAGTGGGGAGGGACTATATTCGTAGCTCCTGGTTCTATGTAGTGAAGTTACAGGGCAATACACAGCTTAGGAATTCAACCTTTGTGTAAAGGAAACAATCAAACCTAAAAGCCTGACCCTAAATAGATTAAAGTGCTAAGCAGCCAAACAAGATGACAAACTCAAGCAGGTCAAGTATTTAAATGGAGATGGAGGCACAATCCATATATAAATTATCAGCAGTGTAAAAGCCACTTAGTATATATTAAAAAAGAAAAAAAAACCAGTGAAATAATGGGTATTTTCCAGGTTTTTTTATGACCCGTGACCAGCTGTCCTCTTGGCAAATACTGTACATATGCAATATGAATGTATTCTTTGAAATGTTCTCTAACATGCATAGCGATTACCAGAGCAAGCAAGGTAAAGGCTCAATGCGCACCTGCCAAAATAGTAACGGGACTAAGCAAAAGATGAAACTATATAGAAGGGATGAACTCCCTCTGAATGAAAATCAAAACAATCTACTGGCATTAAGAATTAAAGTGGCTACAGGAAAATCCTAACCCAACCAGTAAAGTCAGCTCAGGATGCTTCCAACTCAAAAGGGAGTAAAATGTAAATGCAAACTATTAAAACAAATGTTTCTATGTTTCTAGACAAGGACTAAAAATAAAAGAATAAAATGATGGGATGAGGATGCATGATTTCAAATGAAGATACCAGAATAAAAGATAAAGCAGAAGCTTGGCAGAAGGGAAACAATGAGTAGTTCCCTAAAACTTCGGCAACAGACAAGGTAGGCTTGGGCTTTTTCACATGATTCCTCCAGCTCCTAAATAATATTTCTGTCCCTTTGCACTTCACTAAAGTACATCAGACGAGAGAAATAGAAATACTAGAATCAGAAAATTTTCTCTCTTACATCATCTTTCAGCACTGAATTTCAAGTCATAAGAGCTAGTAGCAAGTATCATGATATCTGTTTCTTATGGCACTCGTTATCTGGGGATGTACATTCTAATGTCATACGGTTAATTAATCCTTGAAAATAGCCTCTGCATAATTTGGTGGCTGCGCTAAAACAGCACTAGAAGCGTCTCATATATTAACTACAATTGCACAGCAATATATACAGAAAATTACATTTAAAATGTTGATTTGTGAATAATTAACTGAATGAATTTTCAAACAGAAAATTTTCAAAGCCAGACAGAATATGCACCCACTGCAGGAGTTAATCAGGACTGCTGCATTGTGAAAGGTACTATATGAATTTATAAACTGTCAGCTTTATTTTTCTGTACATAGCCATTTGCTCAGCAACTAACCTTTTAATGGAAGGTCTGAGATTGAAAGTATTTAAAGGTATAAAAAGATGTCCATGGGAAAAGAAACTTTTTGCAGCCTGTGCCAGTGGTACACAAAATTATGACTTCAGCTAAATCCTCCAAAAGGTAACTGTTAATGAAAACTGACAGTAAGACCACACAAATAAAGAGAAAATATCCAAAAACAAAGAAAAAAACCCCAAACCTTTAAATAGTTTACTAATGAAATTCACTACTGCAATAGAGTAAAAGCTTAAACATAAGTACAACAGCTTTTGAATTCAGTCCAGTAAGAACATCACATTTATACAGAGCTTTTAAATCCTTAAACAGGATCTGAAACATTAAACAAGGAGACTGAAATAAGAGGGCAAAACCCCAAAGTTTCTTTATGGACAGGCTGGGCTGTAGCATTATGTTAGATCACAGAATCAGAGAATGATATGGGTTTGGAAGGGACCTTCGAAGATCACTGTAGTCCAAGCGCCCTGCCAGAGCAGGTCCATGTGGAGCAGGCTGCACAGGAACGTGTCCAGGTGGATTTTGGATGGACTACAAGTTTATACTAAAAAAAAAATACAGTAGAACTGAAAAACACCTTCAGAAGGGAGTGTAAGATGATCAAAAGGTACAACACGGCTTCTCTTCAAGGAAGAGCTAATTAGAAACAGGAGTTTTCAGTGTGAAAAACAAGCAGGGAGAAACATGCCAAAGGTCTGCACCCTGACAGGACAAACAGCAATCGTCTTGTGATCTAATGAGGGAAATTTGAGTTGGACACAAATTCTTCTCGCTAAGAGCAGATAAGCACTGGAACGTGTTGCCCAGGGAAAATGTATAACCTCTGTCATTGGGAGATTTCCAAAACTAGATTGGATAAGGCCATCAGCAACCTGATCCATGTTTGACGTTAGTCCTGCCTTAAGCAGAAGATTGGACTGAACGATCTCCGGGGGTGCCTTCCAACCTGAATTACTCTATCATTAGCGATTTCTTCTAGGACTGTTATTCTGTACCTCGCAGATGCTAGCGATCTTCTCAAGTAACAAATGACAAAAATGGGTTCCCAGAGGAAGGAAAAACAACCAAATACTTATTGGTGGAAGAAGTCTTATGTCTTGCTTCGAATCATGAAAATACTGTATATCACCCAGAAATTAGAACTTTTAGTCTGTGATGTTTTCAAAAATGAAAAAATCAGCACTGAACAATCCTAGGGATTACAAGGGGAAGGTTTGCTCTCAAGCTTTCTCTCCTATGTCTGCAGCCAACAAGAATCTGGAGGATCAGGCTGTTAAGTTAAACCACTGCTTTTGTTACGCTCTCAGGGAGCCTGTCTCCTACCACCTACACCAAGACACCTCATTCACTCTTACACCAACTTTTTTCACACTATTCAAGTCACCTCACTGCATCTATCTGGGCACTTCCATCTCTCAAGCTGAGCCTTTGCAGTCGCTGACCCCATTTAATGACTGGCAGACGAAGACTGGAAACAGGGAGCACAGGGAGAGGAACAACAGGAGTGGAGGTGTCTGAACGATGGGCTGAGGGCAAAGCTGCAAATCCAGTATAAGAACTGCCCTGGAGTCAATTATTTCTTATGTTCCACTTCAGAAGAAGAAAAAAAATAATACCTATTTTCAGTTTCAATATTTTCAGTTTTCTATTTTCAATATCTATTTCAAACTGAGAATTATGAAGTCTAATTAGATTCCCTCCACCCCCGCTATTCAAAGAAGAATGTAAGAGGGCAGGGAGACCTTTAAATAGTATCCATTTACTGTGGACCTAAAGCTAAAAGTATAAAAAAAGCAAGGAAAACCAAATACAACCCATTAATATATAAATAAGAAATAAGCCAAATAAGGAAAAATAAAAAATGAATCACATAGTATGTTATACTGTTAGTTTTCTTTCAGTAATAATGTATGTTGATATAAGTTGCACACATTTGCCAAAATGAGTTTTCATAATCTGCTTACATAATCAGTAGCAGAATATATAAGCAACAGCATTTTTAAGTTTAATACTGCATTTTTCCCCCAATGTATCTCAGAGTTTCCTCTTCGTTTACCTGCCAAGTAAAGAGTTCAGCAAGTCCAAGTCTTCCATGCAGCAATTGATGATAAACATCAAAAATAGGACTGCGTGTCCTACGCTCCTCTGGAACAACGGAACTGAATTAAAGCTGCCCCAGAACCCTTCAACAAAATTTCCTTCCTTTCAAGAGCGTTTGTTCCTCTGGTTAATTTCCTTTTCCACATATACTAAAATTGTTTCAACAGATGTTGATAGCTTCATATAATATTTTCTCTTGACATATGTATTAGGGAGTGGTAAAAAGTTTTCTAAAACTAACCAGCACAGAAAAGGAGGCAGTAAAAGCTTATTTTATGTCTTATGTTAAAGATGAGGGTAAACCCTTCATCCTAAATAAAACTGAAAGGGTAATAGATTTTTAAAAAAGCAAGGTGGCTGAAAGAGAATGTGTTTATAAATCTTATTTAGTGGCATTTTACAGTGTCTTGAAATGATTTATTTAAGCAAAAGAGAATTATCTATGAGTATATACTCACAATAAGAGCAGAGCTTTCAGAGACACCTGCAAAACACCAGGGTGGGGGTGGAGGATGTGATGTCTTACTATGATTAATTAAGAATGACTCTTTAAAAAATACTAGCAATTTTGCTACACGACAGCATGTGGGGGCTTTGTTTGTTGTGGTGTTTTCGTTGGGTTTTTTTGTTGTTTTTTTTTTGGTTGGTTGGTTGGTTTTTTTAAAGCAGATGTAAATGAATGTTTTCAAAGTACCATATGAGATCCTACTTCCACGTAAAGTTTTAGAGAACAAACTAAAACCAGAGATGTAAACATCAATGACTGTTGAAGAAATGGTATCTTGCAGCACGATTTCTGTCAATGAACACGTGACGTTTAATTTCTCCTTACACTATTAACCAAATTCCTTTCTTCATCACTGTGACAGTACATACCTACGCAAAGTCTACCAGAGAGTTAGATTGTAATGAACTCAATATCACATGAAAAAATATTTAAACAATGTATTCAAACTGTCTGTTTCCACGTTAAGTGTCAAGTATCATAAGACAAAAATGTACAATTTAAGGATGAAAAAAATGGAAATTCTCTGCAGAAGATTGATGATCATAACAGGCTGCTAGTTCAAAAAGAGTGAAAACAGTAGAAAGAATTGAGAAATGGGAGGATGTAATTCGGCAAGTCAAACAAAACAACATACAGATTGATTATGCTCTGACAGACCTATGTAATTGTTTCATATTATAAAAAATATTTACAGATGACTGATCAGGATCATGAAAGAATTCAAGTCTTTCAGTAGAGGTACTAATAAAGGAAAGAAAATACACAAGTTTAGTTTAGTAAGGCCTAAATACTCACAAAACCCATTCAAAACTATCTTGGAGCAGTGTCTTGTAACAGCCATAAGCCCTGCAAATACATCAGTGAAACTCATTGCAGGGAAGTAGGTTGCATGGAAGTGGAGATACAATCAGTTTTTCTAGAAAAAAGCATCAACCATTTAAATAAGAGTAACAACAAAAAGCTGCATCATTCTCTCATTCACAACAGCCCATAGAACTTTTCCAAAAATTTGTAATTCACAAAGTGCTCCTTTCTCTCAGAATCACATAGCTTTACATCCAAGCTTTTCAAAAGCATTTTTCAAGGTAAAAAGAAAGCTCTGAATATAAGCCTGTATGTTGTTTTACAAGGCTATCCTCAGTAACCTCCGTTTAAGAAGTTATACAAAAAAATAATTTTAAGGCATAGAAGGTCAGATTTTACCTAGCAGCTAATGAAAACAACAGCAAACCAGATTTTCTCTATTTCATGCCAAGTATTCAAATATTAAAGTGTTTTGCAAAAAGCTGTAAAATTTCCTCTCCTCTGCACTAAAATGCAGACTTAACAAAAGCACAACATGTCTAAAAATTAATTCAAATCTCTCTGTGTATAGAAGGATAAACTTTTAATTAACACTTAAAGTCCTGATTTACAATATAACAGAAAGCACCGAAGAAGAATTATACAACCAAGGGAATGATCAAGCCTGAATTTCCTGTGGGGTCTGACTCCATAAAAAGTGAATATCCCCCCAACAGCACCAGTTCAGTACTCCCCCAATATTGTTAAGTAGCACAACCTGCTTCCATTTCTCCCTGTCACCTGACAAAAACCTCCACAAAAGACAGACATACACTTCCAATTCTAGTTTTCTCCCCTAGAGTAATGAAAATCCACTATTTTGAGGTTGCACATTTAAAAATGAAAAAGCCATATTACAAAGGTAAGATCAGGTATTAACAGATCAGTACCAACAAGGAAAAGCAATACAGTCACTATAAAATATTCTTCACTTCTTACAGATAGAAAAGGTGAAAGTTGGGCCTTGCACAAAGGAGAAAAAGCTCAAGTCGTGAAACAGCATGTGGTTTTAATTGAGATGAGCCATCCAGATGTTCTATATAAACATGACTTTAGACCTATTTTATGACAGCTGTGTTGACTGATGCCCAAACAGTTGAAAATTATAGGCCAGTATTTGGTAAGGAAGTATCACTGTTCGATGCTCTGATTACCTAACCACCCAGACATTTCTTTCTGAAAATAACACAGATTTTCATACCGATAATGAGTCTCAATGGATAGAGGAGATTGAGCTTTCCAGTTACTTTAAATAACCATTTGTCATCTAGGCTTTTTTGCATGTTAAAATTTATAGTTCAAATTCATGCAAATCAATTCATAGTTCTTTGCATGGAAATCTGTCAGCCATTCTGCTGAGGTACTGAAGGAAATCTGACTTCACCTCTAACCAAAAAAAAACAATTTAACCTCCACGCTTAGCAGTTTAAAAGTTTTTTCAGCTCAGTAGCAGACAAAACATAGCAAAGGCATAACAGAAAAACTTTAACTAAATCAATCTGTTTCTTTTTCATTTACAGCACTTAGATTTTCCTATTTCCAAGCTAGCAAAATCCCAGTTAAAATATCATCCCTTATTTCTGCATGGCAATGATGTGATTACCAAACTTTAATTATTTTAAGGAAAAGGCCTGCAGATTATGAGTTTACAGTGCAATCAACATGGGTTCACAAGGGGAAAGTGCTGTTTAACTAATTTGATATCTTTCTGTGATAAGGTCACCAGCCCAGTGGATGAAGGGAAGGCAGTGATGTAGTTTTTCTGGATTTTAGTAAGGCTTTTGATACTGTCCCTCACAGTATCCTTCTGGACATGTTGTCCCACTGTGGAATAAGCAGGTTCGTGGTGCACTGGGTGAAGAACTGGCTGAAGAGCAGGGCTCTAAGGGGCTACATCTGGCTAGTGACTGGTCATCAGCAGTGTTCCTCAGGGTTCAATTCTGGGGTCAGTTCTAATCAATATATTCATCAGCAATCTGGATGCAGGAGTGGAATGCACCATTAGCAAGTTTGCTGATGATACCAAACTGCAAGGTGCAGTTGACTCTCTTGAGGGACAAATTGCCTTTCAGAGGGATCTAGATAGATTGGAGCACTGGGCAATGATTAATGGGGCGGAATTTAACAGTTGAAATGCCAGATTCTGCACCTAGGATGGAGTACAAGGTGCAGTTGACTCTCTTGAGGGACAAATTGCCTTTCAGAGGGATCTAGATAGATTGGAGCACTGGGCAATGATTAATGGGGCGGAATTTAACAGTTGAAATGCCAGATTCTGCACCTAGGATGGAGTAACACCAGGCACAAGTATAAATGGCGAGAGGACTGGCTGGAAAGCAGCCCTGCAGAAAGGAATCTGGGGGTGCTGGTTGACAGCAGGCTCAATTCGAGTTGGCAGCTGCCCCAGCAGCCAGGAGGGCAACCCACCGGTCAAGAGAGGCAATATTCCTGCAGTATTCAGCATTGGTGTGGCCTCACCTCGAGCACTTTGCACAGTTCTGGGCCTCACAATTTAAGAAGGACGTGAAGGTCCTTGTTGCCATCCTCTGGACGCATTCAAAGCTAGTGAAAGAGCTGGAAGGTATGTCCTATGAGAAGCAGATGAGGACTTTAGGCTTGCCTAGTTTGGAGAAAAGGAAGCCAAGAGGTGACTTCACTGCTCTCTACAGCATCCTGAGTAGGTGAAGGGGAGAGGGAGGTGTTCAGCTCTTCTCTCTGGTATCCAGTGATAAGATGCACAGGAATGGTTCAAAACTGTGCAGGGGGAGGTTTAGACTGGACATTAGGAAGCATCTTTTCACCAAGAGGGTGGTCAAATGCTGGAACAGGCTTCCTGGAGAGGTGGTCTATGCCCCCTAAGGCTGTCAGTGCTTAAGAGGCATATGGATAAAACCCTTAATAATATACTTAAACTTGGTCAGCCCTGAATGGGTCAGGCAGTTGGACTGGATGTTTGCTGTAGGCCCCTTCCAACTGAAATAGTCTATTCTATTCTATTAACAATATATATTTATTTGAGGTAGAGTAAGAGAGTAAGAGAATTCAATGTTTTCAAATCATTTCCAGTATTCACTGGAAGGTAAATATGTATTGCCTCCAAGAAAAATTGTATTCTTGGTATTGCCCCTAGTGAAGAGGGTGAACAAACAATTAGATTTAACCAAATAAATTTGATTTCTAGAATGGAACATTTTAAAGTAAACAGAATACTCAACCACATTTAATAAAGGGCACAAACCCCAAAATATACAAACTTTAACGCAATTTTCTAGCTAGAACTGTCTTTGCAGATACCATTACCTAGAAGTCCCTGATTTCAAAATTCTCATGTATCAGCTTATATTTCCACAATACCTAGCTAAAAATTTTACTCTGCTATTTGAGAGAGAACTTACTAGAATCATTGTTGCTCTATTTTCTCAATTTTTCCATTTATTCGCACAAATGGAATGCTGGCTTTTATAAGAGACCTAGTGCCAAGTATTTTTAGTGCACTGCCAGGGCTTTTCAGACAGATGCCTTTCTCTGGGAGAATTACAGGTGGAAAGACCAATCCACCAGTCACACCAGCATCAAAATGGAGTGGGAGGGAGAAAAGCACAGGAATACGTACATCCGAGCATGACAGAAGTAATGAGTGCTATGTGAGTATTTTGACAAGTGTTGAATTTGTAAAGGCCTCCAATCAAATCTCTTGTCATATTCATAATTATTTTTGTAAAAATTACTACCATAATTTATTTGGAAGAACGAAGAACAAACCTTATACATTTTTTTCTTCAGCAACAGTAACATGAAGAGACACAAAGACAAAAGAAAGAAGTGTTATGTTATCAGTTGTACTTCAGTGTTACCCTCCACAAAATTAACTGTACCATTTATTGGCATAGAGCAAATGGCCTGTGTATGTTCTCTTAACCAAAAATGGAAAATTTCACTTAACATCATAATACAGATAGAATGACCCAGTTACATTTCTCATTGGCAGCAACATGAGTAATGATGGCAATCAGGTAAAACATTTTAAATAAGTCATGCTAACAATGAAGTCACAGTTGTATTATTCATAAAGATCACAGAAACTGAGAAACAGTTACATCACTATAATCTTGGAAATTTTTAGTATTATTTTTACAAATAGTGTGTGTATCTCTACTCACTAGTTTACGGTGGATTATGCAGAAAGATCTGCATTAATGGCTTCAAGCTCCAACAGGGCAGGTTTGGACTGAACATTAGAACAGAATTTTTCACAGAAAGAGTGGTCAGGCATTGGAATAGGCTGCCCGGGGAGGTGGTTGAGTCACCATCCCTGCACGTGTTTAAGAGCCATTTAGATGCGGTGTTGGGGGATATGGTGTAGGGGAGAACTTTGTAGAATAGGGTTGATGGTTGGACTCGATGTTCCCAAGGGTCTTTTCCAACCATTTATGTTCCATTGGTAACAATAAAGAGATTCAGATCTTATTTGAAAAACAAAAAGAGACTATTACCAGTTTAACAGTCACTGTTGGAAAGAACGGAGTAAAACAGCTGTTTGCAATGCAGGGCCATAGAGCTTTCATGTTAGAAAATTAGTCTTTTGGTTTCCTACTTGCAGTCTCCAATTTTAAGAGAGCCTGAAATAAGGATATTTACCTGAGTAGTGAGACTTAAGCTTAGTAAAATAAACATATACAGGACTGTTTTAATAAGGTTTACCAAAGTTTTGCTTTGCTCAATGCTTAATACCTCCCTTTGGCAAATAGCAAGTAACTACCACAAGAAGTGACGTAACACTGCTGAAAACCTGTTTTGTCAGTAGCTTCTAGAAGAGGCCTTTATGTGTGTCAAAATACCAGAACCCCTCAGATCAACAAAGTTAATCAGCCCAGGGACTGCTGCTGCTACATCCCCAACATCTATTGGAAAAGGTGAGAGTTTGTTCCATTCATAATGAAGTGCAAGAAAAAAAAAAGGTGTCACTTGAAGGAAAATCCAAATACAGTTCACTTGATACCTTTCATCACGCAAAGAAAAGTATTTGTTGTTAGTTATCCAAGCTTACAGAAGTATTACTACAAAAACCACTGAATATAAGGAAAGCAAATACTTTCATAGGTATCTGAAATGATCTTTTAGGTAAGAAACTACATATAGAGCCAACCTACCGGTACTACAAACAGTATTTCCAAATTATTACAGCATTGCCTCTGGCAGTATCAAGGAAAAGGTGTAAGACTGTCCTTTAATTTTACAATGTTTCCTGAATTTCAGCGTTAGGTTTTGCTGTCTTAAGCAGGCTTGGTCATTTTGTTGTCATGCAACAGAAGCTACTTTCTTACATTGTAACCAACCCTGCAATTCTAATAAATACAGGTTCACACAGATATTTACTGGAATAGTGTTATGTTCTTGAACTGTTTAGCAATAAAGCAGTATGTCAAAACACATCAGGTAACTTTAGAAAAATAAATTTAGCTGACATAATATAAACTAAAAAAAAAAGATATACCATACATAAAAGGATAGGAAAAAAAATTCTGAACATTCTTTAAGGTTGTGTGTAACAACACTTTCAATTAGGTGAACAAAGAGCATGCTGCATTACTTTATAGATACAGAAATCATTCCAAACCAAGCACTGAAAAAATCACTTCTTCTATTAACCTGTCTGAATTTTACTCATACCTCATAGTTTCCTTGCAATCAATTTTAAATAGCTCGCAATAGTGAAATAATATTTTTTGACAGCCAAATTCAGAAAATTACAATAAACTAAGTAACCAGAATCATTGGACAGGTAAAAACAAACTATATTTAAGAGCAGCCAAAATGCATAAGCAACCATAAATAAAGTCAAGAAATCAAAAGCAGTGCTCAGATGAATAAGGACACAAACTTCAGATCACTACCTCCCCAAAATTTAGTAAAAATTAAATTTTTGCAACGAAATTGCAGCATGCAAAAATGACAATGCAAACAAGGCATTATCTAACTTCTATTTCATGGTTCACTTCTGCCACCAAGGCCAACTGCCATCATACTGTCTACAATAACCTTCTGTTAGATACAGTTTAACATCTTCTGCTCCTCCTTCTACTTAATCACCATTTTTCAAAGACACCTGCTACAAAACAGGCTGCCAGAAACCTCTACAGCCACCTTCTGTGTGCTCTTAGTTCTATTCTGTGGTACGAGAGCGCCATGGGATTCGTATTTATAGGAGAATTTCAGATTTGCATTTTAAATTCACAACAACTTAGCATAATTACTGTAGGTAAGAGTCTTCATAATTTATAGGTGGTGTAGCTTCCTGTGAGAGATTACATTTAACATATAGGTAATTTTTCTACCTATCAGTCAATTTAATAAGAACTAAACTATAGGGACTCATTCCCTTTTTCCTAATAGCTCCCGGGTTTCTTCCCCTCTAACCCCAAAGTTCCTTCTAGAAGTACTAAGCCTTATCGTATAATTCTTGTTGACTTTGTGCAGTAGTTTTGAGATAAAAGCTTTATCCATACACAACTGACAATTATGGAGTTGGTAGTAATTCTATTTTAACATGTAACTTAGAGTACAGGCAAAACCAAGTATCACCCCATCACAAGATGCAGAAGACAATAAATACCATTAAAAGGACATGAAAAATCTAATCAATAAATCAGATTTTCTTAACTAAAATCTCTACCTGAAGTAGACAAAATCTGCCTTGGTCAAGTGAAGGAAGCTCTTTTGCTAGATAGAACTCACAGGAAGCAGAAAGGACAGATTAGGCAAGTATAGCTTGTGAGTATCTAAATGCTCTCCTTCCAAATATTTTACTTAATATTTATACGAATATTTTTTTTCAAGGAACAGATAATTCATTACTGAAAATGCTGAGCCAGGCATGAAATGCTCCACAATTTGTATAGTTATTCCAGTATCATTCTTGGTTACCCACCAAAATCCTAACATTGTTACGTAGTATACCATCGTGATAAACTATGATACACTCAGTATTTTTTTTTAATGTTGTTTGATCTTCAAATAAAGAGTTACACAAGTGGTACAGCAATATTTACACATGACAATTATCATCAAAATAATTAATGTTTTCAATGAGATTAAAATAAAACTACGTTATTCAGTATGTAATCATTGTCTGGTGAAACTGAAATACAAGTTTACTAATAATAGCCTTCCCCAATGCACAGCTCAGGACTTGAAATCAAACTAGCTTGAGCAGAAAATGCATTCTGCCCTTTGGGGAGAAAAAAACTCCAGAAGAGCATTTTACAATGACCCATCTGGCAATTTCACAAGCAAGGTCCATCTGTCTTAAATTCAAGAATGATCATAATGGTATAAAGCACTGGGGAATTTCTGGTTTTAGGAAGTGAACACAGGGGATACAAAGTTTTGGGTTTTTTTTAAATTCAGACCAAATCAACTCGTATTTCCTACTATATTTACAGAAACAATGCTGGAATAGGGCATTTATAGGTATACAGTGAATATATCAACAAGTATACAGTGACTGTATCAACAGTTATAGGTAGTGCAGCACAACAGGAACAAGTCTGTGGAGCAACACAATTGGTGCTGTTAGGTTTACACAGAGTCTGAGGATGGTTTGCGAGGCACGTCAAAGCAAAGCTCAGTGGGGACAGTTTCTTCAAAAGTGGGCTTTTGATCTGAATGCTAGGGTAGATTCACCCAAGTGGTTCACTCACACACACATTATAGATATGTAAAAAAATGGCCGTTATCCTAATGAATCCAAACATCTTCTAAGCCACCCATAACACTAGAATTTTCAAATAGCATGTAAGTACAAAGAAACAATTTTTTTATATTTCTAAAATGCAAGACTTTTCAAAACAACATTCAATTTGATTATTAGAAAAGAATGAAGCAGCGTTTTAAAGTAACATTGTATTATACCATTATAGCCTTGGAAACAGAGTGCCTTCCCATTGCAGCTAGTTATTTAAGAAGTTTCTGAAACAATCTGATAATTTCAAAACAAAAGATCTTAAAAATAAGCACTTTTTTTAAGACTTGCTTTAAACTACTGAATTTCTCATGGAATTCAGTACTGATATCCAAGTAGTTCTAAAATGACTAACAGGAGAGTTGGAACCTGAAAACTGGCATTCAACATACTGCACATAATCTATTTTAAAGAAACATTGCTTAATCTACACAGTAATAACTATACTTTCTAAAAGCTGTTCATCCCTAATTTAACGTCTTGTCTTTTAAAACTGGAAGCTTTTCAAGGTAAAGCCAATAGAATGGGTTATTAAACTTAAATGTGGCTATGAGGTGTAATTACATGATGCATTAACTTCTGTCTTTTGACCTATCTATTTCATTACATTAATACCCATACCTTCATTACAAAATTCAACCACGGTTCTTCAAGAACAGTGCCTTGCTAGGGGAAGTCAGAAATTATCTTATGTGGATTTTCAAATCAGAGATAATATAGAAAGTATGATTCATTCTCAGCTCCATTGATTAGCCTGCAGGCCTGTCAAAAGGCTTAGATTCAGGAAGATAAACTGTACTCACAATTTGGGCAGAACAAAATCCCACAGCAGAGATATTTTTCTTCTCATCTTTTTATAAACTTAGATAGTCTAAGTTAGATTCTCTTAGCAGCTAATTAACAAAGTCTGATCTTTCCTAATTCCCTATTCTACAGTTCATATATAGTGCTCAATAACAGACACCTCAAATCACTGCCCTTCCTTCGACTAAGGCCCTAAAAACAATATGACTTTTCTTACCCAGCTGTCTGGTTTTATACCACCTATTTCTGAAAAGTTTAGATCTTGCTGAAACTGGCTAAAAAATTCAAGAGACATTGGTACAAACACATACATAGAAGATAAGCTTTCCTTCCTTAGGAAGTTAAGGTAAAAATTAAATACAGTAGGGCCTACAACCTACAACCAAATTCACCTTGCTGTTCTTACACCATCCTCCTGGCCCAGCCACCACATGCACAAAATCAGGTGATTTGGAGCTCACTTAAGCTCAGAGAAAAGCCATCGCTGTGAAGCAATACCATTGATATTGTCAAATCCAAATTAAACAAAAATATATCTATTGCTGGTATTGGCAATTCTTTTAGCAACATTTTTGTTTCATTGGTGACTTCTCCCAACAATCTGAAGAAGTTGTTCTAAATCTATGCAGTGCAGTATATTAAGAACCTAGTATGATAGGAATTTGCACTTTTTTGTTCACATTAATTACTGCATACCATAGAAGCAAGAATAATGTAAATTTTGATTTTACCACTCACCACCTAATGACATTTACATAGTCAAATAAAGTTATTAAATAAAACAAACAAAAATCCCAACTATGTTGGGATTTAAAATTTTAGGTGGAAAATAACCTACTAATGATTTAACTTTATGAGAGAATCACCACTAAAAGCAGCATTTAGTATTTGTAATTCCACGCCTGACAGCTAACACTAGCACTTCATCATATGAGGGTCAATGCACTTTAAAAAATCCTCTAGGAAGCAGGCAGATAAAGCAAGCACTTTATGGCTGGAAAAAAACCCAACAACAAATGAATGCTCTATTTGAGGTCACAGTTGCGGGAGGCCAGACCTGTGCTTTGATTATGTGGCCACATTACCTCCACATTAAGAATATATTATCCCCTTATTACAGGCAGGCAGTTTATTTGGATAATTGAGACAGATGGAGGCAGTAGCTATAGTTAAGTCTCCCTCCTTTTCTAACTATATGCACTTCCAATAGCAATTAAACAGCGTGTTATTTCTCATTAGTGAAATAACTTTAATGATTTAAATGTTAAACTGAATTTAACTTTAATTGGCATGCAACCTTGATCACGGAGCTACTAAAAGAAAGAAATTACAGATTCAAAAAAGAACCATCTTAAGTCATTTGTTGTAGCAGTTATATAAAACCATTGTCCTAATGAGAAAGATTTACACAAAGATCACCTGCTTTGAGATGAATCCTGATGTTGCCCTCTGCAGCAAATTAACTGTTCACTCGGGGAATAAATCTGGAAGTTTAACCCTACATGTGACAAAGGTTCTCTTCTTCCAAGGCCACTGGTCCTCAGAGGGCTGAACTTGTCCAGCAACTTTAATTGCACTGACTGATAATTACTGTAACTTTTTCAAATCTGAGTTTCTCTTTGATATTCCAGACAGCCAATGTTCTTAAAAAAATAAATACTGTTCAAATATACATTAATTCAGCAAAATACTGTGCGTTCTATATTGTACAAATCAGAGTATACTGTAACAAATTTGTACACGCTAAGGGTAGAACTCCCCTCAGCTTTCTCTGTTTATATCAAAGCAACAAAATGCTACTTTTACAGCAATAGTAGGAGACATTGACCCAGTTAGACAAAGTTTCTATCACTGAAACAGGAATCAACAGCCTTTTTTAGAAATAGGAATACTATGTGTCCTTACAGATCTGCAGTTTTGCATTTTATACAAGGAACAATGATGCATTGTGAAAATGTGGAAGATTACAGATGTCATCTGCATATTTCTTACAAATGCAGTTTGGATTTGAAGTTTTGGGTTTTGTTTCAAAAGCAGACTTCAAGGGATCAAAACTTTCTAGAAAATACAATGGAACTTTAAAATACATTATGCACAAAGATGCAATAAAAAGAGTTAATTATTCTATGTGACACCTTGGGTCTGGTTCTCTCAAATTTATGATGTGGCACAAAATTAAACTGCCTTAATAAAAATCTACTACATCAATGGCTTTAACTTTGGCAAGTAAACTTATCTTCTCTCCGCCCCTCAGGATTCATAGTTAATTTAACAAGATTTCTCCCCATAATCCCAAACTACTGGCCTACTAGGACAGAATGGACACTCTGCACTGGAATAATACCTAGTGGACAGACTTAAAATTCCCTAGTTTAATCTTTTCAAAGAGGAGTAACAAATTCTGAAGCCTTTCTGCTTTACTCTCATTGGACTGTGCATTTTTGAAACTAAGCTTTAAATAAGCAGAAAAATCTTAAAAGTGCCAAATGAGGAGTCAGTAGCCATCTTCTCTGATGGCTACTGGTACCAAGAGAAATTAAACTCAGTGTCATAAAATACAAATTCATTTTATGATACAATGAATTCATTGTAAACGAACAGCCAGAGGACAAACATCTGAAGACAATACAATTCTGAAATCCAAGGGCATTCTTTCTGTGTTAAAAAGCAGTATTACAGTGGTACTGACTAATTAAGGATATCATTTTGGAGTTTAATTTCTTTCACTGATACCTCAAACAACTGTGCATTATTTTACAGTTATTTTTTTAAATAAGAAAACAAAAAAACCCCAACCAGCAGTCACAAACCTACCATACATTCATGAGACAATTATTTTAGATTTCTATGAGCTACTAAGTAGTAGAGTTTACACCATATATAGGACTGAGATTCAACACCCAAAACAAAGAGGTCAGAAATATTTTCTGCTTAATCCATCAGAGCCCACGCAGGCAAATTACACTTTTACAATGTATCAAGAAGCATTAAACTGCAATCCTGAAAGGAAAATTTCTAAAATGAGCAAAAAGAATTCATTTAAAACAAGGTTTGAGAAGTGATTTAAGTGAGAACTCCATAATACATACATGTATAAATATAAACACACTATAAAAATAGCATAGAAAATACAAACACACTATAAACATAAACACAGAAAAAAAGCTGCAAACCAGACCAAGAACCAGTAAGGCACAAGTTCCAACTTCATCTTTTCCAAAAATACCATTCCTGCTCCCTAATTCTTACCCCTTAACCCTCTGTCAGAAATCTCTGTTTCATTCCACCAGCAAATACTGTAGACAAGGTGTGGATTGTAATGATATAACATGCATACCAAGAGAAAAAACATTTGGCACTATGAAATCCATGCTCCTGTAAGAGTCAGCTTGAAAGAAACCCTACCTATGGATGTTGCGGGTAGGTGTGGGGGGTTTTGGGGTTTTTGGGGGGGTGGTGTTGTTTTTTGGGGGTTTTTTGTTTGGTTTGTTTTGGTTTGTTTGTGGTTTTGTTTTTTTGTTTTTGTTTTTTTTAACACAACTGGCTTTAAAGACAGAGAAAAAACATCACATTTGTCTCACATCTTCAGTAAAGCACATGATGTGGCTTCACACAAAATTAGTGAAGTGGGAAACAAGAGAGGTCAGTGTATGAATTTCTACAATGGGAAAAGTACAGACTGACAAAGATGCATCAAACAGGTCTAGATACTTCATGCTATGTGCAGATTAAGAGCAGTGCCATGTGAGTCACTCTTTGATTATATTCACTGTTGTCAGTTCTTCTGTGATCAGTTAAGACTGATTCACTTTAATGCCAGAACTTTCCAGGAGAGGTATTTCCAATAGATACATAAGGACTATTCATTGCACAATTTTACAAATACTCAGTGAAACAGTGCAAAATGAGTATGCATAAAGGTACACACATATAGGAATGACGTATTTAAACTGAAGTGATTAAAGAGAAAAATCTGAGATGACATCCACAAGAATGAACAGTTACTTTTTAAGAGAAGATTAAAAGATCCAGTTAGAAGATTAAAAGATCCAGTTCTGCAGTCTTACAAAAAAGACGAAGAATATATAAAACTGGTTAAAAAATTTATATACCACAGTGACTGTAAACTGGCAGGAAGATCATTTAAGAGGAAAAAGACAACACACATGTTATTTGTATGGGACTGGAAATTTTCAGGCTTTGACCTACCAGAAAATTTAGGTTTTGAAACAGCTCTGCAGTAACTAACAGTAACTAACAAACAAATAAAAAAACCAAACCACCCAAAACAACCAACAAACCAAAAATCAAAACAACAAACCAAAATGTTCCCCAAACACACACTCACAAACTTTCCTAATTTTGAAACAGAGCTTAATCAGTTTTGAAACAATAACACAGGAAGTCTTTTCCCTTACATGAGAACCATTTTATTTTTGCTTTAAGGATACACAAAGTATGAATGCCAATTTGCTGAAACAAATCAAAGTATCAAATTTGACACAACTCCAGTGGAATTCTCTTGTTATTCACTTTTTAAAAAGACCTATATTTTGCTATCTAGTAGCCTATTTTGTATGCTGCTTGGAGACTCCAGCTGCTAATACTGCTGACTTGCAGCTTCCCGAGAAAGAAGCCAGAAGATCCGAAAGTATCGTATTCCAAGATATCAGGCTACAGTTCATCAGCAGGTATAACTTCCACATTTTCCAGTACTGGTACAGCTAACCAGGCAAGCTGCCTGGAAGATTTGAGTTCCACGTGGATTTTGGTTAGAGGATATTACTATGAAATACAGAAACCCGAAACTGAGATGCAGCAGGAAAAAAAAAAACAAACAAAAAACCCCACAAAAAATCCCCAAAAAACCAAAAACAAAGCAGAACCAATTTTCAACATTTATACATCTTAACTGAAATGGAGGTATTTTTATACTGATTTCTATTAGTCATCAAAAGCCACGATGTACATGCTACCTATTTCAGCAGGTGTATGGGAATCTGATGTAGTCTTTTTCTCTCCTGGAGTTGCACTATCCTGAATATTTAATGTTTACTATCCTTAAACATGTACTGCATTCTTTTTTTTTATTTTTTTTAATTTTTATTCGATTTGAATACATCTGTTATTTGGTATGCAGTATAGTAGTTTGTTAATGAATATGTACGAAAGCAAATTGTCTGAGTATTTTTTTTGCTTTTCTCCAAAGTTGGAACACTAGAAAAAAAAGAGATTCTGGATGTGGTGTGCACATCGTTTCCCCTTTTACAAAACCATAACAGGTATAATAAGAAGTCCTAGTCCAGGCAAATGAGACGTGAAATTGTAAAACAGATAGGTGAAAAGGCAGCAGATTTCAATATATACGTATACCTGAAGGCCAAACACAAAATGACTTCAAAGTGCAGTAATCCCCCAGAAACATATTGCTTCCAGTGTCTTACTGTCATTACAATGAAAATTGTATTTTATAAGAGAGGTTTATACCTATAAAGTCTTTAGTTATTAATGCAGGTACACCAATGAAAGTTGCATTAAAGCTCCATTTGCATCAAGTGATCTGAAGCCACCACAAGACAAATCAAAATTGAATAAAAATGCGTTTATAATTGTTAGCGTGACAAGTGGAAATGTTCCCACACTACTTGATAATCATTACACATGCTACTAAAAACTAGGTGGATACTATCACATTGACTTTTTGCTTTAAGAGATCTTAAAGGGCATAATTTCCCTCTATCCAACTATGAAGTTATACACATTTTCAAACCATGTACAGCTGTTTTGCCCCCTAAACCTGCAGACTGCTTGGCAGCTCTGTTAAATTTTATTTTGCTTTAGACCAATTTGAAGTTATAAAAATTTATCATCTTTTGATTAAAATACAGATTTGTTTGTACATTTCCAGTCAATTTCTAAGCTGCCTTTCAGACTGCAACCTTCTGAAGCAGAAAGTGAACCTTTGCATATGTCCAGCACAGCAAAAATCTAACCAAGTACTTGTGACTGCTCTTAAGAGTATATAACCCGTATTTCACCTTTTATTACAAAAAACAAGCAAGAAAACAAACAAAAAAACCCCAACAACCAAAAACACCACCATGAAAACTTTTCTGTAGGTGGACCTAATCATCCAATTTTTTTTCCCCTCTTCCCATCTCATGGGAAATAAATGCATTGAATTGCCTAGATGCACAAACATATAGATCACTCAAACAAGTGATGAATGGACTGAATTTGCCTTTCAAGCTATTACTTCTTTTCACAGATAACAGACTCTATAATACAAAAGAATTTAAAGAGGAAGTAATTTTGCAGTTTTCACACTTGTTTTTCTGAAAATTTGTTGGTATTTTATACCAAAATTACATAGAATTACTGAATGGCAACAATTAAACAAGAACATATTTTGTGATTACTGAGATTTAGTCAACCTAAAACTTAAAAAACACAATTTACTCTTCCACTAATAATATTGTATGCACAGTGTAAAGGAAGTGGCAAAAGAGAATTACAAAAAAAAAAAAAAAAAAAAAAAGGCAAACCACAACAACCCAGTAACTTACCCGCAAGGCTTCAATTACAAGGTCTCGTGCTTCTAGTTCTCCTTCCATTATACTCAAAAGCATCCGCAACTCTGGTTTGCTCAAGTTATCCACATCAAACTCTCTTTTCTGTAAGAAACAAAACACCGATGAACACACTAACTGATTACAATAGTTACTGTATATCTGAAATATAAACTTATCAGCATCCTAATTATTGGTTCCTCAAACATCTATAACTGTAAAAAGCAGAAGCGTCTTCATTTGTAGTATATATAGTCAAAATTAACAGCAAATTGTCTGATTCTTTTTATTTGATGTGAAGAAATTAAAAGCCCACCAGTATGGCACTGTTTCAAATCCTACGGTTGCAAGGAGCTGATCCTGCAAAGTCTCATGAATGACAACGGTGAAATGTCAAAGAAATTAACATTGTGACTAACAGTTCCCATGTGCAGCCTCACAGAGACCAAAACAGGTCAGCAGATCCGAAACAGCACGTCAGGGATGAAGGGAAGAGAGGGAGAAAGAACTTAGACCACAGCACACCCCATCCAGTGTAACCTGTGCCTCGCTTGCAAGCAACTACCAAGTCCTCAAAGTATACTGGGCTGAATGGGAATTTTTGAAGAGCAGCTTGTGAAAAGACATGAAATCTTATCTGTAAGCTTTCTTTGCAGTCCCATTTGTTTGGCTGGAGGGTACAGTTCAGGTTTAATAGGCACTGACAAACAACAGTTCATAGCAACAGTATCTTCTCAGTCCACACTTACCAAGACCAGTGTGAGTCTGACTTCCACTGCTCTCAAGACAGTAGAGCAAGTTTATACTGATGAATAAGATCACTGAGCACGTGTGCACACACTTAAACACTGCCTGCTGGGAATATCAGTATGGCTTCTGTAAAGCCAAAACCACCTCGCAATCTGCCACAGTTCTGTAACAAGGTCAATAGACACATGGGTGAAGGGGATCCAATGGACATAAATATATTTGAATTTTCTAGAAGTACTGGACAAGGTTCTATACCAAATATTATTACAGAAACTCCTATCCAACAGTATTAGATGAAAAGAGACTTCATGGAGAGGCAGCAAACACTATCGGTAACAACCACCTTTCAAGATGGAGACAGGTAAGCAGTGAGGCACCTCTGGGACCAGGTTTTTTTGACTTCATCAATAAGATGGAAAAAGGATAGAGAAGTGGCAGGAACATCTACCTCTAGTGGGAGTTGGCACATAATTCCTCACCTACAAGGTTAGCCTCCTCATTTTGCCACTATATAAAACCCTGATAAACCCACATCTCAAGTACTGCATAAAGTCCTCATCTAAAGGTAGAGAATTGGCCAACTAAAAGAATGAAGAGAGAAGGACTAATAACTACATGAGGAAAGCCTGCAAGGCTGGAAGTCTTGATTTTGGAGGTAGGGTGGGGGAAATGTTATTAATATTTTAAAAAATCACAACGGTAGTAGATAAGATTAATACAAATCACTTGTTCAGCAATATCCACCTTGATAACACAAGTAGACACTTGGTGAAATTAGAAGGGGAACATTTTTAACGGAGAGAAAACAGTATTTATTCCACATGCCAGATTCAGCTGACCTGCTTGATTTCCAATACGTTATTCACTGCAATGGAAATACTACAGTCCTTGCTATGATGCAGATTTATCTCCTAGCAAAGCCCAGCTACCTTCAGTATGAAGTAATCAGTTGCCAAATTAGCTGAACTGCCTATCTGGATATACCATCTATTTTCCCTAAAGGATGTAAAATATAAGAGTTCATCTACCCACAAGCTTAACTTCATCACAGAAAAAAGCCAATAAAAACTAAAGCTAGTACAATTTCTGCTTTTCCAAGCAAGAAGAGGGCAGAACAGTTGTTCTTCCCTCAGGCTAGAGGGTCATAGCTCAAAACTACCCAAAAGCTGTAACTGTATTAGATTTACTCTGTGTTCCATTATTACTTTGTAGTTAAAACAAACGGCTAGTGAGAACTGTATGCCAGAACTTTAGAACTGTAGCTATTTGCATTCAATGTACGTTGGATTGAGCTTCTTCATTTATATGAAAAGCATGGATCAACAAGAGGAGCAATGATTTCTATCTGTATTTCTGTAACTGTTTTGGGGACAGGGCCATCCACCCCAACTAATAATTCTACACTGAGCAATAGCTATCCTCTATTTTTGCTGCCTCGGTCACCTATTTCTCTAATCCAAGAGATACCTCTTACCCTCCATGCCGGAGGATCAAGAAAAACAACTGGTTCCTCTGAAAGCTTTTTCCCAACATACCCTGCCAGGGTGCTCCTCACAATTCTTCCATACAGTGCTCACCAATGTATGGACCTGTATAAAGTGAGAAGTTACTAAACATACAGAGTTCCTTGTGTAATTTAGTGCCAGCAGACTAGATTTTACCTTAGAGGCCGCAGCAGATTTCACTCTCAGCACTTCTAACTAAAACTTAATTCAGTCAGGTAGGAGGATGCACTTATTCACCCTCCTTCTTCTATGAATCACTTCATAATATCTAATAGCTCAAGGACAGCTGATTTACTCATATAACTTCCTTTATAATAGAGGAAAACTGTCTCCATTTCTCACATGGAAACTGATGCAGAGATGTCAACTTTTTTTTTTTTTTCAAAGCACACAGAAATCAAGGAGTGTAAAACACAGTATTCAGTATTCTTTTCAGTCTCCATTCAGTGGTTTAACCACTGCATTAACTTCCCTCTCTAAAATGTGCTTGCCTCCTCTGACAAAAAAGGCACCCAAGGTTTGCAATAGACAGCTACAAAGTTAAGAAGGGCATCCACAAAAGCACAGTGCAAGAAACGTGATCCTACTCTTTTCTCTGAGTCAGTAAATTCAGCTTGTCAGAAGGTGTAACACAGGGTAGTTCTTCATCAAATGACTGATTGTACATGACAGGTGAAACTTTTCATTTCTGCAGTCTTCCACAAGACATAAATGAAAACATACATTCTTAACAAACCAGAGGCATTTTTCAACATATGTGATGCAGTGATGTGCTTTTTTAACTAAGTATCTGATCAAGTAATTAAAGTAAATTTTGTTCTCGTACACACCCTGAACTAGAACATATGAAAAGACAGCAATAACAAGCAATTGAAGGTGTTGTCTGGTAATTTATACTTAGATATAAATAAACACAAAACCAATAATAGAAAGACATACCAACAAGATACACAGGTTAGTTTTTATATTTTTAATTTTAAAAACCTGAAATAAGAACTAGCAAACCCACTTCCTGTATGAACAGTTCTAGCACATCTGACTAAAAGACACTTAGCTGAGCATCCTGTCTCCAAAAGCAGCCAATAACGGATGACCAGAAATCAGTACCAAAGAAGGACAAGCACATGATGATACTTCCCAGAAATGCTCTCCCAGCCTCCAGCAATTTTCAGCTTATGCACCTTCTGGGCCAGAAATTGTGATTTTGCACATGGCAGCCCTTGGCTGACACATCTGCTGTGAATTTGCCCCGTGACTTTTTTAATTTCTAGGTAGTTTTAGCACTCACACCATTCCACAGCAGAACTACACATTTTATGAAGAACCATAACCTTTGCCATCAGTCTGCCAGCAGCTACTTTAGTTTGACACCTTCTGATTTAATAAACGCAGAAAACCTAATCTATTATTACCCACACTCTTCATGCTACACACTCTATCAGAGAAGTCTTCACATACACATATAGAACAAACAAAATTTCCCCAAACTGGTGTCCAAAATCAACCAGAAAAGACACACAAACAGAAAAGGTGAAATAAGAATTTAAGAGCTTTTTAGGACGAACGCGAAAATAAATCAACTTTGGGGAGGAAGTACCTGCCATCCATTCATAGAAGAGTTATTTTAGTGCACAGCAAATGACATAAATCAGATGTGCATCATTATTTTACCATTAAATAAAAATATGACCCATCATTTTTCAAGTCTTGTTTATGAATAATTTTACGCCCACTGAGTCTTTTTTATCATAACTTTATCTGACACATTCCGAAACCGGAATGACCATTTTTTTTTCCAGTATTTTTAAGGACATCTCAGATTTGCTCACTATGGGTAAGCAACCTTGAATGCCCTCACACAGGGTAAGAGCATTCATGGCACTTGCTGAAGAAGCTACCACACCTTCTCCCCACGCACATCTCTGAATCAGTCCTTATGGAGCTACAATACAGCTGGACCAAAACACATCATTTAAAGATTTATGTATCCTCGAGTATAGTTGTAAAAATATCTTTAAGGTGATAAAGCATATGACGTAATAAAACTATCCTTCCTCTTAAACACTTCCCTGACATCTTCTGGGGACCAAAATGACAGTCATAGCAGCCTTGCCTGAAGTTCTTTTTCAGATGGAGCGCTGTTTGCCTAAATCAGAGAGAAAACTGTTGTTCAGCTCTAGAAAAGTAATCTTCCTAACATCTTCCAGCAGAGCAATAAGTCTTAGATCTCCAGAAAATAAAGACTGCATTAGTAGCTCATGGCTTATGTGTCATCTGGGGTTTAGCTACAATACCTCTGGTGGAGTGCCAAGCTGTAACAATTTAACCAACAATTTAACAACTATGTAACCGAGCCATCCCTAATATTGGTTTTATAACACAGATACATGAGTACCTTGCCCAAGGGTGAAATTTGGCATACACAACTGAAACACAAGAGAATTTTTTTCTCTACCTCTTCTGGATTTTAAAATGTCTGGTTTATTTGATTTATAAGAATAAAGTACCTAAAAAAGACTACAACTTAAGTCCTCTATGTCTCTAAAACTCCACGTTATTTTTCAGAACAGTTTTGTAAGGGGTGTGTGTTGCCTGGCAGCAAGTGCACTGACAATAAAGCAAACAGCTAATTAGCCAAAACTCATTCAACTACCTGTGTATGCATCACAAAAAGAGTATAGGCAAAATGATAACCTGCATTGCTAAAGATTAAAAGGAGCTCTACCATGAACCAAAGAGAAGACAAAGCATCTCTTCTGAACAAGAGGATGATTTATGACATCAATGACCAAATTAGGCAGGTGTTTTCCCACCTCCATCATCTTTGGACCCAGAGATGGAAAGAGCATGAAATTGGAAGGTAACCAAGAAGCAGAGGAGAAGAAGGGACTCTTTCCCACATGCAGAGCTCTTCAAAAGTCTTTGGGGTTACATTTATTCCACCTGGCTCCCTCCAAAAAAATAAAAATTTCTTCTGAGGGATTGGCAGTGTCAACACTTTGGTTTGCTGACCTAGCCCAGTTGATAGCACGGACAACTCTAGGAGCTAAGAATGCTGTTCACTGTGCCACCACAGCAACTGTTAACATACTCTGCTGCCTTCAGCAGAAGTCTGAACAGATTCACAGATTCGACAGAGTTGGAAGGGACCTCTAGAGATCATCTAGTCCAACTCCCCTGCCAAGCAGGAAGACCTAGAGCACATCACCCAGGACTGCATCCAGGCAGGTCTTGAAAATCTCCAGAGAAGGGGACTCCACAACCTCCCTGGGCAGCCTGTTCCAGGGCTCTGTCACCCTCACCGTAAAGATGTTTTTCCTCATATTTGAATGGAAATTCCCATGTTCCAGCTTGGGCCTGTTGCCCCTTGTCCTGTCACTGGAAACCACTGAAAAGAGTCTGGCTCCATCATCCATCAACCCACCCTTTAGGAACTTGTAAACATAGATGAGGTCTCCCCTCAGTCTTCTCTTTTCCAGGCTAAAGAGCCCCAGCTCTTTGAGCCTTTTCTTGTAAGGGAGGTGCTCTAATCCCTTAGTCATCTTGGTTGCCCTACATTGGACTCTCTCCAGTAGTTCCCTGTCTCTCTTGAACTGGAGAGCCCAGAACTGGACACAGTATTCCAGTTGTGGCCTCACCAGTGCAGAGTAGAGGGGGAGAATGACCTTCCTTGACCTGCTGGCCACACTTCTCCTTATGCAGCCCAGGATTCCATCAGCCCTCTTGGCGACAAGGGCACATTGCTGGCTCATGGAGATCCTGCCATCCACCAGGACTCCCAGATCCTTTCCCTCTGTAGTACTTCCCAGAAGATCCACCCCTAGCCTATATTGATACGTGGGGTTCTTCCTCCCCAGGTGCAGGACCTTACATTTGCCCTTGTTGAACTATAAACAAGATAAACTATAAAAGCCACAGTTTTGTGCTTTCCCTAAGCAGAACAAAGACAAAAACCAAGTTAGCTGTGGATTAATCACAAATAACCATGGAAAACAAGCTCCTTCCTGCTCAGAAAGCAGCTATGTAGCCTTTTTAAAGATGGAGCTGGGTAATAACCCAGGACTTTGGAAAGAAACCTGTGGAGCATAATTGAGGGCTAAAGTGGAGAAACGTAGGGGAGAAGTATAAAAATGGTGTACAGGAAAACACATAGGAAAAAGTTGTCAAAAAAAAAATAAAAAAAAAAATAGTCCTTTCAAAGGGAAGCGAGAGGTACATATCTACATTTGTTACACATTTTATATTGAGTTCCATTAAATACACAAGAATCCTCTTGAGGATTCACAAAGCAGACTTCCACCATGACGCTGTAAAACCAAAAAGGTTTGCTGTTACTTATTAGGCTATACAAAACAAACTTTTAATATTATGATGACCTCACATCTGTCAGACCCATGAAACAACTGCACCAGGGAAACACAATCCAATTCACACATTGTACAACCTCAAGTATGTCCCCTCAGGTACAGCTCTTCTGACCAAGTATAAAGATCTGCTGACTAATTTTATTTAGTTGCCTACATAGAAGTACCTAGCACAATTTGAAATGTCCAGGGGATCAGAAATATCTTTTTGGGACAGGATGCAAGATTTAGGTTAATCATCCACCCCACCTGGACTGGTAGCAGGCGGCCAGCTGGAATACCCCAGAGTGTCACATATGGGCTACTAAAGGAAGCCCTTAAGACAGGACTAAGAGACCTAAAGGCAGGTGTGACTACGTAAGCGAGGTACCTAATGTCCCTTTCCTGTTTTCAATGGAGAACTGATCTGTCTTGTCAAAACAGCCAAGAAAGCTATTCAGCTAACCAGAACTGTTTTGCTGGTGGATCCACTGACTGACTGTAATAGGATATCAAACACTGTGCACACATGTAGACACCTAAATGTAAGTGTCTTGAACCCCATCCATACCTCCAAGAGTCAGCAGCTTAAGTCACTTCACTCAAAACCAGAGAAGCTCACAAAGCTCTTTCTAAAACACGTTATTCCTTCTAACCACTTACTTCCCTCCACCAACTATAAAAGGAAGTTTCAAGACCTAGTTCAATATAAACATGGGTATGTGGTCAAATGAATCCTAACCTTTTCTAATACAGAAAACACTGCAAACAGAGAGAGTATTAAAAGAAGTGGTTATAATATCCATACAGTATTCATGAATACTTCAGGGAAAACCACAGTTTATTGCTTTGGCTCTGGAAGGTTTGTTCTTTAGTCTGAAACTAGGGTAAGAGTCTGTGGCCACAGGCTTCTCCAGAAATTATTTGACACAAAAATACATATCCATTTCCCACCCCATCCAAAATCAACATAAGAAGTAAGATGAGACCTATAGGAATGTCCTTGGCAACAGAAACAAATATGAAGGCAGAGAAGTATTTTTCAAGGAAAAGCAATGCTGTGGAACTTGCTCCTCAACTAAGACCAAGTTTCTTGCTGGAGAGAATATCATCTGATCCTAACATCCAGGACTTATATAAAACTTCATACAATCATATCTGACGGGTCATGAGGGGACTGTACATGCATTTAATTATGCCCATCCATTAGCTCAATAACTTTTATTGGATTGTTCCTCACATGAAGTTACCTACTTATTCTGTCCTCCTCTTCCCCAAGCACAGCTCCTTTGCTTTCTGGATTTTTCAAAGGTTTTCTTTAAAAGGTACGGGGGAGGTTTTGTTTAGTTGCTGTGGGTTTTTTTGGCTTGAGCTAACTGCAAAACTTTTAACAGCTTCAACATTAACCATAAATATACCTCAGAACTGGGAAATTTATTTTGGAAACAAAAAATACCCCAGCCCCCGACCCCTCCAAAATTAGTAAGACACTGACCTTTACACATACCCAGATATTGTCATAGCTGTTAAAACATGGTTGCAGTCTATTAACAGCAACACAGGTACTTAGTCATTTTTTTATTTCAGTGCAAGTTAGGTAACTGAGTCTTTTTTTATGGACCTAGGCCCACAACCCTTTGATAACCATGTTTAAACTCTCACTTAAAATTATCAGATAATTTCTATTCAGAAAGTCGTTTTCAGATAAGTCACTTCTAAGGCAAATAGTATATGATTAGATCCAGATACAGGCACACGTTGTTGAAGATATCTTAAGAAGTTTTCCAGAAGCTACCTTTAAGTCTTCCAGAACTTTACATCTTACCCTGTGCTACAATAGAACCAAAAATCAATGACCAAGAAAGCTTCAATTGACATACCATAGAGGCAGTAGCTCTTTCCTAAGCCTACTTGATACCTTCCTGTTTACATATTCAAGGATTCCACAGGTATTGTAAATCAACTGATCCCTTTCTTGAGCAGAAGTGGGTACAGAGGCAAACCTCAAACTGTTGGCTTCCTGAGCTCTTTCCTTCCTGTCCCAATTTCCATCTCTATTCTGATCTTGCTGTATCACCTCTGAGGCCAAAGCAAGGCTTACACAAATGAAGTCAAAGTGGTTGGGAAAACCACAGGATGCACTGCATCCCACAGATTTGCACCTCCACGCCACTTTCACACATCCGGCTCGCAGCACTGCCCCTCTGTACTTCACTTTTAATGAGAGGCAGCGTGACAAATCCACATTTGGAAGAGAAAGGGACATTTACAAAGTGGATTACAATCAGTGGCTTTCTTGTCTCATCCCCCAGGACCTTCCCAAGAAGGGAAGAGAGGCTGTGTGGCAGGTCATGGAGTAGAATGCATGGAAAAGGCAGTGCGATGGTTTGGAGCAGGGGGAGGAGAGGCAGAAAGCAGGTTTGAAGTTTATCACTGCAAGACGGATCAAGACCAATCTCTCATCATAGAGGAGCAGCAGGACTAAGCCAGACAAAACCGTGCTGTCTCTGCATCTCACCTACATGTTGGAACACCACAACAGCACTGGGCAGCTGACTGCATGAAAACAACTTCTCTGAACAATAAGGCTACACTGGGAACTTGCATTCAGAACAGGACAGTGGTGGTTACTCAAAGTCCTTTTGCAAGTGACCATTTTCCTGGACGTAACCCCTAATAAGAGAGGCGGTCTTTACTTTTCAAGGGTTATGGCTCTCGTTTTCTGCTACTTGCAGTGTTTTTCAGATAAGAATCTTTCCATCTGATCTAAATCAGCCTGTATAATTGATCTGATCAAACCATTTTTTGCTATTTCACTACATTGACCAGATGGCAGTTCTACTGCAAGAGTTCTTGCAGATCGATAGAATGTGAACATACTACCAAGCTAAGCATAAAATCCTACACAACATCACCACGAAGTGTTATGAAGTTTCTCTCCATTTATCAATTTTTTATAATACTGTCAGGTTTTTTTCTGTAGTGCAACTTCTTTGCTCTGTTACGTGACCCACAGCAACCCAGACTGATCCTTTTGGGTACGCACACATCATTCTCAATGAAATTTTGATTGATGAAGACAGCAGCAAAATCCCTACTCACTTTAGAGGAGTCAAGATTCCACTCTACCAACATCTTTTATATGTACAGCTTTACAGACAGCGGAAGGTGCTGTCTTTCAGAGAAAAATATTGTTTATGCTTTTATAACTGGTCAAGAAAAATCAAACCCAGAAATTTTACTGAATAATTATAACAAACTTTGTGTTTGATATAAGAAGCTTTTCACAGGCTTTGTTAAAGCTACATTGAAGCTGTAACGTGTGACAAGTCAGCCCTCTATGCGCAGCAGGCTGATGTTCAGCGTTTCAATAAAAGGACTGTCAAATTGGATTATTTCTTGCTATTATATAATCATTATTGGTAGATATTATGCAGATGGAAGCCATTCAAAGATGTTTTAAAATACAGACATATGTTTTCTCTCAATTCTAGTCCAAATTGCACCAACACAATTTCCCTGGCTTCAGTGCAATCATGCTGTGCAGGTATGAAAAAGGACCAGAACCACTCCCCTGCCATTTTTTCCTTGTCATCCTTGCCATGATAAAAATACCAGTATTTTGTGGGAAAGAAGTGGTGGGCTTACCAAATGCTGTGCTCCATCCAAGGAGACTCAGAATGACAAGATTATAGGCTTTGCTCCTACAGTTAACACACTATGGAACAGTCTAGGCTTTCCAGTCAAATTCCCTGCTGAATGTAAAAAAAGGAGGGAGAGGGGCACTTTTAATCCGTTTCTACGTTGCTTCTAAAAGCAGCAAAAAACATCTTTCTTTCCAGTGGTGTTACTGGTAGTGGACCAAGATGCAATAACAGCATTTAGTATCAGCACCTACTGTGCTGACCTGTGTTATACATCTCCTGCTTATACCATGAAATTTACACATTCGTATATTACACACACCCCCATACAAACAGTATTTGTAATTGTGTGTCAGTTTTTTACTGCACCAATTTGTGCAATCAGGATTCTGAGAACTTAAAAAAAAATATCTAAAATTATACTGAAAACAATATTTTGTTATAAGTTGAAGTTCAGTCTGACTTACAAGATAGTCACCCGGATGTTTACTGTCATCCTAAAAGTAAGCAAGATGACCCAATTCATAATTCTGTGTCTTGAGTTTAAAGACAGAAAAAGATGTTCATACTAAGCCTCCAAAAGAAATATTGGAGTATTGTATAAGTATTTTTAAAAATCTTTTCATTCCACGGAGGAGTTCTTTTTACTTTCCTGTACAAGAGATAAACTGAAATCAACAATATAATGTTTATACTAGCAAGGAAAAAAAAATATGAAAAGGAATATTAAATATTTAATCGTAGAATAGTTTGGGTTGGAAAGGACCTAATGACTGAAGGCAAATTTAAAAGAAAAGTAATAATTTAAATAACATTTTTAATTGTTTAAGTATACCTATTCCTTTTGTTAGGGAGCAACACACAGGTTACTTCCTAGCACCTCTTCAGTTTTAAAAAAATAATTTAATAGCAACGTGCAGTGTAGAGCTATCACCCCTACCTTCCACAATGAGAACACCAAATTGCATGACTGGCTTACACTGCACTGCCTAACAAGACAATACTGGAGTGCTATTTGATTATAAGCTACTTGTTTGAGTTATTAAAACTGAAACTTAAGGCAGCAATAATATGAGTATACTAAAGAATTTAGTATAAATACTTTTTACTCAAAACTAGGGCTTTAAAGTATGTAATAGCCTGCTTTTATGAATTCTTACCTTAATATTCATTTATATTATGATTATGTGATTGCTTTAAAATACAGTGATGTTATAAATATTTGCTGTGTAAGGTTTTTGGTTGGTTTTTTTTAAGTAAAACTCAAATTTCCACAACACTGCAGAAGTTAAAACGTGCAAGGAAGACTAAGCACACAGTTGGAACTGGGTTTCAGTTCAGAATTGGTGCCTGTTTGAAAGAAAATAAAATAATAATAATAATAAAATGCCAAGAACCTCAGTTTCGCAGAAACTGGCGTCCTCTCCCTCCGAGGGTCACCACCCCCAGAAACGACCGTAGAACGATAGAATTGTCACGGTTGGAAGGGACCTTTCAGGCCATGGAGCCCCAACCATAACCGTGCCCCACAGTGGTTCTACCGCCCTAAACTTTGCACGTCCCTACGAGGCTGAGCTCTCCCAGCCCCATCTTGGACCCGGCCGCCCCGCTCTCACCGACGGTGGCTGTCAATCGGGAAATTAACAAGGGGCTGATTAGCTCCTGGTCGGTTCCCAGGCAGGACTGACCACGCCGGCTGCGGGATGCGCCGGGCGAGGGAAGAGCCGTCGGGGCTGAGAGGGGTCGGTCTCCGCAGGGGACAGAAGCCGGGGACCCCAGAGGAGGAGCGGGCCACCTGAGGGGACGGACCCCCGGCTCCCCTGATGGGGGTCGGGCCGGAGAGAGGAGCCCGCCATGGCACCACACCGCGTCCCTCCATCTCCCCCGGAGTAGACACACCGGGATGGGGGG
>NW_015094506.1:32908967-32909646 GCF_001431845.1 Calidris pugnax
GGTCTGACAGGTCCCACCGCCCCGGCCACTGTCACCACCTCAGAGATGGAGGGTGGGGGGGCATAGCCACCCTGGCCGCCCAAGCGGCGGGAAAAGGGGGTGTGTGAGGGAGAGGCGAGACCGGGGAGCGGAGACCCACCACAACCACACGCCACCGCTCCCTCCTCCGTTGCCCCCTCACGGGCCAGCGGGAAGGAACAATGGGGGAGCGAACCCGCCGCCCCCGCTGAGGGGAAGAAGGAGGCCGGCCAAGGTGGGAAGCCCCTGTGCCCCTCTCTCTTCTCTCCCCTTCCCGCCCCGGGAGGGGGGGAGAAGGAGGGCGGAGGGACAGAGCCAGGTCTCCAATCGCCGCTTCGTCCCGTCCCCACAGGGAGCCCTCCTCACCCCGGCCGGGTCGAACACCCCCCCACACCCCCGCCATCTTCCCGCCGAGCCGGTTACCGCTGCCGTAGCCGCCGAGTCTTCCTTCCCGCCCGAGCCCGCTTCGCCGCTCGCTCCCTCCGTCGCCATCTTCCCGCTGTAACGGCTCCCGGCGCGGAGAGAGGCGCGGAGCCGAGTGGCGGCAGCCGCCACCGCCGCCCGCCGCTTAACCCCCTCCCCGCCGGGCAGCGGGGAGGCTTAACCCCTCCGGTGCCGCCCAGGCGGGGCTGCTGGAGCCGAGCCGCCCCTTTTCCTCGCC
>NW_015094506.1:32909793-33008741 GCF_001431845.1 Calidris pugnax
TTCCCCGCTCACCCCCCTTCCCCGCCCGCCATGAGGCGGCCCGCAGCCAGGCGGAGGAGGGGGAGCGGGACCCCGCCGCGCAATGGTGGCTTGAGGGGAGCGCCGCCGCCGCCGCGCTGCCCGGGCCCCACGCTAGGCGGGCACCGCTCTCCTCCCGTCCCTCCCCCGTGGCTCGGGAGCGGCGGAATAGAAAAGAAAAAAATGAAAAGAAAAAAGGTTTTTTGTACAGTGGGCTTGGCTCACCTGATGGGTGAGATCCTTAAACCAGCTGAAGCCCCCTGAGGGAAGGGCATCTCTTTGCCACTTTCCTTCTGGGGGTGCTGGCGGAGGGTGTCACCTCTTCTCCCTCCCCGACCCCCGTGGAGGGGCTGCTGGAGGACATGTCTGCCGCCAGCCCTTGCTGATGGGGTTGTTTTCGAGGCAGGGTGGCTCCAGAGCCTGTGTGAGCTCGGACCTTCACCCAGGCCCAGCCCTGCAGCGCCTTTCAGCCCCAGCCCTGGAGCCCACCCTGGCCGGGGGCTGCCCTTTGCCGTTCCAGGCTGGTACGGAAGCCGAAGCCTGTTCTAACTCCCCCAGAAGAAGGTGTGGGCTGCTGAGCTGAACCCCTACCGCACAGGCTAAACGTTCTCCCCCCTCGAGGAGCACCCCTCCACCTGTGCTGCACTGTGCTTCCAGGGGACATTCCTCAAGGTCCTGCCTCACCACTTTTCCCCTGCCATGGGAACCTAGGTGGTGAGCTATGCACCAAAACCAAATCCAAATGTTCACTCCTCTGGAACCAACTTACACCCATTATAGGCTGGATTTGCAGCACTGTTTACCCTGTGGCCACATACAACCTCTGCCAAGAGCAGGCTCCTCTGAGCCTTGACGGTCTCATCCTTTCATGGGGCTCCTTCAGGTCTAGGTTCATGCTGAGCTCCTCTGGCTCTGCGACCAGCAGAAATGAGCCAATGCCTTCCCTTGATCAAAGACAGCAAATGTCCTTCTAAGGGTACTGTACCTAAGGATGTAAGTAACAACATGCATGAACTGTTTCCCCTTTATGTTACCAGAAGGGAAACCAACAAGCAATTAGTAGAATAAACACCAACTCTAACATAAATGTATATAGAACAGAGTGAGCAGAAGGCAGTGTATAGGATCCATTACAGGACACATAAAATCCAGTCAGATGCTTTCTGGGTTTAGGGTTTGTTTTTCTTTTCCCTTAAAACTCCTCTAGCTCTCCTCCTACTCAAGCTTTACACTTTTATAACTCTAGTGAGTGCATATATCCTTTCCACCACCAAAGCTCAGAAATTCCATTGATGACACAGAACCTAAACCAGCCTAAACCAACCTGTTATTCTCAGTTCCTAGAACTCTAATACCATTTAATTGGTTTTAGGATATATTGTTGCTTGCTTACTTTACTGATAACACAGTACCATACATTACTCATAATTATTATTTATATAAAATATGAGCAGTGCGTGGTGCTTTGCCATCGAGAAACTCAAGGAAAAGTCATTCGTTTCCTATGGACTTTGTCATACTTACTCCTCTCCAAAAGGGCTTTAAACACTGACGTTTTTAAACTGGTTTGAGAATACCTTTTCTCTTATGAATTCCTGTCTACCTTTATCATTGCCAGTATTTCCCTGTTGCGTTAGAATCATCTGCTGACCATCACAGTTACTTATGCATCTTTCTGAGTTGGTACAAAGCATGCACGCAAGATATTGTGTAAGTACTGTTTTTTTAACTCCATCCACATCACAGCAATGATGTAGCAAAAGCTGCACCATTTATCTCTTGCTCTGCTGAGATCATAAACTCTGGTTTAGCTGATATTTTATCAATTACCAAGTGTACATTTATCAAAATACCGATGAATATTAGATTAGTCATAGCTTTCCATCTGAGACTTGAGAACTGATCTCTCTTTCCTCATCTGCAGATAAATTTAGAATGATTTCTGGGAGAGATGGGGGTGCTCAGATCTCAGCCAGCAAAAAATTAATAGGATAGATGGACCAGCAACACTTCAGTTAACAGCCTGCCCCCAGACAACTAATACCCAGCACGTCATCCAAGCGCTGGAAGCAGCTTGACCTGCTGTTGTGGTCCAAAAGACGACAGGCATGCTTTTGAAGGAGGAATGATGTATATTTCTTCTTTATGCCATGAAATGAATTGTCACAACATTTTGGAAATATCATTGATTTTTGTAATTATATGAGCCTATGCTCTATGTTTGTGTTTCTTCACTCCTTCTCCTAATGACACCAACAAGGCTTACTGTTGGCATGAGAGCACTAAAATCCATATTAGATATTACCAGTTTCTACTGCGAGTAGATTCTCATAGCAACTGTTGCTGCATCTTCAGTAATGGTGGCAGAGCCCAAATGTCTCTGAGGTTTTGCTGCATGAAGGACACCTGTGGACTTGGGATCATCTTCAACGTAGGAGATGTTTTTTCCTTGAATGCTAGTACTGCCTCACTGGACAAGGTCTGTCTTAGTCTCTGGTTACTCTGTTTATGCTGCTGACATTTCTCTCATAACTGGCTTTAAACCCTCAATAATATAGCATCTACACACATAATAAATGATTTCAGAGAGAGGGACAACATGACTTTGTGACTGCTCCCATAGTGCAATGTCATTGCTCTGACCGTACTATTAAGGGTAAAACACCTCTTTAATACATGGCTAAGCCAGAGCTCTTCTAAGAGAAGAATTTGCTAAATATTGCTAAAATTGTGTTTTTACAAATAACTTTATTAAAGGCAAAGGAGTTGCTTTTCTCAGAGGAAGGTGCTCACTATTTTAGTACTAGCACGTAGCTGTCAAACTGAATGCAATTAACTCTTTCTGCTCCAGCTTTATTTGGCTTGAGTGACATAGAGGAAAGACCAAGCGTAGGAGCAAACCTTGCAACCAAGCTTTAAATGTAGTTTTTTCCTATGCTTAGAGAGCTGGCATGCAGCGGTGGAATGTCCACACCTTACAGGATGCAGCTGCGGGACTGAACAGTGCTCATTCCTTCCATTAGCACACAGCTGATGTGATTGATAGAAAATGCATGTCTTGGCTTTACATTGGCAGGGAAGCAAACTGCTATGTATCTAAATCATACAGCATATTGAGGCTTTACTTCCTTGCTACCAACCATTTGCACGAAACAAAAAAGTGTAAAATGGTATTTTATGCAACCTTTTCTGAAAAATAAGCCCATGTCTGAATTTAAAGCTGAAGTCTGAAGATAATTTTTTACAGAATATTGGTTATCTGAGAAAAAGTAATTAATCATTGTATCATCGCAATCTTTTCAAAGGTCACCCCAGTGCTAACTTAGGGCATTTCTGCCGTCACCCTCATCTAGGACTCATCAAGCCAAGCCAAATGACATAATTCAAATACTGCACTGATTAGCTCTTCAGGGAACTTTGGTCTTGGAGACTTAAAAGCAATACAGAGCACTCTGATAACTGAACTTGGGTTTGGTGAAGAAGGGGTTGCTTTCTCTGGAAGATGGCACACCACTGCCTGGGTGGAATTCAATAGAAAAAGAATCAATATTCTAGAAGGCATGCTGGCTGTTTCTGAGGATGCTAAACTAATATCAAAAAGAAAGGTGAAAAGGAGATAAAAATCAAAGCATTGAGAAGAAAATGGAATCTCCAGTAGGCATCAGCAGAAGAGATGCTTTAATTGACTATGCACAAGGAGCATAGCTAATAAATAAGAAGTGCTGGAATTGTTGATTTATGAGCATAAATCCAACAGTGCTGCATATTACTATAAGCTAGTGATGCGATTCACGTGACTGGAATGTTGAAAACTGGCTATGATCTGCTTAGAAAGGCACAAGTGGTCAAAAAGAAGGGAAAACACTATCAAAATAGAGTGTTCTGTGTGTCAGCATTACTGACATCTCAGGAAAGGCTATTCAAATGTTTATGAATTGTGTTTTAATGTTTAAAACATAAAACGAAGTATTAGTGCCTATTGCAAACCTCACATCATACTAAAGAACAAAATGACAAGATCCTTAAGTATCTTTTATACAGAAAGAGAAAACTGCTATCACTGGGGCTTCACCTTGAATGACATCATTCTGCCAATAATGTAACATCCTGGAAATGTCTAAAAATTGTAGGTGACAATTCAAAAAGTTAACCTTGAGCAGGAGGATTCTAAATGAGACCTCATTTTTACACATGAAGTGGGAAAGCTAGTTCCAACTGGAATATAAAATGTGAGCGTTTGCTGTGCCTAACTTTTAGAAATCCGAGCCCAGAATGGAATCCAGAAACTAAAAATGGGTACAGCCTATGAATTTGAAACATTTGTTTTAGAGAAGTCTTGCAGTCTGTGTTATGCAAAACGAAAAGTTCACACAGTGATCTCCCTGGAGTTGAAATCCATAAGCTTCTACTGGAGTATCAATATATTTCAAGTTTATGCTCTAATGTCTGAAAAAGGTGGATATTTGTTTGTTTTGGGTATGTTTCCATATGAGGAAGAAAGTGATAACTCATTTGCTGTCAAGGCAAAAAAGAGCATGCAGCTTTTTAAATACTGGAAAGGTATGGAACAGTTAAAATTATCAGACTGAAAATGTATGAAAATATTCAGAAATGCTAAAAGCCCTATCTTATTTCTCTCTTTCACCCATCTTCTCATGGGTACCAGTAAGGAATGTGAAGTAGATCCACAAGAGATTGCGAAATGAAGCAATAAAGGTGCAGGATTCAAGAATTCACAGAACCCGTTTCCCTGAGCAGGCATGATGACTAATGCACTTTTACAGGCATCAGCACTTCCAAGCAAAAAAACCACACTTTTTTCTGGACACAGGAGAAGTGCATGCTGCTGTGATCATATTGGCTGCAGTGGCAGGAGGCAGGGGAATTCACGCTGCAACTGCCAGACGTGGAAGAGTTTGTTCCTTCACTGGCAGGAGTTATGCAGTGATCTGCAGTGCTGGGAAGTACACTACCTCATTTTGGAATTTAACTCTTAGCCCACGAATCACCACACCGTGAAATTAATTTTTTCAGTGATTGTTAAATCACTTTATTGCAGAATCTCTTCCTTTTTTTTTTTTCTTTTTTTTTTGAGAAAAAAATCCTTTGATTGCTCTCCCCACTGTGCTGGCATTTCTATCTTTTTTATTATGCAAAAGGTTAATTTTGAAATTTTCTTATGCCACTGACAGCCTATGAACAAAATTGGATCTCTAAGTGCCCCCCTGTAGGGATGAAGTTGTACCACTGCCAAATGCAGACCGCTGTGTCTTAGAAGAAACTGGGCTGGAAATGAAATGTTAGTGCACGCAGTGGAGGCTGTCCCCTCCGTCAAAGCTCAGCTCCTGCTCTGAGAGCTCACCGTGCCAGGACCAGCCCTGGATGGGGGCATTCAGCACATGAAACAGCTTCAGCAGGACCTTTACACTGTAATTGTAGAAATAAAATCTCAAGGGAGGTTAATCAATTCATTGCCAAGAAGGATCAGTCTCGGAAAGGTAGTAACTACCTTAGCACTTGGATTGAACTCCTATATGGGGACTTGGTAATGAAATGTTGTTTGTATTGAAATGCTCCACCAGGGAGAAATTCCCTTGCTAATGAAAAAAAACCCGCTTCGATAGGTTGTTAACTCCACCACTAACACTGTAGAACCTCAGCCCAGGAGAATTAGCTCCTGTGCTGCTGACACAGAACAGAAATCATTGTGCTGAGGAGTTAACTCCCTCGTGGAAAATAAGCGTTCACTAGAATAAAGGAACAAACTTGCTTGCCTGTAGGAAAGTGATGCACTTACTCACTGATGCAATCCAGCTTCTGCTATGTAGCTTTATTTACCCCCTCAAAGCTGAAAAATGATTCTGTGAAAAGATCTGAGAGAGGGTGTGTGTGTGTTCCATAAACTGAACTAACGTGATCATATTGCCAAGACTCATAGTGACCTGAACTAAAGATAGGCAGCTCATGTGTGAGTCTGTTGTTCAAATTTATGGGTAACACATGGGCTGATGAATGGTGTAATTAAAAAAAAAATTAAAAAAAAATCAGTAAGACAGACTTTCATCGTGGAATCACAAGTAAAAAAGGTGAAATTATAATTCATGTGGCATTCAGTATGTGTGCAAAATTCACTTATTTAAATGTAAATGAGGCAGAGGAAAAGCTATAAGCAGGAGAGAGATAACCCTGTCTGCTCTTTCCTATCAAGCACAAGCATCTTTCAATGTACAACTGGACTGAAATCTTTAAGTCAGGGATTAGGGATTCGGCCTTTGCTGTACTGTTTAAATTCTGCATATCCATAAGATTATCTGTCATTAGAATTTTGCTCAGCATATCCCTCAAGATTGAGATGTTTTACAAAATCACTTAGATTGTATGGGACTTTGGTCCCTAATGCGTCAGGTGCTCACTTCATTGGGAATTAAATGGGAACAAAATTCAAAAAATGAGTATAAACTAGCTGAGCTGCAAAAAGGAAGAGACTGTTTAGGCTCCTGAGTTTCATCAGCTCTCAATGGATGCTGGGGACTCTCCTGCCTTCTGTGCTTTGACAATTTCCTCTGAGATTTCAGGACCAGGAATGAATATAAAACCAACGCTCTACAGAAGATCTGCTGCAGCCAGAAACCTGTATGAATATAATGACTTTACAAAGCATCTCAAAAGACTGAATAATCTTGCTGCAGGAGAAAGACAGAAAAAAAAAGGAAGTCAGTGGATGTGGAGTGAGGAATATTAACGTAATATTTAATCTTTGTCATTTCAAAACAACTACAAAATGTGATTCATAGAAACACAGGACTGGATTACTGGTCAGTTAGTCTAACCTATTCCAGCTCCTCACAAACATATTGCACAGTCTTGTCAATAAAATGATTACTTTAAAATCAGAATTTTTTGCTGTATCTTTTCTATTCAAATAATGCTAAATGTGTTAGCTTGAAACTATATAAATACTGCATTATTTATGACAAAATTAAATATGTCCTGATATCTGTGACTCTTCCTTAAGGGCTATCAAATAACATAGTAGCAACTAATTAAGCACCACAATATCTTTCAGAGTCTGAAGATATTTAAGCAGTTATTTCGATGGAAAAACAAAGATGAAGGAAAACTCTGGCTTCGTAAGGACCATGGAACAATTCAGAAACTGTAACTGAGAAAGGAAACCATAGAATTCTGGTTTCCAGTCTCTTGCTTTTATTGAAGTGACCATCTGAGTAAATATATACATTGAATGAAATGAGATTTAGATGTCCCTGTGCCAAGATAAAGAGATTGCACTGGAAATGAACTGGTACTTAAAAAAATGTCACTATCAAGAAGGAATGCTTTCACAGCTGGGAAAGACTGCATTTCAGTGAAGCTTGTTCTACTCTGAACTGTACATACCACTGAGATACAACATTACTTGTATAAAAACACTTCAGAGCCCAAGTCCTCTTTTAAATTTAATGTATGGTTTGTACAAAACACCAGTTGATTGTTAAAAAAAAAGATAAATCAGCCCTGTCACAGAGGGGAAAGTATTCCAATTAGAAGTAGAAATGAACCCACAGAAATGCTTCGTTTGGAAACAAGGCTCTGTTATTGGAGGATAATGAGAGGATAGTGGCTGTATTTCTGCTTGTAAAAGGTATTCCAAAGTATAAAAAAAAGCAGCATGTGCAGAATTTAGCTTGTGTTTGGCCTTTGAAAAGGTTTTTCAGACACGCACCCTCTTAAGGGAGATTTGTTATGCAGAAACCACTCTAGAAACAGCCAGAACAGAGCAGCAGCCTAGAACAAAGCTGCTTCTCACCCATAGCAGTATGAAAGGATCCCTCTTCTGCCTTTATTTGAAGCCCCTTAGGAAGCCTACGGGATGCTGGTTGCTAGGCAACGCCCAAAGCAATGGTGTTTATAGCATTAGGTATTAATTATTGTCATGGGCCTTTTCCGTGGAAGATCCTGAAAATATGCAATTAGACACGTCACAGAATACGTTATTTTGCATTCTGATGGACAAGCATTATTAATCTGCAGAAAATTCAGAATTTGACAAATTTTTCAAAGGTCACTTACTGTGCCAAACCTAATATTTTCTTTTTGTCATGCTGGTTTTTTGTAATTGCAGCAAGGGGATATGAGCAGCAATATGGTTCCAGTAAGCTGTTTAAAGGTTCTGAACTAGAATATAATATTCCTTCATTTGTTTCCCTGATTAAAGTGCCTAGCTTTAAATTGATCTTTACCAGCACTTTATTTTGAGTAGATCAAGTCAGTAGTTGAGAAAAAAAAATAAAAATGGAAGCCTTAGAATATGAATATGAAAACTACAAAATAAAATATTTAATAGCAACTGCATGTTGCAACATGGAAGTAGAAACAAACAACTCAACAAATTCAATCCTGTGAACTAGGCAAGGTTTAATCTGGTAGCGTCGTCCTTGAAATAAGTTTCTTCATGTCGTTCATGACACTGGGTTGAATTTCTGAGAAAGGAGAGCTGTTCTTCCTTCTTTAGCATGGCCTTCCTGGCTAATCAGCACCAGCATATACAGGTATACAGCACGTACCCTAGCGTAACAGGACATATACATGGTACATTCCACTTCTAAGGGGCTGTTTATCCCTTGTATGAGACAGGTTATACCCCCTGCAACGAATTGGGGTGCCCAAGAAGAAACCCCAGTCAGTGCAAAGAAAAATGGAATTCAAGCCAAAGCAAGTCATGACCAAAGGTGAAAACATAACCAGCAGTGTATTGGTAACTCCTGTGAAGTGACAGTGACAAAATGTAACCAACACCAAAGCAAATAAATTACTGTCTCAGCACATGAACTGAGTAATAAGGAAATTAGAGAAAGAAATTATTAGACTTTTATTAAGTGCTGCAAGAGAAAAAGTGCTAATTATTTTCTGGTTGAAGAAAGAAGTTGAGATGGGTGAGGCTCAAGGAGACACTAATAAGAGGTTGTGTGGCTGAAAATCTTTGTACACACAAGGATTCCCACGTTTTGAATACACTAATATTTGTGCACAGGGAAAGTGAAATGCAGCAAAGGGAAATACATTTTGGTTTGTCCCGCCCGTAGATGAGACACATGATAGAGGGTAAAGCTCCCATTCTGTTTCCCAAGTCACGCCTCTTTAGATGGTTATGTGGCAGAAAACTGTCATAAATATTGATGTCTGATGATTTGCCTCAGGACACTGCAGAAATTAGAACACTAGTCAGACTGGTACTGTGATGCTTCAAACACCCAACGAGCATATTCGTGAACAAAACTATCAGGGAAGGGAAGAAAAATGATAAAATCAGAAAAAGTCTGAAGCTTTCTTCTTCCAGTAGTCAGTGAGGAGTCAATTTCCTTCAGATGGAGGCAGAAGACATGAACATTTCGCAGCTGTCTGCATAGTAGTTCTCAGCTCTAAAACATGACTGCCCAGTTGTTGAGGCTGCTGGCTGGTTTTCTTTACACTGCTTCCAACTGGAAAGGTATGAGGAGCAGTCATTTCATTCACCATTTTGATGAACACCCAAATGAGACAAAATGACTATCCTTTCGCCATTCATAGTGACAAATGTTCTTCCACAAAAGCTAGAAGAGCAATTATTTTAAACCCTATTTTTCTTCAAGCATAGCATCTTACCAATAGTATGTATAGTTTTTAATGAAGTGGTATGTTAGGGAAATCAGTTGTTTTAAAAAAATTAAAAGATTGTTCTACAAAGACATGCTACAGGCAGGGAAATATAGAAATTAAATTCATCTTCTTGAAAAAGAAAACAAACATACTGCAATTTTATAGTGAATGTGGATGCGTATGTTGATAACGTCATGTTGCTCAAACATTTGTCATATGCAGTATTGTTCTACCAGCTAGCAGAGATTTGCCATTGGTAGCATTTCCAAAGCAGGTGGATTTGCTGTCACTGCCTAGTCCTGAGGAGCCAGGATGTACTGCGTGATGGCAACCACAAATTTTAGGCTGGCTCAGGATGTGTGTCTGTACTAGAACCTGACCGATACAATCTGTTTACGTGACAGAATTCAACACAACAACCTACAAACAAGTGTGACTCACATCCTGCCTTATCTGTAATACTGATTTTTTACTACCTGCTGCAATCTTATGAATCTTCATAAAAGCCTCCTCCTCTTTTCCTGATATTTGTTTGATTGACGTGTGTGGTTTTTCTCTCACTTGTCTGATTTGAAAACACTATATAAAAATGGAAATGAACTGTGTATTGATGTTCTCTATTTTTCTTACATTTTGGGGGTTCACTATATTACTTTGAGTTACTCTGAAGCATTTCTAATCATTTGACACGGTGAACAATGGGCCTCAGGTTATTTGTTTACTATTGTGCATCTTCTTTACTTCCTTTGTTTTTCTCACTAGAAATAGCTTAGATTTGTTTTATGAATCTTTGATGAGAGGTTTTCCTGAGTCAGCTATTGTAGTTAGTTACAGACTCTAAAACATTCATCTCATTTCTGCTTCAGTGTCTGTCCGTGATATTGTTATTTTAAATCCAGTTGTCTTCAGCAATGTTTTCTCTCAGGCCCAGATCCACAAAGAGACCTGGGTCTCATTGCCCAGCAAGCTAGATGCTAACTTGGAGGTGCCTGAATCCAACAGAAAAATCACCTTGGTCTGGGAATTTACACTCATGAGGCTGATTATTTTTGGGAAGAGACAGCAACGCCGGGGCTTTTTAACATTCTGAAGCCTCAGTCTTGATTTGTAGATATGGAGTTTAGAGAATCTGAACATGAGCTGTTCTAGGTGTAGAGTGATTTCACCTTCTTTTGTATCCTTGAACTTTGTCAGAGTTAACGTAATAAAATTTCATATTTATTGGAGACCAGATTCTTGGCTGTTGTATGAAATGAACAGCCAAAAGAACAAAACGATGCCAACGCACATCAGCTGCAGACCTGACCCCAACCTGCAATTTGTGTAAGCCCAGTACAGTATTTTTCAGTGAAGAAAAATAAATCGATCAAAAATCTCAATTTCATGTTCCACAGTGCTGGGAAATAAGAGCTTAAACCACTTGTCCCTTCTAGTTTACCTTTTCTTACAGCTTTGCTGAAGGTTATACTATTATTTAACAAAAAGAACTGTTCTTGCACAGTTTAGCCAACAAAATTACAACAGGAAAGAAATCATTCTGTTCCAAGAGCTGAGAGAAACATAAATGCAAATGATAACTTGTCCCTGCCCTGAAAATCCTGAAATAAACCTTTTTCCTTTCACCAGAGATGTTGCTTCAGGGAGAGGCTTTTTAAAGTCCTTAAGTCTGTTTCTAACGGATGTATCTTTAATAAAACAGCTAGCAGCATTTGACGGGGCTAGAGATGGACTCAGGTTCAAAGTCAAATAACCTTCTCTGGGGTTTCAAGTTGATTTCACAGGTTCCTATTAACTGAAGTGATATAAACGTGACATTCAGTAGCTGTACCTCAATTTCTATCCCTGCAAACTCATTCCCCTTAGGCTTTTTTTTGTCCCCCCATGCATGTTAGTGAAAGGTAGAACACAGCAATAATTAGGGAATACACTTGCATTCATATCTACCCATCTTCACTACAAAATTTCACATTTTTCCAGTTGTTTTCCATTTAAATGGAAACATATGCTACTTTCTTTACTTTCCTTTGCATATTGAGGTCAATATGATCTAGAATTCAACACTTTTATTGAAAATACAATTTTAAATCAGAGAAAGTCAAACAAATAAACTGTCTGAACAATATCTCTGTTTTCATACTTAGTCATGGCTAAGCTACATCAGTACATTTTGTGTTACTTGTGCTGGAAGAACAATTAATCATTTCTAGAGAAAGTTTTGCCTTTATCTACTAGCTGCTCCATTCAGTGACAAATTCTTCTTGAATTCCCTCCTTGTTGGGTAACAGAGGCCTCCTTCATCATACACACTCATAACCCAAGCGAACAAAAAATCACTATAGTGGCTACTGAAGGCTAAAAAGACAGATTGGTGTAGACAATTGTGAAGTATTTTCAGTACATAGAATTAGAAAAGCTCATTTATCTGGTTTACAGCTGCCTTCTTAAATGGTAGATCAGAATATGGGATCTGTCCTGTGCTATACATGTTATGGTAAATAATAGCGAGAACCTCAACTTAGCAGGAAAAACAATAATGGATTTTCTAAAGACTTTCTTAGCTGTCTTTTTGCTAAGCCCCTCATGCAGCTTTTAGGACTCAATACTTCTGTCTCTATAAAACTAGCATGCTCTGACTTTTTAACTTCCATATCTTTTAAATTTTTGTTTCCCAGTGCTGTACTAAAACTGCCTTTTTTCCCTACCTATTTTCCTAATTAGTGTTTACTTGTGCTCTGTTTTCCCAACAAAATGGCACATTAATAGGCAGAAACATAGTACAGTTTGTCAGACTGTTCTAAATATTCTGGCAATTTTAGAAACTTGTTGGTCTCATTGGCTGCATATAAATATAATGACCTACATGATGCAGGAATGAAAGAAACGCAGTTGAAAATAATGTGCTCATTGACGTAAGTAAACCATGACTGATAGGAAACGAGCCTTCGCTAGTGGTGCCAAAATCACTATAGAAACAGAATGATCTTGTGGCAAAATTCAAAATGCTAATCTACTGAAGAGAGGCACTAAGTCTGTGAGTGCAACAGAGGAGAAGGAAAGCAGGTACAATGCCCCAGCTGATAAGGCAGTAAGGAATCCTACCTCTTAAAAAGCCATACCAGTGTTTGTGGTTCTGGTTGCTCCACAAGCAGAACCAAAGGAGGTAAAACTTTTCATACTGAAATTACAGTCACTCACCCCATATTTGTTCCAGCTCTACTGCCACAAAGCCTTTATTGTAAACCTCATGTGATCACGTGGAGAAATTTGTGTGGTTCCTTTGTGTGCATCTGTGTTAAACCATAGGTTCCACTTTGAACATGGAACTTCTCGGCCTCTTGTGCTTCCCTGTTCCATGAGATAATGGGAAAAACCCTGTATCCTGTATGGAGATGAAAAGATGTGGTCTCTGAACTTCTGTGATGATCCATTCAAATGGGATTCCCTTGAGTGAACGAAATGGTCATTACTTAAGACAAGATTTTCAAATCTGGACAGAGCAATGGATTTTCTCCTGAGAGCTTCGATCATTTCATTTGGCCAGTCATAAAATCACCTGACATAGAGGTTTAGCAAACATGCAAGGTAGATTTTCAATGGATTGCTTCAGTTTAATCAGGACAACATAGAGGGAAGCAGATGGACTGACTAGAGGCGAAGTCAGTCCAGAAAAGGAAACAGAAAATTTTTCCAGAAAATTAGAAACAGAAAAGGAGTCTGACCTAAGCTTAGACAGTGCTTATTCTGAGGAAGAAAGTGGGGAACAGAAATATATCCTAGGATTTTGGTGTTTTATTTTAAGTGCCAAGTAAAGGTTAATTGTAAACCAAGGTCCCAACCAGAAGAAACTTTTAGAAAGGGAAAACAACCGGATAGTTGCCACCAACAGCTTTGGAGCCCTAGGGTACGTAGAACCAAAGTGTCTTTATAAGGAGTTTTAGCAAAACACAAAGGAATTGTTTCAGAGAGACAAAAGAAAGACACTCTGCTGGACCATACTTGCTCAGAGATGACCTAGATGTTTTCCACTTAAATTTCCATTGTACGCCTTGACTTCTTGAGTAATGGAACACTAGAAAATTAATATTTAATGTTAGAAAACCATCATTCATTTCCATTGAAATGAAATCTTTCAGTATCTTGGGAGACTCTAATCTTCACCATCTTCTAATAACAACTTTCAATAGTTGGTAAAATTGCGTATTCAAATAAAAAGCAAGACTCTCCTTCAGCAAAGACCTTTTCTAGGTTAGATGCATTGGAGATGATAGTGAGAAAGCATCATCAGTTGCTACACTAACAGGCTTGTTAGTACATAGACTGATATATGTGATAGAACCGTACTTCTGCTTTCGTCTTATTCTTCCCTCCCCTCTTATGTTCATATGGGTTCCAAATTTAATGAGATTTAATTTAATTCTCCCTTTTTCAAAGGGAGAGTGCACTGATGCATCTGTAGCACTCATCTGTGGGTGGAGATTTCTAGGTGATCAGCAGAGGTTCATAGAGGTTTGAGCAAACAATTGGAGATTAAAATGTTCTGCTCTTCCTTCATTATACAATAAAGGTGGATCTCAGCCAAGCTCTGGCTAAATGTGAAGTGAGTACTGGTAGAGAAAAAAGAATCCCTTTATATCATCTAATTTGATGTAACAACAATATTACAAAATTGCTAAGGCACTGCACAGATTATTGTCATTTTGGAGGTAGAGTATGATTATTTCATTATAGCCTGAGTTTTCTTCCAAGCCAGACAGAGTAATCTTTAACGTAGGTAGTCTGTACAATTAGTTTTCTTTTTATTCCTGTATAGAAAAGTCATACCTTTATATTTGCCTGATGACGATTACTGAGGAATAGAAAGTGTGCAAGGACCAAAGGACCACTCTTCTCATCAACTTCTTTGTCATTTTATCAATCTATTTAGTTTTTAAGTGAATTTTTGGTGAATAAGGAGTGCTTGTTGAAAGGCAGATGGAACAAATGCTTCCCAGCACTAAGATATCATGTATGCACAGTGCTGAGAGCAAAATATTTCAATGTGGAAGAACAATAACAACAAACAGTAATATGACTTGATTTCAAATTACACAGCATGAAGCCCATCACTTGAACTGCATCAGGAAAGATGCTGACTGCCCACATCATCTTGTGGTACTATTAAATCTAATAAGAATAATTGCAAGTCTAGGAATGCTTCCAAGCAAATTTGCTTAATGATCTTAAACTGTAAGGAAGAGATGTCCACCTATTGCTTAATTATTTAATCTACTAAAGGACATGTGCAGCAGCTTATCTGCCCATCAGTACGACTCAGCGGGAATATAACTCTCTCTAATTGGTCTGTTCTGCTTTCCCTTTTGGCTGAAGAATCCAACCAAGGGCTGTTACAGCCTGCCAGGACACCGGACCTGCTCAGAGAGGCAATCACTATCCCATTCTGTACTTCAGCTACCCGGACAGATTGCCTTCACTGGAAAAATAAAATAGTTCAGAAACAGTAAAGTACCTTAACTGCATGGGTCTAGACTTGTCCCAGTCCTGTGGCTTCCCCCCTGATGGTTGAGGTGAACAGTGCTGGGAGCTGCATACAGAAGTACTCATTTTGATTTATAATCATACTTGCAAGCATAATAATATTTTCAGATTTTTCTGTAAGCATATATCTGTATTTATCTAGGTACGGACAGACACACATACGAACATGCATGTAATTTATGTATACATAAAAAATCCGCAAATTTCAAAAGCTTGGCAGGGCTTGGGAGAGAGATTTTGCAGATTTTTCTGTATCACACACTGTCCAGGTAAGTGATCCATAGATATGTGTATGTATTTTGAATATTTATATGCATACACTATATATTAAATGTCAAGCATGTATAAACTGCTGTAAGCTTGAATCGGAATCCCTCGAATTTAACTCCTCTGGATGTTCAGGTGGTGATGCAGATCCTGTGTGAATGCCCACATCACAGGGCTATTCCAGCATGAAAGCATGAGTTCTGTCTTGTTTCCTCTGCTGTTTTTGGAAAACTTCAGCTTCTGTCAGATGAGGTGTGGGAGAAGGCTGAGGATCCTGGAAGACTGGGAAATCATTTCCCATTTTGGGAATTGGGAAGCAATGGAAATTAAGAAGCAATGTAGTTACACAAATTAAGATAGCAGAGAATCAAGCCATGAAATCGAAATGGAAAAGCAATGAGCCAGGTAAAATTTAGTCACACAGCATAAAAGGTATAAAAGCTAGTTCCAGATTGACTTGTCTGAACAGGGAAAATAAAAAGTGATTGTTTTATTTGAGGTTTCTGGGATGCCTTTGAATCAGAATGGTTGGAGATGCTCCTGAAGTTGTCAGTGGTCTTCCTCAGTCCTGTCAGCTCAATGGCAGGAAGGTCCATACTGCAAACTCAAGCCATAGTTTCTTTTTCTCTTCTGAAGTCCTGGTGAGGTAACCATGCCAAAGCAGTTAATCCACAATCAATGGCACTGGTGAAGCTGAGTTTCTTATGGGTCTGTGTATTATATTCTTTAAAATACTCTCACTGTAGTTCTCTCAGCTCACCCTTATGTTCCTGTGCCTCTCTGCCATGATACCTGTTGTCCTCCTAGCTTCCCCTGCAGTATGTGCAGCCTCCTCCTGAAGCCCCATACTCTCCTCACGCCCCAGTAGTCACTCCAGCATGCTGGTGTTAACCCAGCCTTCCCCTCACCAGCTCTTCCTGTGAATCCAAGCTATTATTTCGACTTTTAGTTGTGTAGCCTGGCAAAACGTAGATGGTAACTGGCCAGTCAGGACATGGCTGTTGATTGACCATCTAGGTGCTACGAAAGAGATTGTGTTGAATTCTCTCTGCCTTTACTTCAGAAGAAGCACCAGTAGGGCCTCTCCTCTTTAATCAGCATCTAGATTTCAATGTAGACATTTGTTGTATTTGAGATTTCTAACCACCTGCCATATGGGGCTGAAATTGGTCAAGGAGTACCAAAAATAATAAGAAGGGAGAGGGGGGGATCTGCCAGCCAGCTAAAAGAAGAAACAAAGGATGTAATTTTGTAAGCTTCATGTCCTTGGAAAGATGGACTAGGAAAAAAAAGTGATGATGCCTCAAACCAGAAAAAACTAAGTCTGTTGTATGTTCAAAGTTGCTTAGGGATGATTCTTTGGCTTTGCTCCAGGAGCCACAGAAAACACAAATCTAGGGAGCCAATAAGTTATTCATGAATGAAAGAAGATGGCTGAGAGCAGAACCCCTCTATGTCTTTTATATTTATAGAAGGACAATGAAGTGATGGCCTGCTGCCAAGAGAGCTATTCATCAGCGTGTGATATTATTTGAAGTGTCTCATTAAAACAACTGATTTTTTCTGTAAGTTTGAAAAGAGAAAGCCTAACCGCTACAGGAGCCAAAAAGCCAAAGGCTAAGCTGTGTCTTCAGCGATAGCTCTGGGCAAAGTGTGCTGGGTAACCTGCTCCTTCCAGGAGAAGCCCTTGGAGGTGGGTGTATCTCTGACACACTGTGCTCTCCTGCTTCCCTTTGAAGATGGGACAGAAAGAATTATCACAAAAGTTTGTATCTAGTAGTTGCTCTGGTCTCTCCCATGTGGAAAGGGAATGAGGTAAAGAGATCTTACTCTTGCCCAGCAGCTGGAGCCCAAGCTGAGAAATGCTTCTAGGGTTGGAAAGAAGTCTTTTCCCATCGGTATGGACAAAAGCTAAGATAAGTTGGGTCAGAACAGTAGAACATATGATAATTAAGATGTTCTACAATGTCTCGAGTCACATTCATATTTTTCTCTGAAACTAAAGAACCAAATTTTGCATTATATGTGACCCCTAAGAATCATTTCACTATTTTTAATGCTTAGTAACTGCAACTCCTTTTTCCTTTTGTTTTGCTTTTCCTTTGTGTATTTTGCTTCCTGTCATCTATTCATGATCTGTGCAGAATGCTCCCATGTGGATTTAAGCTGTGATTTTTCTCTTCCCTGTTCTTATATATTTTTCTAGAGCTGAGAGACTATATTAGATCATTTGCATTTAGAAACTAGAGCTTGCTTTTGACTGAGAACACATAGCATAAACCTGGCACTCCCGACAATAACTGCTTTCATTTTTGCTGTGACCAAAGAAAATTTTTACACTTACTGTGAACCTCATGGGTCTTAAGGAAACTCTTTAGTGCTCCGTTTTTAAATGCCTTCTGTAACAAGTGGGAATAGTCAATCGGTCGGCAAAATATTATTCTAAGATTTATTGCAATATACAAAAAGAAGAACACATTTCAAAAATAAAAATGATCACTTGACTTGCAGAGAAACAGATGGGCATGAATTACACAGCTAGCTAGAATGAAAAATAGACCCAAAGTGAATTAAATGCTGGTGGGATGAAAATGAAGCATTTTTTTCTGCTGAAGTGAGAAAACAGTCCTACTTATAATGGAAAATTATTCACTCTGTACTGTAGTGTAAGACAAAATCTATCACACTGGAAGCAGATATTACTAGACTGTAGAAATACATGGTCTCACCAGTAGAATGAATTGTCTAACTGAAGGAAGAACTACAAGTATAACTTAAAATTCAGCACTTCTGGACAAAAAAAAAGGATGCTTTCAGTATTTATATTTTTAAAACTTTTGCTGAACATGTAGAACAAACAAAAGAAATGTTTTTTAAATATGTTCATGTTGAAATCTTTGTTTTTAATTGTAAACTTACTGTGAGATTTCATCACATTTCCATCTTAATAAATCTTGCTGTTATCATTAATTACAGTTGTGTTTTCCACAAGCATCAAACGTTCTTATAGAATCTATCACTTCATCTTCGGCTTTCAAAGGGAAAGTGCTGTAATAAAACTGAAATTTCTAAATATCAGTTAATTCCCACAGTAATTATTTAAGTATTATTTATATCACTGTAACTGAGAGAGATCTCAGCTGAGACTGAGGGTCTTTGTGCTAGATATTATCTAAGAGTCAGTTTAATATTCTTAACCACATTAATCTGGCTCAATTGAGAATGGCCACTTTACAGAGTATCAGCTGTGCTGCAACGATCAGACTTTTGGGAGAGCAGTTCTTTAGAGAATGATCTAATTGTTCCGTGTGCTTGAGGCAGCTGAGCTGCTCTGAGTTCCCAGTGAACTGCAGGAAAACATCTTTATTCTTTCTGGGCACCCCATGAAGCGTTGACCATGAAGATGTGGGAAAAGCACCGGGGAGCTAACTATGGGATAGGACCACTTGCATGCCACAGCATGATTATGGAAGCCTCTGTCAAACTGCTAGTTGTGTTTTTCTACCCATTGGTGAGCATGCTTGATTTTCAGAAGGCTGTGGTGCTGGTGTTTAGGCCATCACATGCTGATGTCACTTGACTGATGTTGGTTTTACAGAAAAGCACAAAATTAGCAAGAGTCCTTGTCCAAAGGGATTATAGTCTAAATAAAGAAACAATAGACAGATGTAGCAGGGGAAAAGAAATATCTTCTTTATTTACTAGATGAGAAACATGAAGATTAAGAATTAAAATCTCTCTCTGTGCAGGTCAGTGGGAATTTTGCCAATGACAGCAACTGATTTAGGCCTGTACCTGTAAGGATGATACTGCAGTGGTACAAGCAGTGTATGGTAGAGACAGGAACTTAGTGGTTTCTTCAGGTTTTCTGAATTCTGGACCAGAAAAGGGACTGTAGGAACATTGGTCTTCATTGCAGTTTGGTAGGCATGTGACCTCTGTACTGCACTGTACACCACCAATATAATTACATTTATACAACAGTCCAGTCAACTACAATCATTTCCATCCCAGTATCGATGTCTGGAATTTGGAACACACCAGAAAAAGTGCCTTAGGGCATGTATGTATGGCTTCAGGAGGACCAGTCTACCATTTTAATAGTCACTCCAACAAGCTCATCAGGGCGCCAGTTGCAATGCATTTTTTTACCATCTGGTCCTAATCAATCTTTGCGTGGCACCATACCTACCATACACAGGTTCCCTGCTGTAAAATGACATGTTACTGCACAGTGGCTACTCGTTATTTCAGTCACTGCGTCCTCACAATGTCATGCAGTGCCTGGGGGGGGCTCATAAATGGATGTGCTACAGTGAAGAGTGCGGTGCAAGAGGAATGATTGTAATGGGCTTCACTTCATTATAGCTGGCTGCAGTGGCTTTAGACACGTTCCCACATTCTAACAACATTTGAGCATTGCAGAGGACATTTCTTAGCAGAAGAATGACCACCATCCTACAGCACACAGTTAAGGATGTGGAATAAAGATCAGCGGGCTGCAGTACTGACCGAGGGAGGGATGATGCTAGCAGAGTTACACAATTCGCTTTATCCTGTGCAGACTTTTTGTTTTAACAAGGGACCATGTTGCTAATGTGAAAAGTTTAAGGAAAACAAGTTCTCTTATAAAGATGCACAGTGTACACTGTTTGTTGACAAATGCTACAAGCTAAGCATGACAAAGGTTAAAATTTCAGCTTGGAGCCCCTTAATTAAGGTTCTGATAAAATCATCACCCATACTGAAATATACAAATATTGATCTTGGTTGAATGTCAGATACTGTGGATTGAAAAATTAAAAGAGAAAATCTCAAAATTATAGATTACTGAACCTATACATTAGACAGAAGAATAAATGTAATGCATGCTTTGTGAGAAAGTGTACACATAAATAGAATAACCGTGTAATCTTCTGCAGAGAACAATTATCTCTGCTAGTGGAATTGTACATCTAATGAATCTCTGAATGGTGTATCTTGCAAACCTTTGAAGCTTTCGGCACAGTGATTTCAAACTTTCATCTCTACACAGGCTGTTTATGGCCCCAGCATTTAAAATGTGTACAAAAACTATAGTCTGGATTTTTCCAGTAAAATGTTTTATCCCACAATATGAAAGATCCCCATATTAAGTCTGTTGTAAGAGACCTGCTCTGGCCTCAGATGTTAGGGTGTAAAAAATCTGCTGAAATAACTGGGATTACAACAGTATGAAACAGAGGTAAGTGAAATCCCGTGTAAAGCAATACCAGAGGGTTTGTTCATGCAAATGAATTTCAGATGCAGTAAATGATCATGGATTTTCCTCTCTCCCCAGATAAAATTATTTTAATAAGATAAATTAACCAAGCCCTGATTATACATAGGGCTTGCAGGTCTGTGTGCAAAGCTGTTTATTGTATTCAGACAGGAGCAGAACATTTTTGGTACACTGGACACATTTTGCTTTATTCCCCCGAGTGCTCTTTTCTCTGGAACTCTCTCCCCCCTGGTCTCGCTGCCCTCTGTGCTCCTCTCAGCTGCCAGATGCTTCTTCCAGAGCCTGCCCTGTACCCGCGGAGCACCCCGAGGTGGTGGCCCTCACATCTGTCACCATCTGGTGCCTCTCTTGCCCCACCGTGGTCCCAACTCCGATTGTAGCAGACATCTCATGCTCTTGTAGCTGACAATTCATGTAGATATGAGTGTTCCGGGCAAAAAGTATCCTGTCTCCAAATCATCTTTGCCTTAACCTTTTGAGATCCTTTGTTCTATAAAAATAGCTTCACACTGAGGACCAGGTTTAATCCTGCTTAAACACATAGAAAAGATTTTACAAAATCAGTTCTTGCTTATGCTCCTGCAGAGGAGATGATTTCACAGTAATTACGCCTGTGTCTGAGATTAGTACCAGACCCTGAGTGCCATTAAGACGCTGCTATGGGCTGCATTTTCTGTTTTATTCTCAGCAAAGTGTTCAGCTGCAAGGGGGATATTACCCTTTGTCTTCTGGCTTACGTCTCCAGTAAGGATCCTTGTTCAGAAGAAGGAGAAATCTTTTGTTTCAATTTTTTAAAATACCTTAGTTGTAGCTACAATTGCTATAATAATAATAATAATTTACAAAGATTGCAGACATGCTCCAGATGTAATGTTGTCCTCAGATGTAAATCAAGGACTGCTGGGGTAAGTATTGAATGCCAGGAACAACCGTCCTTGTTCTAGAGTATTTAGGTCATTTACACTACATGATTCTGATGCTGTTGCTACGTTGGGTGGCACTTTATTCTACAAAAAAAACCCCCTTTGATTTATACAGGGCTTCTTGCAGAAGAAAGTGCCTAGAAACATGTGGTTGCCTGAATACATTTCTTAAGATTATGAAAGTAGTTTGCAGATGTCAAACACTATGTAAATATTACAACAAAATATATGAATCCTCAAAACGATTTTGCACGTATAGAGGTAGGGAGTGACAGTTCATGGTGGGAGCAGTAAAATCCTTCCCGTTCAGAAAAGTAGAGACATTGGGAACATCTGAGCAGGGAATCTGTGCAGTCACTGAAACACAGCTTGTCTGGCCTGTCATTGGAAATACACTATTCTGTAATCTTGTGAAAATGAAACTCCAGGGAAACTAAGCGCACAGCACCCACATTATAGGCTTCCTAAGCTTTTCACATTTCACAACAAAGCCACTTTGATCGCTCTGGGCTCTTGATTTACTGTAACCTTTCCTTGGGCCATTCAGATGCATCTGAAGTATCGTAGAAAGTGCCGAACTCAGACAGAGATTGTCTCCGACTGAGGAGGAAGGAAAGGGGTGTTATGGAGGTACCTCTCAGAGTATAGTATACTAACAAGGGCCTGAAATTCAAATTTCCAATTAACATTTCAGCAGAATCTGAATATGAAAGATAGCCACGTATCAGCTGAGAAAATGATATTTCCATCCTTATTGCTTCCCAGTGTTAAATCTCATGTAGCCAGGATAATTTAAATAAATCTGCTACCAGCACTTGAGCAATTCTTGTAGAAAATGTAATTAAATTTTCCATTCACACTGCATATGGATACACAAACATATTTCCCACATTTTATGTGTTCAGTTCATTGATATACTTTGCTTTTTCGTTATATAATTAGATAACAAAATATTCCAGACATATTAGTTTGTAAATATAAATGTAAAGAAAAGGTACAAGCCTATTACATTTCCAGTTCATATAGAAAGTTAAATTTCAAAGAACCAGCCAGGAGAAAAACCCTTAACACCCGCTGGTAGCCACAGGAGTTGTGCAAATGCATGAAGGCTTAAATTTCGGAGGTAAAAAGATTTCCCTTCTCTCATAAATTGTCTTAAGTAAAGATCTAATTGCAACGTTCTGCTAGTGTACCATTTCCAGGTGTTTGACCAGGTAACTGCACTGGATTTGGGTTTGAAGGTGACAGCCAAAACCCACTCGCTTGTAGAACCAGGCAGCTGACTTCTGCAGCCGAGGAACCCCCCCAGGGCTCACCCTTCTCATTCTGGCTTCACACCCGCTATGAATGTTGAGCTTTCAGGAGGCTGAGCTGTGGCAACTTCAGAGCAGGCTTCGTCACCCGCAGTTCATGTAGGAGGGCACCAAAAAGCTGCGTGGGTGAAGCCCTTGAGAATGTGAATGGTGCTGTTCTTGGTGGGGCATCCTCAGATTGCTGCTGAGAGTCCAGCACTCTTTGAAAGCTGGACCTCCTGTCTGCCACCAACACCAGCACAGAAATTACTCTCGCCAGTGTTCACCAATAGCATTTTCAAGGGAAAGAAACTAAGATTCCTGTCCTGCTTTCTCTTATTCAGGGAGGTAAACAAAAAACAACACAGCAAATGTAAGAAACAGAAACAACAGCAGTTCTTTAAAGCAGGCTGCCATGTTTGTCAATTAGGAATTTTGTTCAGGAATGGCACTAATTAAGTACATACATTATGAGTCCTTATTTTCTTTTCTGAAAACAGAGCATGTGACCCCAAGTATATTCTCTGCTGGCAATTATGAATGCGTAAGAAGGCTTCCACCGTATCCTGTTCTGTCTTATAGAGCCTAGTGCAGAAATATGGAATTAATTAAAAACCATAAACTGCAGTAAGACGTCATCCTCTCCCATTTGTCATCAGCAATCAGCAGGTGGTGTGTCACACACTCAGCACTGCGGCTTGAAGGCGGACAAATCCAAAACTGGTCCCCAGCACCGCAGGGTGCCGCAGCAACGTTTCTCAGGTCTGCTTGTGCAAATCAAGAGTTACGCAGGGAAGACCCCTGATTTATGGGTCTGAGCCCAGAGCAAGTGTAGGAGTTATGGTCCTTTAAAGGAGTTTCAGATCAGTTTCTGTGAGGATGACATTTATAAGTGTCCGTAGGGTTTGGAACCCCTTCCTTGCTGCCAGTGCCCAGGACAGGTTGTGGTCTGTGAGCTGTGGCAGGGGCAGGAGCACCCCCATCACCCCACATACACCCAGCCCATGGCAGCTGCATCCCTGCCTGCACAGATTCACCCGTTGCCTTTTCTTGGCACCGATTTGTGGTGAATGCCGTCCGCATTCTACTCAGGTTCTCATAACTTGTCCATCACACTGCTTTCTGCGAGCCCATTACAGCACAGCTTATTTCACAGTCTGTGTCAGACGCTGGGGTTTTTGCACATGTTATGGAAATGTATTTTTTGGTTTGCTCAGTATGTGTGTGAATGATCCCATGTGCAATAAAAGGTTCCTGTTGCATGGTCTACTTGTAACCACATTAAAGAGCCACATGTGTCTGCAGCAGTCAGGATGTGTGTTGTGGTTATTCTCTCTAGTGAGGCTTTTGTGGTTTGGGTTTCAGTGAATTTCTCAAGGTTTTGCTCTGAAGTTGGTTGTTTGGGTTTTTTTTTGTTGGCCATTTTGCATATGAAGGATTTTTCAATTATTGAAACCTTTTGACCATACAGTCTTTCTGTGGAATAAAATTGTATTGCACCGGCCGAAAATTTCCTTGCTCAATGCAAGAAGAGGGATTAGATGGTTTTGTGAGACCCTTGCAGCATTTCATTTCTGTAGCTCTGTGTTTTTACTGCTGTTGGGGTGTGGGAGCCATACGGGAGGTGTTGATCTGTGCTGAATGCTCGCCTGTGAATTATAGTCTGTATTTTGCCATCTGGCTGCCTGATAATTAGTCCATCTTTTTGTCAAATGAATGACACATGCCTTCTTTTCCTCAATAAATATGCAAAACTATATAATTTGGAAAGGATTGTTTTCAACTTCAAAAAATAGCCAGAGAGCAGTGTCCTTCTGCAGTCACGTGTATGTCCTCAGACAAACCTCACCCACTTTTGGACCTAGATTAGCCCCTGCATCGTACTGTGGTATTATGCACTCGAAGTATTGGATTACTGACTACATTTTGAATTTGCTATATCCATATATAAGCTGAGAATTGGATGAAATATTATTATACTATACAGCTGCAATGTGTAGATATGTTTTCTTACATTCAATAAAGAAAAGAAACATTGAGTTTGACAGCATGTTCATTCTTCTATACCTCCATCGCTGCTCCAAGTATATTTTTGTGAGATGCATTCCTGATGGGACTCCGCATGTGGAGACGTTCAGGAGAAGCAGGCTGAACAACAGGGTAGCCTAAAGAGGACAAGGGGCGCATGAAGTACCCAACCTCAGCACCTGTGGTGCTACTGCTGGAGAAATCTGTGCTTCATTATGGCATGTGAAATCAAGAAATCATGGATTCAATTAAAATCTACCCCTAGTCCCTGGGAATAACTGCATTTTCTGAAACCTTCTCCTTCTCATTTATCAAGAAGCTCTTGGGAAAGATTGTCCAGAAGGAGATGGAAGGCACTTTCTCATTCTCTGACTTGCCTCTTTATTTTGGATATTGGCTATCCAAGTCGGTACTTAAGATCTATAATTCATGAATCACTAGCTATGTATTAAATGCACAGGGAAAATCTCTTTTATTGATACATATTTGGAGAATGATATTTTTTATTTACAGAATTGAAGAAGCTGTTTATTTTTTGAGAAGTTAAAAGTTTATTTTTAAAAATTTTTCAAGAATGCAACACATTCAGAATTGAAGGTGTATGTTAGCTTGTGAATTATGGCAAATTATTTTTCCTGTCTAGAAAGAATTTTCACCAGAAAATATATTCATTTATGCAACTTCCGACAGGTTGGCAACTAAGAAACTGCCTGAAAAGACAACCTAAGGATGACTGCTCAGTCATTGTGATTTCGGTAGTGTGATAATCATCTGCTAGAAATTGGTTTGAGGCAACAATATCTGCCATCAAAAGAAAGTGAATAAAAAAACTACCACAAAGTCTGCATTTCTCACACATCTCATGCACTGAATGAGACTTTAAGCTACAACCAATCTAAGCTGTATTCAAGTTGACAGTATTAAATATGTATAAAGAGAATTACCATTTTCCTGAACTACCTAGTCCTATCTAGTGGAAATGAACATGTATTAATTTTCTAGCAAATCTAACTGTACATCCTCTTTCCTTTGGAATACCTTTAGTTTTCTACTGCCATTCACATTACCGTCTTTTGAAATCTAAAATACTGTTTATAGAGGAAGACTCAGTTTAAAAAAATGAATTAACATGATCATATGGATCAGGGTAAACCTTTCTCCTCTCTTTGTAATAGGTACGTAGTAAAGTAGTAATAGTTCTTCTTTTTATCATTGGCATCCCTGACAACAAATGGTGGCCAGAAAGGCAAATGACACTTCTGGAGAGATTGCCTTCTACACAGTGTGAAACAGGCTTGTATGAGGATTACACAACCCTTTGCCTTGAGTGTTTGGCTCATTTCAGGTTGATGCCTGTTACACTGATTAAACTGCATCTACATTTCTTCATTCTGCTCTGGTCTATTGTGTCCACTCTTATCTCCCATTAACTGTGCAGATGGTAAGGTTTTGGGATAGGGCATGCTTTTTGTTACAGTGCATGTTACAGTACGGTGCATGCCAAGTAGGGGCCCCCATCTCCGGTTGAAATAGTAGGCACCACTGCAACACAAACAGTATTCTTTGAAACAAATGTTAGCTCCAATAAAAATAATAGATATTTTCTTCCCAACTAAGAAGAAATAAAAACAAATCATGCTTATTTTTTTCTCTGCCCACAAGCACACACACGGACACACACATACACAAATACATTTGTTTAAATGGGAATAATACTTTCATCTTCCATAGGTTCTATATTTGATTAACTTATGTGAGCAGATAGGAAAGGATAACCTTAATAAACCATAAAAGCAAAGTAAACATATCAGAAAAAAGTGCTCAGGATGCTACAGAAATAAAATAAAGCTCTTATGTCCCCAAATACATATAGAGCACATTTCTCTATGATGCAGTTACCACCACCACAACTTTATCTCTTTCTGATGATGTAAAATGCCTCTTATCACAGAGTTTAAATGTGGTGCCAAGAACAAGACTTCCTAGAAAGCCAGTCAAGCACCCTATCCTACTCATACATCTTCTTGTGTCCTGGTCTTCTGAGTAATGCCAAAGTGATGAATCTTAATATGTGATATGGAGACAGAAGGGCAGAGGCCTTTTGTGGAGGGCTTTTACAGAGCACTGTGCAGCTGCTGTGAAGCCTTTGCTCCCAGTTCCTTCACCTGCACCTCTGCTCTCCAACTCCATTTCCCAGAAGACCAGCTACCAACAGATTCTGGGCACAGGGTACTTATTTTGCTGACTTCAGGTTTTGAAATGTCTCTTCAGATCAGTATTTAGCTCTGCAGATATAAGCTTCTCTTATTTCCAGAGAGAGATGTTATACTTGCAGAAAGCTGATTTGCAAGCTATGCCTTCCACTACCCAACACAGCCTTGGACAGACATCAGTCCTTGGGTCCAAGTCTCCAAGAAGTTTTGAAAGGAAATTGTATCACTGCTTGCTTGCAACATATATCATATTGTATTAATCCTGTGCTTTAGGGCATTCACTGGCTGCCTTTGGGCCAAGAAGGATTATTTTTTTTTTCTTTTCGTTCTTGATGTATAAATTGGCTCCTATTTTTTTTTTTTTTTGTTTGACTTTTGTTTTGCTCCTCTAATGACCAGCCAATTGGAAATAGGCCACGTGTCTAGACAGGATGGAAAAGCACAGTGCTGCACTGCTCCTGGTGCCACTTGAAGTAAGCTTATAGTCATATATAAGTCTATATAAGTATATATATATATTAAAAAGTATATATAAGTATATATACAAGTATATATAAATTAAAATGTTAGCCAGACTTAGGATCAGGAAGAATCGTCCCCTAATCCAAGTGGAATGGTTAGGATTTTAGTTTGTTTTTTGCTGCTTGCTTTGTTGCGTTCCTCTACATTGAGGGACACAGGCTTTGTCCTAGATGCCCTATGAACAATAATAATAAAATAACAAAAATCCTGTTATGTTGCTACCTACAACATCAGCAATATCTTTTATTTATCCTGCTCCCTTTCTGTATGTAATTTTAGATTGATTCTTTCACCCTGTAGATATTGCTTGTTCCAAATAAAAACTTGGTCAATTTTATAGTAGGAAGTAGATTGTTTTTAGCCCATTCAGGACTCAGAGGCAGGCAGCTAGATGTCTTGACCTAGGCTGCCATTTCAGACTGATGTTGCTGTAGAAGTTGAATCCCTCTTGCAGCAGCATCATCACAATTTGCTTTAGATCCACTCATTGCAAAAGAGTGTGTCAGAGCAGAATTCAGGCTCTCCGCACATAGATGCAAAATGGCAATCAGTTTTTTAAGGCATAAGAATGTAACTCAAATAGCCAAGCTGATCACCTTTCTATCAGCTTATACTTAGGGTGACTGAAGGACATTTCTCTAAACAAATGGTCATGAGCACTATGTCAGGTGAGACATCCAAGCAGGTAAGAAAGAAAGGTTTGAAGGCACGTTCAGGTTTGTTGAGGCCTTATATTTAAACCAGGCAATTCTTTTAAAGTGTGTTTTCTGAGCTGCAAAAAAATGCATCTAGCAAATAGAACGGACTTTTATAATTTGCTAAGGGAAAAAACCACAGTATGTGAAATGTGAGATCCTTGTCCTGTTCAAAATAAGCTTATCTCCTTTGTAATCCTCTTTGTGCATATGCTTACAGCTCTGTACTCTGTTTTTTTGGCTTAAGGAAGATTTCCTCCTTGCAAATTCAGTACAACGGAAATGGCAACATAGCTGCTCAAAACATGTTTGGTACATGTGGATTTTTGATGTGAGAATGCCTTAATTTTGAATACATAAGGTAACAGCTAGAATTAGGCTGAAAATAACATCTTTCTGTTATGTTTTTGCTTCATAAACGTGTCTATTTTTCATTCACAATCTTATTCTGAATTTCTGTCAAGTCTGGAAATATTTCAAGTAAATTCAGCTAAGTAAAGAAATAACTTTAATTTCAGATAAACGGAAATTTCTGCTAATATCAGTCCTGTGCAGTGTTTGTCTGGGATACCCATCATTGCGTCTGTTTTCTGCAGCTAATTCCCATGCAAACTTCTGGCAATTGGGTAAAGGTGTTATAATTTAAAAAGTCTTTTGGCAGAGGATTAGAATAACTAAGATTAGGCACTTCAAATTACACATTTCCTGGTATGTCATTGGAGTTGCAAATGATCTCAAACATAAATCAGCAGATTAAGTAGTCAGACACGTTTATTAAAAGCTGATGTCCATGAAGTCCATGGCACTTTTAAACTTCATCAAGGTATGACTTTTGTACCATCCAGATTTTAACTGCTTTTATTCTAATATTTTATGAATGTTGTTGGATGTCTTGTGAAAAAAATGGAAACTTATGCATGTTACCAATAGCACTACTTTAGTTTTGCTTCAGTCATGGTATGGGATATAAAAGCAGTCTCACTTAATACTACAGTGCAGAAAGGCATCCTAAAACAGGGACCTCAACCTTGGATGCTAGTGCCTACTTGACATCAACAGAAGTGGTTGACAGTAACAGCGATGAGCCATATGCTTTTAGAAATATGCTTTAGATTAGAAGCCCCAGAAGATCTCCCTCAGAGGCTGTCATCTATGGCAAGAACCTGCAGGCTGGCCTGGCAGGGAATGGGAATCTCTATGCCCTTTTCTCATGAGGTCAGCACAGTGTGGCACCTGAAGACATTTTTTCACTCCTTTAGGTGATGCGACATTTCCATCCCCAGCTTTGCTAGTGGCAGAAGTCTACCTTTCAAAACACTGTTTGCCACAACCTGTCATCTTTTGGTAAACCATCACTACGTGCAGTGCCTCTCCTTTGGGGTTCCTGAGTTTTCTGAGACGGGTGGCAAGCCTGGCACTGCCTCTTCTGCAGCGTGTCACAGAGTCTGTGGTGCATCGTGCTGTGCTAAGACGGGGCTATAAATCTGTGTTTGCCCAGTAAATCCATGCCTGACTGATAGTAGATAATATCTGCAATATTTTAGGATGCCTGTTTTCGTAACTGGTTGCTGCTAGGAATATTATTTACGGAAATTTGTCATTAGCTCTAAAACTGTTTATCAGAAGTGACTAATAGGAATAACTGCCTATTAGGTAAACAGAAATTACAGCAGCTTATGAACTGATTTCTAATGATTCACAGCTCTTGGACATTCAGAAACAAAGCCAGGGATCAGACTAATCTGGTGATAATGACAATCCTTACACGTTTTGTGATGTTCTAATTTAAAAAAAAAAAAACAAAACAAAAAACCAGTAGGTTTATCCCTCCTTACTTCCCCGCTCCTCCCTGAACAAGGTCACAGAGGTCCAGAAGCAGCACAGTGAGACCAAACGTCGAATATCACTGTCCGTGTCCCTCTTCAGACTGTGAACCAAAGTATGGCTTTCAGCATGTAAGTCTCAGTATGACCTGCCCTGCTCCCAGGACAGGATTGTTCAGAAACTGGAGACCCATGAGCCTGGGTAGTCCAGATATGAACTCGGGCCTGATGCACTCACTACCACCGTTGCTGAATCCTTTCATGGCTCCTCTTCCAAACCTGGCTGCATCAAGTTGCTCCCTCCTTGGAGACCACCCTAGTGACCTTCATACCAGAGTTCAGCAGCCTTCAAATGGACAAACCACAGGTGGCTACCCCTGGCCTTCCCCTATAAGCACTGTCCAGTACCTAGCTAATTTGTATTTAGTACCAGAGGGCACCCAGAGTTCACATGTATAAAATACTTAGTTTCTTTACCTTAAAAAATCACTTAATACCCAGAATTGTGACAAGGATGAACAAGGGTCAATATAAAGTCCCACTTTTAATTATGTCTTCGCCTTTGTTTAAACATAAAATACCTGAAGTTGGATCCTCAGGTTAGAACATTTTAGTCCCCCAAAATTCTGAAATCTAGTTAAAGGAAATTAAAAATATCATCCCAAATTCTTTATTTATTTCCGCACTCTCTATGCTGTCATTTCAAAACTGCCAAGGGCAAACCCCTTCGGAAAAGTGGACTGGCAAATGACCAGGGTTTCTTTTTGTTCTGATTAAAGTCAAGTTTGAAAAAAAGAGTTGCATTCTACTTCATTAAGAGCAGGGGCTAGACATTAGGATGTGTATTCATCAGAAACATCTATTTGCCTTAATTGCTGCCCAACCACTTTAAAGGACATCTATTCTAATCCCTGTGATGCAACACTTGGGTTTTCCTGACAGTCTGTATTTATGATGGGCACATTATTCATCACATAAAGCAGGGAAAACAAAGAGTCAGGTTCTGATTTCCTTTGCAGTGACATAAATCCACAAAGGCTAATGGAATTATTGCAGATTTATGCTCTGGTGAGAGCAGGATTTGGCCCAGCAGCTCTATAATTTCTGTAGTTTTCAGTATAGCAGGACAGCCATACACAACATGTTAAGTCCTGAACCATCGGGTTTCTCTGAGAGTGCAGGAGCTTTTTAGGGAGCTCTTTCTATCCCTAATTAAATGTAGTTAGTTATTTCTTTCCCCATTCCTGCCATTGACTACAATGATCCCTTCCTTATAGATTTTAATTACTTCATGAGCTGTACAGCACTTGGATGTTACTGGATGTTACTTCATTTAATTAAAGAGACTATATAAAAGGTTTTGCAACTGATTGCAACTCATGTGGAGAGAAGGAAGCAAAGCCACAAGATCTTCACTCAGCAGAATGAAAGAAAGATTTGTGGCAGCCAGGGACTGCTAGCAAAGGAAGGGTTTGGAAGTAAAGGTGAAACACAAACTGAGATTGAAATTCTTGATTGTAACCCATCAGGGGAATGATAAAGCATAGCAATAATGATTGCTGATAGCAGGCACTCCCTTTTTGGAAAAACATAGCTGTCATAGCTGTAGAGATCACATATAACCTAAATTACAAATGCTATTCCCTTTTTTGCAAACATATAACCAAGACTGCACAACTGGCAGGATTAAGTGAATGAAAAAGAGACAGAGGATTTTTTTACAACAGATGTTATTTCACAGGCATGTCAAGACCACATGACTTTCCAGAGGTTCTTTGGGAAGAAAAGAGACTTTATTCCAAGTAGTTTACTAGTCTTAGAAAGTTTTTTTGTCAGCTTTAGGAAGTGTTAAGGTTTAAAGGGCACTGAACAGTATTTCAGAAATATGTGCCTTGTTTGCAGTGAGAACTGTATTGGAACTCCCGATGTGTGTCGTTCTTTCATGGTTATAGTAATGGAGGGAAGGCTGAAGGGATTGACAAGTTCTGGAAAGTCAATAAAGTGCTGTAGCATGTTAGCCAATGTTCACTCAACCAAACTCTTTGATTAGCACAGCCTGCCAGCATTCTTTTTCCAGGAGAAGTTATTTGATGGCTCTGAACAGCTTTGACCTTATATTACCTTTAGGATAACCTTACCTTTTCATTGTTTATCTCCTAAAAAAGAAATGCTCTTTTCAGAAAGGAAACTTGCTTTTTAGAATAATAACCATGCAGTATCTGGCACAAACTTTCTCAGCGCATTTAGCAAGGTACAAGATGTTTTACAAGAGACCAATTTGGGTGACAAAACTGACACACCAAACACATCATTCTGTATTAAGTAAAATCCTTTGTGTTAAAGGCAGCATTCGAGTGATCACTGTAATATTTGTAATATATGAAATAAACCCTTAGCTTTCTAGCACGAGCATTTCACACAGCATGAAGCAAAGAAAGTATATGTTGGTCTTGGTTATCCTTGTGAAACATTACAGACTTTAGAAGCATGATATAAAAACAGGAGCAGTGATTAGACCAAATTAGCCCTTTGGCACATCTTGTGCAACAGTTTATAAAAGCAGTAATTTTCTTTTATATAGCAACTTTCATCATGTCCATAAAACAGTTGAGTTATTTAGCCTCTTTTTATGGAGTGAATGGCAGAAACCAGTTAAAGAATTCATAAGAACCCACCTTAGTGAGAAGAGTAGCATTCAGCAGAGCTCAGACCTTTTGTTTCTTCCCTTAATTTTTTGTCACTACAACATGATTCTAAACCTCTCTAACACAAGTCTTTATTTTGAGAGCATGTTTCAGTGAACTCCAGCAGTGCTGCTTGTCCCAGCCAGTGCCAGACCTTCCTTTCAGGTCAGCCACACCGTTTGAGAGCCCAGCTGTTGAGACATCTGGAAGCCAGCAACCTGAGCATGAGACTCCCTCACCCCATCCCCGCTGTGTGTCCTTCCAACACCCCCCATCAGGTCCCACATAATCCAACTGTCTTTGGCTTTGTCCCATCACTTTGCTCTGCAACAGAACTGTGTTGATAGCGAGTCACTACTGATTTTGTGTATTTTGTTAACTGAATGTGCATTAAAGAGTTTGAAAGAACTCCACTGTTCCAGAATATTGAATTAGGCCAGAGTATGAGAGTGTTTTCACAGTAGTGTGCATAGGTAGTCTAGAAATACTAAACAAGGATTGTGCTGGACAGTATTAGGAAATATGCTGATTAGATGGCAGCGTAACTTTGTCTTTGAAGTTAAACAGCCTTAGCTTTTTAAAAACATCATGCTGTGACCAACATACATATATCTGTTTCTCAGTTACTTGTGGGCTGTTGAGACAGTTGCTAATTGAATGCCTTGTGCCTTTTCTCAGTCACCCTCTTTCTCTCCTCCAGAAGAAGGACAATGCCATACCTTCCTCTTTTTGACAAAAGTGAAGGGTAAATGCTGCCCACACCAAGCCACAGTCTGCCCCTACTGCTTAGACATCCATCTCTTGTCTTCAGAGACCTATATATACATTATTCAAAGGTAAATACACTACATATGGTGCTATAGCTTAATTCTTCTATATTATTCATGCCTTTGCTGAATACAAAACACCTCCTCTGCTGCTCCTTTTCGCTGGACAACTGATAAGTAACCACTGCTCACTTGTAACATATGGTGGTGTCTCAGTGAACAAGAGTGTCTCAAGGAGCATATAAGGCTGTACAGAACCAACATAAAGGAGGAGGTTGCAAGAGACCTCTATGCTCCTTCATGTGGAGGCACTCGCCCAGGGACCCATCTCTCTCTCATCTCCATAAAGCCGTGGCACAGAATAGCCATGACGTGGGACATTTCAGTCACTAGCTTCACGGTGGTACATTTTGATCCATTTGTATTTGTGTAAATGTTAGGGGTTGAGCAATGTTAGAGAGGAGTGTTTGAAAGGTGCTGGCAAATGATGAGCTATGCTCTTTATTGCTTAGCTATTTCGAAAATGTCCAGAGCTTCTTATTTCTCATTTTGGAAATGAAATATTGTTCTGTGTTTGTTATCTCGGCTCTTCCAAGACACTTCCTTTCTTCATCTTACTTTTGCTAGGATTTAAAATTTCATAGCTCTGTTTATATGTTGTATTTCTGCCACTGAATGTAAATCTTTTTTTGTCCCTCCCAAGATACTTCGAGATCAGATTTTATTCAAAACAGTTTTTATCCTCTGATTCACTTTGCAGAGACGACTAGCTCAGAAAAGTTAGAAATATTTTGAAAACAGAACAGAAATATTTTCCTTCTCTACATCCTTTGCTTTGGTAAGAGGTGTTGAACCGAGTGCAGCTGAGCAGGGTATCATCTCTCCCCTCACACACTCGCAGATGCTCAGCTCTGATCTGCTGGCATAACGTCACAGACAGTTGCACCCTAACCTGGTTCTGTCAGTATGACTTGGGTTGGGGGAAACACTATATTTAAGCACTGTTTGTTTTTTTTTTAACCTAGATCATCCAGATAGACTGCATCAGAGAGCAAGGCAGCAACCCCTTGCATAATCGTATCATTAACTGTTTGCTTCAAGCTTGCTACAGAAGGAATCATTCAAACAACTGATCTTGTTGAGCCAACGAGATGTGCTCTAGCCCCTGCAACAGGAAATCTGTTGGAGGCAAATAGGAGATAAAAAAGCTGAGAAAGCTGAAGTGCTCAGCTCTGATCTGGACTAAGTTAGAAATAGCTTTGCTTCACAGGAAAGCAGCAAGAGCACATCTGATTTCATAATGCTAAACCCCCTTTTTGCAGGTTTATGGGGTCTTTTTTTGCCAATTTCAGTATGAGTAAATAATCAAATTACCTTCACAGAAATGGATGTAAAGAAATCTGAAGGGTATGCCACACCCCTCTCAATAATCCTGTAGTGTAACAGAATTTAGTGACAGCTTTGAATATGGAACAATCACTCCTATTTCTAAAGAGGTAGAGCTTGAAATACTGTTATCTGCATTAACACATTTATTCAAATGAAGATTTTTTTGTCAGTGTTTTCTGTATAAGACTCTGAGGGGTTTTTGTGACTATGCCAATGTGTTTTCCACCTGGAGAAAGCGGTCTCAAACAACAAAAGAACAGACTAATAGAAAGCACATTTTGAAGATCCTAGTATCCTGGAACTTACCGCTTTGCTAATTAAATGTTTAGTCTGTGCTCTGTGTTTTTGTTAAATCTCTCTTTATTTAATCTCTCTCTACATAAATCCTCTTCATATTAAGTAATTGTAAATAGTGCAATTGGCTAGTCTCTAATTAGGGGAGGAAAACGCTCAGTGATGCGTGAACTACAGGTTAATGTAGAGCAGTCTGTAAATCACTCTGCCCAGGGCTCAGCAGATTGTATTATACTCCTTAGGCAATGGCTTTAGAAAACCAGCAACATAATGAAATCAAACCAGTGTATCATTATATGTGTATTTGTAATTAATAAGAACAAAACAAACATGCACTGAGCAAATCAGTGAAGTGATGTGCTGTTAAAACACCACATGCCTGAGGTTTAAGAGAAGTTTTTTATTATACTGAACATTTAGTATGTAAAATAAACATGCAAAAGAGCTGAAAACACCAAAGAAACAAAAGATTTCTGAGTTTAATATCTCTCATTGTATTAAGACAAGATAATGTAAGTTACATAATAATTCCTGGGGAATAGCTCCTTCATTATCTCACCAATTAATTGAATCTTATCAAGGAAGAAATAATTGCATGTTAAAAGAAACCAGCAAAGGCTGCAAATTGATGCTACATCTTAAATGAGAGAAATGCCTCATTTCACTTCTACTCTCTAAAGAGCTAAACCCAGAATCCTAAGGTGTGGACATAATTTTGGGGCTGGGAGGGAAATGAATAAAACCCCGTTTGCGTTACTGTGATCCTGCTCTCAGCAATGCCTGAGATGAGGTCACGTAGGAGTGGATTTTGTGCACCAACCTGGCAGCAGCTGAGTCAGTTAGCGGGCTGTAGGCTTTGTTTCTTCTTTCAGGATTACAATTTTTCTTTACTTTTGTTTTATTCTAGGCTACTTGATAGGTATCGTGCCCTCTATAGGTATTTTTGCTAAGAAACCTCCACTTCATGAATCAAGGAATTACTTCAGCGCCTCAGTTTCCCTTTCAGTGGTAATTTTCTTCCAGCATTTTGACATCTAACAGTCAGAGCTGGGTACTGTTATGAAGGACTCAATTCCTCTGCCTGGTTTATTGGGACAGAGCTTGTCCAGCCATCTCGTGGGGCATCCAGTGAACCAAAAGCAGCTGGGGCAATTTACTTATGATCTTTGAAAAGAATGTTTGTTTGCCATGATAATTCCATGTTTTTCCCCTGAAAAGCTCTGTCAGAGTGCGACAGTGCCTTGTTTGCTATAACTGTTGATGTGTTCACCATTCATTTACTGTAAGATTAATTATTTTCTTCTTTTTTTTTTTTTGGTCTTGATTTTAATGATGACTGGTGGTGATGAGTTTCACTAGTATTTCTGGTGTCACTGACCCAGTTTTGAACCCTTTTTCTTCCTGTTTATACCTCTGCTGAGGCAAGCTGAGCAGCACTGAACACAGCATTCCAGGAAAGATTGATTTACACTATATTAGATTACTTTCAGTTGTATTTTCTACTGTGTTCCTTCAATATTCTAACTTTGTCTGCTTTTAGGATCTCACATGGAACAGCAATGATTCCACTGACCTGTCCTCCATGGTGCCAAATGTTTTTTTCAGCACCGATACAATTCATTTAATATTCAACCACACTGTATGAATAGTTAAGTACCTTTCTTTCAATGTATATTGCATTTCACTTCTTAGCTTTTTAAATATTCCTGCTCCAAACTGTTGTGGTTTTTTTTCTAATATTCCCTAATTTTAAAACACAAGTTTTGCTACCTCATTTTGCTATCTGAAAAAGGAAAGTTGTTAACAGTTTCATCTTATCCCTCTTACTTGATATCTGGTTCAGGGTAATACTTTTCCTCTGGCTTCACACCATAGGGCAATGACCATATGGCTTATTTAACAGGGATTTCATTATAGAATATACGAATCCCCATGCTGATTATAAACAACAGGGTTTTTAGCCATTACTTCAGAGTCTGCACACAGGGAATTCTACTGTATTAGAAAGATATGGCTTTTGTATGCACCAGCTTTTCTTCTATAGTGCATTTATAATGCCAGTACTGAAACACATTACAGACATTCCATATTTCACAGCTTGAAATATTTCATTCAGTTCACCTGGCACTGAAGCAAAGCTTATCCCCAGATAATCTATTATGCCTTCTTTCAAATGTTTCCTACACCCCAGCCCGCCATATCATTGAAGTACCACAGTAGCTGATTCTACTGTAAGTTCAACATTCATTTCAAATTCCTGGCACTGCTCCCAGTGGAGCTATGTTCATTTGCAGCAGCTAAAAATATGGCCCAATAGTGCTGTTTTGCTGCGTACCCTCTCCTCCCCAAACAAAACAAAGCATTTCAATGCTTAGAGAACAAATTTGTCATATATACAACGCTATTTAATAACAGATTGACAGAGAATAGTATGATATCTAGAATGCTGTGATGAGTGCCTCTAATCTGTTTCAATAACAGCTTAAAGTGCACTGAAATACCTGTTTGATTTTATATAAAGCATATTAATAACACTTCCCAAACTAAATTTTATAGTGCTCCATTAATCCTGGCTTTTTTTTCTCCTGCTTCATAGGCAATCACAGAATCACAGAATCTTCTAGGTTGGAAGGGACCTTAAAGATCATCTTGTCCAACCGTCAACCTAATTTTGACAAAAAATAAACACCCACACAACAAAAATCACCATCACTTAACCATATCTCCCAGCACTACATCAACCCATCTTTTGAACACCTCCAGGGATGGTGCCTCAACCACCTCCCTGGGCAGCCCATTCCAATGTCTGATAACCCTTTCGGGGGAAAAATTTTTCCTAATATCCAGCCTGAACCTCCCCTGGCGTAACTTGAGGCTATTTCCTCTAGTCCTGTTGCCTGTGACTTGGGAGAAGAGACCGACCCCCACTTCTCTACCATATCCTAATCATTAGTGTTCCAAAGTAAAAATAATGTTAATAAACTGGAAAGTTTCACCTACTGAAAATGACCTTGTCAGGATGCTTATCATTGTGGTAGGAGCAAAGCAGCACCCTAGTGTATTGCAAAAAAAGGAATCCTGGGTCAGGAAGCAAAAGAAGACCCCAGTTGCCCATTACCAGTCTCCACATAGGTCAGCCCTCAGCTCTGTGAAAACTCACTGTGTGGAAGAGACACTGCCTGTGTGTGGGGCCTGCCCAGTCAGAGGATACATATTTAAGTACCTTTGAATGCATAGACAAGTATAAAACTCACGAGTATAAATAAAGAATATTGATGAGAACCAGGAACATAATTAGGATAAAGAACTTCACAATTAAAATAAATATATATTTTTTTTTTTTTTAAAGAAGAAGGTTAAATGTAGTTATTTTCGGGAGTAATCTGTTCCCAGTGTCATCCATTCTTATTCATTAGTTAAACCTTTGTACATTCTTCCCACTGATAGTCTTGTGATTGAGACAGATGCTTGAGTTCCCTCCTAAACAGGACAATCTTCTTGAACTGGGGCTAAATAAATGTCATGTCCATAAGAAATGAGATCTTTCATGGACAAGATGAAGCAGTACTTAGCTTAAACATATTGAATTTTGAAGTACGATGACTCTCTTAAATATCAGAAGGTGCACTATTAAGGAAAAATAGCACAAGTATAAAAGAGTATATTCTATGTACATTGCTTACACAACTCAAAATCATGTTGAAGTTCACTTTCCCTAGGTCTTGGTGGTAAGCATGCAAAATTCCCAGAGCTGAATAAAAAGCAGAAGGCCTGAATGCCTTTATGTAACAGTTTAGCAGTTGGAAACGGCACCAGAGAACAAAATGAATCATTCATCCTACATGGAGAGAGAAGCAAAGGTAAATTCAGGTTTTCAGGCTAAGAACTTCAGGCATCTGTGTTATTAGAGGAGGAAAATGCCTCACAGGCTTCTGTGTTGGTGGTAAACCTTCGCTATTAAAGAGGAAGAGAAGCTAATTCCTGCATTTCTGGCTGCAAAATCACTGCCTCAAGGGCAACATCATGTCTAAATCCTGCCCTTTGGTCAATCTGTATAGCACAAGGTATTAGAAAGAGAGGTAGGTTTTAGCCTCTGTAGTGTGTGTGAAGAACAGTCCAAATCACGCTTTGCTAAAACAGACTGGAGAGGCACTCCAGCAAGTGTTCAAATTTGGCTAGATCCTTGCTTAATTTTTATTTCTAGCCACCTGTCATGCACCTACTTCTTTTGGCTGTTTGGTAAATCAGTGCACTTCCTCACAGGAGTACTCTGCAGTCTTCACCTCAGGAGAGATTTTGCCTGATTACTGGTAAGACCTGCACCATGGAGAACTGACATGCCAGAGGAGACATCACTATTCTAAATCTGATCGATCCTTGCAGGACAGTGCACAGCTCCTGCTTCTAAAACATGCACCTTGACTAAATGAGGGTCTGATATTCAACAGTAGTGTTCTCCATGTGCAATAAATCGCAACACTCCTCAGATCTCTTGGATCTCTTGATCTCCTCCACAGCATCATGAGATAACTACAGTGTTTAGCAGGCACTCGCTCCACCCTTTGCTCACCCTCTCAGAAGCTTATGTTTCTTTGTGGTATCACAGACAAGCTAAACTCATCTATATTGTTTGACCAGTTACTGACTCCTTCATGTTCTGGAGAACTTTAACCATACTGCTTTTTAAAGGTCCTTCTTTTATTTTTCTATCATCTTCTGCATTTCATTTTCACTAGTACTTTTTCCTTTTATCCTAAACTCATTTCATTAAGTCATCCTGGTACAACTACCCTTTCCCAAGAGCATACAACAAAGCTCACAGGTTTCATCCTAACTCTTCTACGGTCTTCACAGTATATAAAATCCTAACAGACTTAAAAAAAAAATCATTGTAAAAATGTAAATACAGCGTGAAAATGTTCAGTCATGTCTCTGATAGTATTTGGAGGTGATTTCAATGATACAAAGGTAGTTGGGATATGATATACCATTCCCTGGAATTTGCTCAATTATTTCACTCCAGGTGCAATAGCTGTATTGCTGAAGCTTGCAGTCAAGTAAAGGTTTAAACAATGAAGCCTTCTGTCATGTACATCATTACTTGAAAATATCTAACTTACCTATTTATGTAGGTTCAAAGATTCAACTCATCTGTGACCTTTATGCATATAAGTCAAGAGGAAGCCAAAATTTGTTTCAAAAACTTCTACAAATGCTGACAGGAGTGAAGGCTCCTGAAAGTGCTGTGGGAGATGATGGAGAGGTGAAAAGCTGATCTCCATTTAGGATTGCATATTAAGATATTAATGAAATAGTTTCACCTCATACTTAGTCCTAGACCCAGAACACATGTGCCTCCTGAAACCTCCTAGAAGGGTTTGTTCCAATGTTATCTGATATTTGTATCAACAAACACTAGAACATATGGTTCATATCCATAGAACAAAGATGCCACCAAGATGGGCGAGGCAGTAAATAATGAGATTAGGCACAAGTTATTGATCACAGTCTGGCAAAATGTACTCGAATACAGGCAAGTGCTGTGTAGTGTATTTGAGCACAAAGAACACCAGCTGTGCTTACAGGGTGAGAGACTTGTTGAAGTTGTCACTAGAGAAACCCAAGTGCCTCATCACTGACCTGTTTCAATGTTGTGGCCATGGCACTAAGGTGCTTGCATATGCAGTAAGAGTAATACCAGAATAAGCTGGAAAGGCAGTTTATTATAAGCTCTGAACTTATTATAAGGCTCTGAACACAGCATTTCTAGGACCATTGCTGGAAGCCAGATTCTGAGTTTTTCTGAGTAAGGATGTGAAAATTGCAGAACATACAAAGGGGCTCACGAGACTGAGGAGTACTACTGGATTTTTTTAAGATCTGATCCATGAACAAAGCTTTTGTTCACATAGTGGTGGGTTTTTTAGGCTTGCAGGTAAAGGCACTGGAACATCCAATAGCTGGAACTGAAGATAAATGGGCAAATCCCCAACTTTGAACGCTAAAAGGAGATGTAATTTCTTAGCTGTGAAGGTAGTTAAACATTGGATCAGCTTATCAGGAGGCTGTAAATCTATCACAACCTTTGGTCTTTGAGAAATTATTATGTATCTTCCTATAAAACATGCTTTAATCCAGCTTCTAAGCAAAAGTCTGCAGACAGAGAAGGTCAGACCAACTGATTATACTGGTCCCTACTGGCCATCACCTCCATGAAAGAAATCTGTGAAGAGCAGAGCTGAGATTTAATTAATCATGTTTTTAAACTAAAATCTTTTTATTTATGTTGAGTTTTGCTTCTTTCCTTTGTTCATGAGAGCGATTACCAATTCCATAGAGAAGAGTTTACAGTAAATACAAATAAGAGCTCAGCAATAATAGTTTAAAGCTGAAGTATCATTTTACCATAAATACTTACTGCGGAGCCTGCGGTGGAATTATGTCATTTGGAACAAGTAATGTCTATAATCCACTTACTTCCTTCATTTTTTGTTCCTTTTAGTATTAATTCAAATTTTAATAGTATTGGAAAAACACAGCTGCTTCTTGTTGGAAAGATAGTAATTTTCTCTATATTTACAGGAATAATTGATTCAGTGAGATGTAATCTATAAATCTGGTTTTCAAAAATGAAATTATATAGTGAACCATGTTTGTCCAAGCTGTTTCCAGGGAAGATGTGTCATTAACCCTTTTTCTCCTCCTGTGGATGGTTTTGTTCCAAATGTGATTAAAAGGCTACTGTCAAGATTTAGACACGAGTATTAATCTTCATACAAATTGCTCAATTCCATTGCGGAAGTTTCCCACATTGTGTTCTGTGTGATCTCAAGCAGAACTTTTACTGATAGATGTTCATGCAGTGACTATAAAGGGACATTTGTGAACAAAATTAAAGCCTAAACCAAGGAAGGAAATACAATATTTATATATCATAGGGTGGTTTTTTTTTTTTTTTTCAAATAAGTTATTGAGGACTTTGTGGCTCTATATAAAACTAACAGTAGTTCAACACAAAAGGAGTAATATCAGCAGGATTTTGGATAGTTATCTACATGTAGGTGGCAAACCATGAATCAGTTATGTAATTCATACAAAACTTATGTCTGCAAAATTCTCACACCTCCTGCAGAATATATCATGTTCAGAGGTGTCACATAAATTACAGGGAGGAAGAAAAACCACAATATTTAAGGGGATTTTTAGAAATGCCATATCTCATAGCCTTCTCTTTATAAATTGAGATGACTTGTCTGTAACAGTACTGCATAAAATATCTGAAGACAACCTACCTTATGTTTTCCAAGTGCATTTTCTTGAGACCTAGGCAGACAACCAGCTATGTGTTCCATTGGTAGGCTGCAGATTTCTTGTACTCAAAAGAATAAAGCTTCTATTTCTGGGCCCATTATGTTGCGAGATATTACACCATATTCATGGAAAAACTATTATAATTTTATGTACAGAAAATCTGCTACTGAGATGATTTTTGCTGGGTATCTTTTTTTAGGTGTATTTGTAGGGGAAAATATTTGCTCTGGAAAGAATTGTCAGCTAATACAAGACACAAGCTAAAATATATGTGCTATGTGTTTAATTCACATATTTACTGAAGCTGCAGTTTAAGCAGGTATGATTTACATTTACAGGTACACATCTTTAGAAAGACACCTTGAAAGACTTGAAATTATTCCCATATATGGATCTACCAACATCCACTCTAAACAGGACAAACTCAAAGAAGATGAACCTGTTTTGTGGCATCCACTGGGGTTTTACAACTTAGTTCCACTATGTAATAGAATGAAACTAAAACCTTTCAAAGAGATTCATTAAGGCATAATTGACTGAAAATACTGAAAATTCCAGCAAGAAGGTGGATGTCTAAATCTAAAAAGGATATGGGACAAAGCTTCAAATCTAGATCTACACACTGTGAGTGAAAGTTCTTTAACACAGATCATCTTGAAGCAATTAAAAAGCCTTGGCTGGGAACCTCCCACCTTCTGGAGCCAGTACTTCAGTGACCATACTGCTAAAATCTTTCTTTCTCTCTCGCTTCATTTGAAGTTGTGTTGATACATCTTTATGAAACATTTGTATTTGATACATTGTCATTTATTCAGAAATGTCCCAGCCAGTTCTAATAAAAATTTGCTTCATAGGTGCTACCAAAAGCAAAAAAGAAATTCCTTTACATTGCATTAAACATTTTCCACTTACACACATGCCCTGTTCGAAGACCTGCACTAACATCCGTGGTACTTGCCCAGAAGCATGAAGATTTTGCAGTGCCCAACCTTTTTGATAACAACAATCATTTCATCTCACTGTTGCAAAATGCAGGGAATTAAATTAATTGATGATTGTCAGAGAAAAAAGGAGGGATTCGATGAAGGAAAATAAAACTTTCATTTCTATGATTTTTTTAAAAATTACATCACAACAGTACTTTAAATGTATTTTACATATAAGATATCCAAATAATGATTGAAAACTATTTATATCCTAGCTTCCCCATCACAATGGAGCACCATATGAAAACAGAGCGATCAATATTAATTAGTACAGCCTCACTGTGCACAACAGCTTACAAAGCACAATAGTGTTATGAAAAAGTCGTGCGTAAATGAAAAACCTGTAAAATCTAAGCAGCTTTTGTCAGTCTAATTCAATAAGTGACTTTTCTACTTTGCGCAGGTTTTGGAGGAATGTTCCAGAATGTGGGTTCTTCTGGTGAGGGCACCTTCCCTCCCCACCACCCCCCATGACTCCCGTGTGTCTCCCCGTGCTCTGGGGCATCGCAGCAGCAGTGCTGGGGATTTGGGAAACTGGTACAAGCAAGAGCAGCCCTGAGGCTACTGTGTTGAATCTGGAAAGTAGATCACCACCCAGCTGGTGCAGGACCAAGCAGCACTGACATGGCTTACAGCCACCACAGCAAACTGTTCCTGAAGTATGCTTTTGCCCTTCAGGTACCAGAAGAGGATTTGAGCCATTAGCTCCTATTCGGAGATGTCCAAGCTGGTTAATAGATAAACTTCCCAGTCTCAAACATCAGAATTATTAAAAAATTGAAAACAACAGTTTCTACGCAAACTGCGTGCATGATCGCCTTCCCCTCAGACGTTAAAAATGTTAAAGTACCTTTGCATATCCTTTGAAGCTATGTAAACTATCTGTTAATAATATTAAATGTTATTCAAAGAGCTAAACTGCAGTAAATACAACTATTCCTAATATGGCAAGATCCTTCTGCTCTAAGCAGCCTTCTTTGCATCTTTACGGTACTGTGTTTGTCTAATAGCAAGTGTATTAGATCTGGTTAAATGCCAGAAGTAAGGCTTCAGTGGAAAAGACAGCATAATTTCACAGTGTCTGAGGGATGAACAGCTTATGCAAGTGGGATATCATTTTGCCCTTGAGTAAATCATTACATTCCTTCAGTGCCCTACATATGTATAGATGCATAGTTATGTCTGGAGAGTGTTGTAAAATACCCTCTTTCAAACTTCAAACACTGAAAAGACTACAACCACATCTTTCTTCCTTCGGGAGTCTGTTGTGCTGTGTGTGCTAATGTGTAGATCGTGGACCACCATTTTCTCTGTTTCTTCTCAACTCCCATCTAATGTGAATATGAACATACTGGCAGGGTTCAATACTTTATTATCCAGTACCTATATAGGATCAATTCTGGTGGATCTTTAATGTGAGGTCCTCAGAAAAATGAGCATAGCAATTCTCTGGTACACTTAGTCTGTGTACACTGCCAATCTGGTAGCTGGTAGGCATTGAATATTGTCTGCTGTGGATCATGTATGGACTACAAAGGACCATATTCTGATGGAGTACTGTAGAAATGAATGACATCCCACCCACCTTAACCCACCTAAAAATGGAGATCAAGTCTGAATTTATGATGCTTTCTCCCTGAGGAATCCCTGCAGAGAGACAGGCAGTTGCAGAGGCAGACTCAGATTACACCAGAACAGGTACTTGAGGTAGGTGAGGAGAACTGATCCTGGAGGTACCTAAGTGCCATTGCTACGCACAGAGTGAGCTGAAATGATTAGTCAGGACCAAACATCTCTCTTCCAGCTGGTCTAATGTGGATGAGATGTATCCAACCCTCGCCTTCCAATTCAGGTGTTGAAATGATTAAAAGAAAAGCAGTTCATTGCAACAAACAGCAGTACCTCAGATGGCACCTTTAGCTCCTTCTCCTAACTCTGTAGCGTGCTGAGGAACTTGCAAGGTGGAGTGATCATGAATGTTGAGCAGGGAGATGCCAAGGACTAACCCACAGGAAACCCCAGGCACAGGCTGTGTCTGAACAAGCTCTTCTCTGATCTCTTGGGGAAATAGGTGCCAAACTAGAAATAAATTAGAGGATAGGAGGCAGCAATCACTCAGCCTGGTAGGATAAATATTTGGTCTGGAAAGAGCTTTATTCTCAGCATTCCTCAACCTAAACAGTTTCCAATCCACCTCCTGGCTGTGGGTGGTGGATCTAATGATACAATTGTGGTGGGGTTATTTTCCAGCTCCATTTTTAAACAGGGCCACTGTGCATATAGGAATGCAGGATGTCAAGGGGTGAAAAGAGCCTAAATAAGAGGAGCGCTGACTTTTAATCGTGCTTAAGTCTCAGTCCCGTTTGTTAAAAACCATTGCCATCCCTGCTCCCTGCTCATGAGTCCTCATGCATTTTCTGGATGAAACACAAGCACAGAACTCGGAGCTTCGATCGGAACGGTCAGTCCTGGTGTCTAAGATCATAAACAAAAAAGCCCTCTCAGATCTTCTGTACACAGCTGGAAGGCATCAATAAGAACAATTCTATGACAATTATCACAGGCCTGGTAAAATTCAAATAGAATTGATATACTTTTACTATTGTTATTATTATTCTTTTCTGTTAAGGACTCACTTTGGGTCCAGTCACTAGGCTGGACAATAGCTCTAATAATGGCAGGTTTGTGAAATGGGGATATCAGGTGCTCCCTGACACGTGTGTTTCCGGCAGACAAATCTCTTCAGTAACCTGGGAAGCACCCAGATTACTGGATAGTAAATCTTTCCCAGCTGCATTTGCCTGAGCCTTCTCCCACCCCACCTCTTTTCATCCCATCTTTCCTCCAAGCCTGGCCCTGGGAGGACACAGGAGTTGTAACCTCTGTGTCTACAGAGAGAGGCAATAGTGCTGCTGATGTGAGAGCCCTGATGGTCTCCTTGTTCCATGCCATGGCCCTGTTTGCACGGTAAAGCAGACATTTTCAAAAAGAATCTTTAGGATAACAGAGGAACTGAGAAAGGATTTCGCTTGAAACAATGTCCTGGAACCTTTCAGAAAAGAAATAACACAACCAAGAAGCACACCATTATACATGACAGCCTGTCAGGTAAGTAAAAATGGTCCAAAACATATTGAAACAACAAAAGGCAATGGAATAAAATAGAATGTAAACAAAGTCCCAAGAAAACCAACAACTGGAGCTTAGAGCCCAACTCCTCTGATGCCTTTGAACGTCCCCCAAAGCCCCTGTTTAGCCATGAGTGGAGGTGACAGTTCAAGGAGCAACCCTCGGCTTTTTCACTAGATTTGCCAAGAGAGTGCTGTGGAGCATTGACTGAAAGATGGTGCTTTCAGTGACCCACTGCGACGCTTGTGCTCCAGGGTGTTTGTCTTACATCCTTAACTTTAAATTAAGGGACTTAAAGCAGACAAGGTCTTCAGGGCAAGATGATATCTGGATGTTCATTTTATCATGCCCATTGCTCTAGGGCCTTAAAGATCATATAGGTCTGTAAAAACTACTGCACCATAAATCACCTTTACCATTTTCTTCCCAATGTGACCCTCACCTCCTCCTTATAACAGGTTATCATTAGTCTCTTATAAAATAGCTCACCATTTCAAGCATTCCTCTTCCTCTATCGATGGATTGAAGAGCTTGCACCCAGAACAGGGACCCACTATCAACTAGCTCACCCAAGGGGACATGACCCATTTGAACCCATCTTACTAAACATTATGGATCCGGCTGAAGAGCCAGCTCAGATGTAATTATATTCTCAAGACCTAAATACTACTCGTTTTGCTCCTTGCCAGCAGAACCAACAGAGACTTGCTCTGATTCTGTAGCCCTTTGAAAAGCTCATTTGTGGAGTCAGCTCAGACGACAACAATATTTCTTTCAGACCTCATATCACCTTATTCAAAATAAGAAGTACACTTTGGTCTGAAGGTTAGAGAAGGTTTCCAGGCACAGGAAGGAAACAACCAAAATGGAACAGTGGGCTTTTAAGTCACATTGTGCTTGAGCAGGATTACAATGCTCTCAGGGCTGTGTCCTGAATCCCTTCTTCAAATACTTCAGCATAATCAGCTTTTTAGGCCTTTCAGCTCCATGCCAAATGGCAACAATGCCAATGCTGTCCACATGAGTCTAACCACCTCCAGATAAGAAATAACAGTATTGTCATCACGCCACTCCAATAGCACTATGCGGTAATAAGGAAATTGGGTTTCTTTATCTTGCACTGGAAGAGAGTCTGTCATCATTCTCCTGTTAGAAGCAGGTTTACCAAAGTCACAAGGTGAAAAAACAAAAATGGGAAAGAAGTTTTTCTTGTTGCCAAAGACCAACACCCCTGTCATAGGAGATCCTGGTGGTTTTGGATACAGTGGTGTTACCAGAAGGTTGCCATGTGGCATTCCTCTCTGGAACCTACTTTTTTTTGCTCTGTGAGTGCAAGAGGAATGGGCAGAGGCTTTATCCAGAAGACACAGAGGTACAGAGGTAGCCTAGAAAGCTGCTCTGTAATTACTTCCTCAGATGCAGTAATTGCTTATGTTGACGCTTCCAATCCCTCCAGTGCAATGTTAAATAGTTCAATGGACACCATGGTGGTGGAAGCTTAACCGGTAGACTTTTCTCTGGAGTATTCACAGGTAGCTAAGAGGTAAAGAGATAACAAACAGCTTTCTTAGCAATAACTGGGAAAAATTCTGGTCTTCAAACTTCACTGCCAGATCACTCAGTTGGATGCTGGTCTTGTTTTGGAGGCAACTGAAAAATCAGTGACTTCTGGTCACCAGCCTCAGCTGGTGATCAACATCCTGCAGTCCTCTGCCAGGCTGTTTTCCCCTGATAGCTTACACTTGCAGGCCATAGACACCAATGCTTCACGCAGCTAATTACCAGCTCTAAGTTGGCAATCAGCTACTGAGACGGAGTAAAGACCAGCAGCCTGAACCTTGTCTCAGCTGTCACTGGGACTTTAGCCATGAACGTTTCAGCTGCCAACAGTCATGAATGATTCCATATGTACAGTAAATTTAGGGTGTCAAAGACTCTGTCACACTTTAAAACGAGTGTATTATTGGTATTAGAGGCAAGAATGGACCACCTGGGCCATCACCGATAATACCATGGCTACTCTGGTAATTATAACGGGCACTGAAAATTCATCGTGAGATGGCAGACCCCTTACATGGTGTGTGTAGGAGAAATTTGGACTGCAGAGCTCCCTCTTTGCGTTCTAGGCAAACACAAGGAGAATATTTGGCTGTGACTACAAGGACAGGCTTTCCGTAGCTTGCTTGTTATGGATTAAAAGCTGACATGTAAACAGGCATGTTCTGACTAAGCCTGAATTACAGTCCAACCTCATAAGTTGTAGAATTACACACACATAGACTTCAGAAAATAAATACAGATTGATTGTCTCTCATCTTTTATTTAGATGTCTGTAAACTGACCAACAGGGTTATGCAGGCTATAGCTTTTTTTTACAAGGAAAATAAATTTTTTGCAAAAATACCAATTCGTTAGAAACTCAACTTTTCATATGAACATACCACTTATGACTTTTTTGCCAGAAAAAGTTTGAGTGCTTTTTTTCAAATCCAGAACGGAATTCCTTTTCAAAATGTGGAAAACCATAGAACTTCCTCAAGACTGTAGCACTATTAGCCTGGGACAGGTTGCCAGTTTAGGATCAAGTGTTTCTGAACACAACTAGCATAGTTTAGTTTAATTACACAAAAAATCTTCCAAGACATTTGAGTTTGTTTTGACACAGAAAAAGAACATTTTTTATTGTGGGAGAGTTCTACAGAATGAAAGAATAACTCTCAGCCAGCTCTACTCTGGCAATTCAGGTAAACAACTTGTTCACCAGAGCACTGCCACGGCAATAAAAAATACAGGAAAATAAAAAGATGTAAGTGACCCTCTCTGAAGAGCTCCCGACAATTTGAGCTAAATCTCAGTACAATATCTTTATCACAATGCCATCTTTTCTCTCTGAAACTGTCTCTGTCACTATAGTAACTGCCATATTAAAAAAAATTCCCCTGCTAATCTTGAAATATGAACATATACCTAAAATAGCCATGCTTACTGTACCAGTGATATTACCCAAGGATTTTGTGGTGCTTTCAGAGAGATCTTAAACATAAAAGTTACAATGAGGAAACATTTTGTATTTGATATAAGTCTGCTAGCTGTCATATGTGAAGTTACGTGGCTTCACCTTCTTAATGAATTTAGATGATGATATGGAAGAAATAACGGAAGAGAGAGAAAAGATGGAAATTGCTTTAGAAGGGAGACATGGCTAGATTGTAAAAGATGAGGCAGAAATTCTTTTCTGCTTTACAGCTGTTACAAGAGCAAGTGGTAGTCATGATAACATGCAATCTCTTTTCATATTGCTGGAAGATAACATAACTGCATTGCCATGAGCAGACACAACTCACCATGTCTTGCTTGCCATTGTTCTCCATGCTGAATTGCTCCTGGAGTCTGAAAATCACTGGGAAGTACTGTGAAAAATTGCATGTCACGTAGAGACAGCCAAGGGATAAGGCAGATCCCTACTGTACAATATATAAGGATCAGCATAAATTAGAGCTAGCACATGATCTGCCCTTCTGTGCGCAAAGAAGGATTTTCTCCCAAAGTAATTAGGCTTTATGTGCAAAAAGCTTTTTTTACATTACTTGTTTATAGATGCCTGATCAGATACTAATCTCTTTATCATCATCCTTAACCTAAATTTTGTTGCTGTTGTCTAGGACTTTTAGTGTGGTAGCCGACACAAATAGCAGTCGGCAGATAAATGTATCTCAAATCCATATTTGTTTCTTCCTTTAATTGTTTTATTACAGGTTGTGATATAATAATTAGAGTCAGTTTTCCTTCTTCAGAATGCAAACACTTAAAAATGGTTAAAACTTTGATATATGAAGTATCAAGCTCTGTTTTAAATGTCACTGAACCTCATTTTGTTGACTTGTATGCCTATAAAAAGTATCCTGCAGGCAATGCCGGACATGAAATAACTTTTATTTAGCAATAAAATAGATATATGTAGACACAGAACTAACTTTCCACATTGTTCCTACAACTTATTCTAAACTATAAGCATACACTACGGAGGGAAGGAGGCAGGCTGAGATCCAGTCTACAAGGGTGAAATGGGAAGTGCTTATTATCTACCCAGTCAACAGCTTCTCAGCTGAGAAGGTCAAACAAAAGGAAACACCTGTGATGTCTTTATGGCAAAAATAAAAGGATTAAAATGGAAATGGATTGAAATCATCTGCTTGATTGAATTCAGGAAATATTTGTTACATGACAATGGCCTTCAGAATATAATTGTATGGAAAATTAGCAAGAGCAAGCAACCTACTCTTTGGATCACACCTGGATACGCAGAGCCATGCTGCAGATTTTCTGTGAAGTTCGGAGTCCTTGCAGCACGTTGTACAAGCCTTTGTGTTGCTTTGGCCAGGGCTGTTTGGTGCTTTCTTCCTTCTGAGTTACAGAAAGCCCTGTTTCTTCTTCTGGCTTATGGAGCGAAGAGTGGGAAGGCATGAGCTGCCTGTCAGATTGTATGTGGCATTGTGCGCTTCTGTCCTTGCTATGAAGCGGTTGGTTTACTAGTCCAGGTGAATTCCCAGTCCAAGTTTTCACTCAATATGTCCAGCTGTGTCAGTTGGAAAGACCACTGGATGGTCAAGTAAGAAGGTGTGTGGGTAGAGAGGGCATGAGCAAGATCGCTACCCATATTATCATAGGATCATAGAACGTTGGAAGGGACCTTAAAGATCATTGAGTTCCAACCCCCCTGCCATGGACAGGAACACCTCCCACTAGACCAGGTTGCTCAAAGCCCCATCCAGCCTGGCCTTGAACACTTACAGGGATGGGGCATCCACAACTTCCATGGGCAACCTTTTCCAGTGTCTCGCCACCCTCACAGTAAAGAATTTCTTCCCAATATCTAATCTAAATCTCCCTCTTTCAGTTTAAAACCATTGCCTCTCGTCCTATCACTACACTCACTGATAAAGAGTCCCTTCTCATCTCTCCATAGGCCCCTTTTACGTGGTGGAGGTACCTAGGTATTGTGATGCCTTTAGTGATTTCAGGCCCCTCCTATTTTCTGTACATGATCTATCCCGTTGCCTCTCATCTCTCCATAGGCCCCCTTTACGTGGTGGAGGTACCTAGGTATTGTGATGCCTTTAGTGATTTCAGGCCCCTCCTATTTTCTGTACATGATCTATCCCGTTGCCTGCACACAACTGTGGTCCAGGCTGTGCCTGCCTGCACAGGGGTCAGCTGCACAATTTCTATTTGCCTAAATGGCAATGGGAACAAAGATTTCAGCAAGTGCTGTAAGAAGAATAAACTCTGCATCCCAAACACAGTGGGCTGCTGAAAGAGAGGAGAAAAGAAAATATGAAGAGATCTTGGGAAATTCAATGTATTTGTTGAATTCATTCTCATTTTCAGATCTCTGCTCAGAGGATCACTAATGAAATAAAACTGAGCAAAAAGAAATAGCCTTATGCTTCTGTTACAGGCAATGAAAGCTAGAAAACTTGAGAAACAGAAAGATTTTGCAGAATTATGAGAAAAAAGCTTCCAAATTTGGTACATTTTTTCAAGAACAGCAGGGCCTTGTCCATCTGTTTCAAAACCAAAATAAAGATGTGTCCTCTCCCCTAAGAGTTCTGAAATATATTCCATATTTTTACTGAACAATTTATTGCACACCCTAACACCAGCGCATACACTTAATTAAAAGTACTAAAATGTCAGAACTCTAACAAGAAGCTGGAAAATGTTGGCCTGTGTCCCAATTAGTTCTTTTATTAGCTACTCTTGTAGAATAATTTTTAATGAACTGGGGCTGGATTTGATCAGGAACTGATTTAAAAGAGCAGGTTATAAACAGTATATTGTTGCAGGGTAGGAGATCAGGTTATGCCCCAGTAGAATTAGCTGTGTCTTATAACCTCATTTGTGTTAGAAATAATTTTGTTTCTTGTGTGGAATTTTTGAATAGATGCTTTTTGTTATTTATTTGCTTTAAGCTGAAAGAACGATGCATTTTTAAGGACTTTAGGGTCATTATATACTTTGCGCTTTGTAAGGGATGGAATAATGACACAGAACAAAAAGACTGTGTAGGTCTACCTGAAAACTTCGCAAATATGGGCGTTACACAGAAGGCCTCTGAGAAACTCAGACTTAGTGGGAAAATTTCCTCAGCTTTAAAAAGAAAAAGACATTAATTCTCTCATTATCTCTTGCAATCCCCTGCTAGGATGGCATGGCTTGTCAGAGGCCCAGGTCTGTAAGATGCTGATAATGTAGATGGGATGATGCCCTGTAGGATTTGGTGGGGGTGGAGGGTGTTCCTGGCTTCAAAGGAGCGTTCCTGCACTTCAGGAGACACAACCTCACTTCTGATTACTTTATTTTCTACAAAAATGTATCCTAAATTCCAGGAGTCAAACTGACATATATCAGCATAATAGTCCATGTTCAGCCTTGATTTTATATCAAGAACTTACCTTAAAAGAACCAAGAACATACTTAAAATTAAATACAAGTTTAATTGTTTTTATGTCTCAAGGGCCAAATCCTTTTATGTATATATATATATATAAATACTAATTTATTTTTTTTCTTTAACTGTGAACCAAGTTCCATAAATCCAGTCTGAGATCTCAAATCTTATTAGGTATCTCTCAGAGAAAGAAGGAAATTAACGATTCTGCAGCTTGGTTTCTAATTACCAATCACATTAATGATGCATGGGACAGGACATGACCCTCCCTATCCCACAGATACTCTGGTTCTCCAGTGCTTACAGTTATGAAAAGACAACAGATCTAGTGAGAAAAATTGCTCTATTTTTTTTGCATTAACCATTTTACTGACCACTTTAAATATGATTACTACATTGAAACTAAGTAAACACTGTACTCATTCTGTCAAATTTCAGTGAGCCACCATGCTTTGAAAATAGATTGAAACCTCTTCTGGTTTATTTAAAAACTTTTGCTTTCCAGACTATTCCTTGGAGATTTGCCATATCTTTGACAGCTTGGAAAGAGACCCATCAGGCAGTATTTCTGGTAATGTATACTGAGAACAAATTCATATAAAACTCGCTTTTCCTCCATGTTTGATATAGAGTTTAACTTATTTTTTAATATCATTACAGAGAAGGTCTGTTTTTCACTTGAATTAGATGATTTAATAATTTAATGTTGTGGTAAGGAAGAGGGTTTATTTGTAGGAAATAGATCCAATCCTTAAAAAAATCAGTAGGGCATCTGAAACACCTCCTTTGCTTCTTGAAATTAGAATCACTCTATTTTTGGAAGATCATGTCAGTAATATAGTCTAATTTGAGGGCAGATACGTTCAAATTTATTTTGTCTTCCCGTTAGTGTAAGATTTATAAGGCTTTGGCAGAGTTATGCGTCTGAGTCAGCCTCAGCATAAACGGGTATTGTTCTACCTACGTAAATACAGCCTAGTAGTTCCCAATCTTATAAAGCCCCGAAGGAGTAATCAAATCACACTCTTATAATGCCACGTGCAGATTTCAAGCTAATCCTTACCTTCTCCCTGACTGAAATGGGATAAAAAACACGTTTTACTGAACTCGGTCTAATAGATTCACTTTACCGAGGGAAGAAAACGCTAACATTCATTTCCATGGAAACAGAGCTTGCAGAGGCATCTTACATGCAGTGTTTTGGGTTAAGCGGAGCAGAGTTTGGGTCCCACTTTCCCCACAATCTAAACTGACTACATGCTGCAAATACACGGTGCCAATCTCCCCCTTATGACAGTTGTCTTCCTTTGGGGACTGGGTACCCCCCACGAGAAGCTCTCCCACCCACGCACACCCCTGTGCTTTCCGCAGGCTCTGCCCCACCCCTGCTTGCTGCAGAGCACCAGCTGCCAGCTTCTGCTTGCCTTTTTGTCAATGAATTTATTTTTAGCGGGTTTGAGATTAAGGGATGCTGAACCGTGTACTACCCTTTGTGTAGGGCCTCTGCACCGGCTGGGGTAAGGGGCAGATGGGGGGACTCAAAGGCAGGGTAGGGTAGTAGTAACCTTTTCAGCTACAATTCAGCATTTCAGGTTGGACGACAGAGCACAGAGCAGCTCATCTATATATGTGGCATTTCAGCACAATCGTTTTTGTGAGCAAAGAATGCCTGCCCTCTGCGCTTGATGCAGCTTATATTTTGCAAGCGCTCTAAATCTCATCTGAATTCCAAAGTTTCTCCGAGTGCAAAGAGCCTGAATACATGAAGCCATCACTGTAGGCAGCAGCTTAGGAATCTCCTATTTGTTGCCATAGTGGTCACTTTTTGAAAGAGAAAAAAATCAAATTCTGGTACCTTATTGTGTCTAAGTTAGCCAACAAGGTCCTTGTCAAAATCTTCTTATTCTTCAAATAGAAAACAGATTACATTCTTTACCTAAAAAGCAGGGAATCTTCCTGAATTTCTTTCTATTTTTGTCTGATTTAATTTAGTTTAATTACTTCAGGCTTTTCTGTTCATTTCTTGTCCTATTTGGATGCATTATTAGTGCACTTTTCATTCATTATTATTAATTTGCATGATCCTAATACATAAGGACCAATATTCCTCTGTCTGAAGAGCTGTATAAATCACCAAACAAAGCAAACCAAAAAAAGCATGTGACAGAAGTAGAAGACTAGAGACAGCAGACTAATCCAGACAGGCAGAGGAATCTTAAGAAACACCACAGCCATATTTGTCAGCATGACAGACGGGGGTCTTAGAGCATCATCAGCCTAAACATTCAAGTTCTTGTTAAGCAGGATCGTAAAGGAGACTTTGACAGGCAATTTTGCAGGAAAGACCTGTGTGACAGATTAACATTGACAAATTCTTGAAATGGGTTTGCATTTGCAAAGGACCAGCATCAGGCCTGTACACAATCTCTCTGTCAAATGAGCTCTCTAAGCAAAGGGAGTGTAGGAAAAGGAGGAAGGCTGGACTGCAGATCACATCATTAGATGCTGGAGTAGGATCTTTGCTTCTGGATGGTAACAAGCTATATCATGTACACATTCATGATTGCATACGTGCACAGAGAAATGCATATACATATGCAGACAAAGGTAGTCCAGGGAATATGTTATTGCCTAAAATAATCTGGATGGTTCAGCTTTACATCTTTCTTCACTACTCAGTAGTATACAAACCCCAAATTCATATGAAAATGCCATGAGCATTATTTTCCCAAGCTGCATTCCCAAACTTCACCAAGGCAAATATTTGTAGGCTGAAAATGAGGATGGTCTATTTTTCCCTGCAGTAATTTGCTGGAGGGGAGAGCTTCCCGTTTCAGAGCTCTCAGGCGCTCGACACTGCAGAATACTAAGTACGGCTTCCCCCGTGTGCTGTTTCCATGGGGTATCGCATAGGGAAGGAAGGGGCACGCACTGACAGAAGAAATATGTTTACGAATGTCAGGGACAATTTATTCTGTCTTTATAAGCAAACCTAAGGAAAAATATGTCAAAAATACCTCAGCATGAGAAACTGCACTGTAGCCAGTTCCTTGGCTTAATGTATCAGAAAAATATATGCATATCAAGCTGATCCCTCCATGATCTCTCCATCTGTAGCATGTCATTTATTCCAGTGGTGTATAAGCTGCATTCATTAATACAATATTCTCCCAGGTTCATCATAAATGACTGTTATAGGTACAAACCTAGGGCCATGTTTGAATTTAAAGCTGGATTGTCAGTATACTATTCTACCTTTCAAAAAATAACACTTGACATAGACATTTTTCAGACTGCTGGGCTGACACAAAGGTATATAGGCTATACAAGTTTCAATATTCCTTAGGGTTATGTTTTAATCAACATGCATTTATTATTCCTGATCCTTATCACATCCAACCGTGTAATGAATTTGTATTTATAGTATTTCTTACTTGTGTTGCAAGATGGTCCTAGCTCCTGAGGGGGTCTTCTGTAGTAGCAGGCAACATACTAAACCTGAGATAAGACAGAGAGGCTGCTTCAAATAGTTGTACAAGGTTTTAACTTTCTTCCTGAAGAAAATTGTATCATGTTCTGCTGACACTGGTGACTTGTATCTGTGTCCCATGAAGCTGCCTATAACAACTGACCATTTAGTTACAAGATTCAAGAAAAATCCATGATAGCCCCAGTAACCAGTCACTCTTAATAGGATTTTGCCATGCATCCTCCTCTGTTTTGCCCAGGGGAAAGTTGATTGCATGTTACAAGCGGCCTGGGTGGTTGGTGCACCTACGAAGGCTGCCAAAGCCAGGGCTGGTGCACTCAACCCCCAGCACCTGCCTGCACTGACAAATCTATCAGCAGGAATTCAAGCTCTTCTGGTCCTACCTGTGTCTCGCAGCATGCTACATCAAGGAAAGATTCCAGAGGGAAGCAAACCAAGGCTGATCTTGGCAGGGATATGATGCACTGGTGGGACTGCTGCTTGAAGGGGTCCCAGCACCTCCATGGGGCCCAGCCCTCCTCCCAGTCCATGTCTGATTGAAGGCTTCCTCTGCACCAGATGTGGGAGGCTGAGGAGAGAGGCAAGAGGCCAGTGAAGGGCACTCCTGGTGGCTTGCTGCATGGCAGAGGACTCACCTAGGCCTCACCTCTGCATGGCAGAGGACTCACCCGCCCTGGGACACTGGGCCCACTGCACCATGACATGGAGTGCTCTGTGCATGCACAAACGTCCTCCGTTGTCTTCTTCTTCTGCCTAACCCTTCCCTTCTCCTCACAACCACGTACATCCATGTCAGTCCACAGCTACCCCTCTCCTTATCCTCCCCTGACCTTTCCTACCCAGTACATCACTTTTTTATTTCCATTTACTTGCTACTCTTCTGTGCAACCCACTTGAAAGAAAGTGCTTTAGGAGAACTAAATGACATTCAAGCATTACTTTGTGGTTTTTCATGTTACATGCTTTCCCTACATCTATTTCACTTTTAAGCTCTTCAAGACAGATCCTATGCACCCTTGTGTGTACAAACGGGCTCCCAAGTCAGTCCCGAGGTACAGCTGCACTAAACATAACTAATAAATAAATAACAGCATTTGCGAAGGACTGCAAACAGGTAAGATTCTAGATTTTGTATGAAGATATTCCATGGGTGATTATCAGACTATACCTATGCTGTTCTAGAGTTTGTCTTAGGTCTGTGAAAGTCTTCAGCTGACTGCGACTCCTGGTTTTCCAAGCTCCATCTCTGGAGATCAAACGCAACTGCTGGTTCTGGCTTCAAACTACTCTAATGTTATAAATACTTCTACTTCTTAGACTCCCACAGAATTTCACAGAATCCAAATTACATCCATGATGATGATGATAAATGATGGCTTACTAAGTTCTCAGGAGATTTCTATGATTACTTTGTTGTTGTTTTATCCTATTTCCTACTTCTTTATGCAAAAGATTATTTTTTAAATAGAGCTGAACAGAAAGCACTGATGTGTTTGAGAAGAACTGGCTTCTTGAGAACTTGAGAACTAATGCCCTCACATAATTTGAATCCCACATAGAAAAAGGTATGCCTGGTCATTTAGGATGTGGAAAAGTGATCCTACTCTTCTAAAACAGTCAGAAGGATTATTTACTCTTTTTTAATGCAAGGAAAAATTATGGGCCATGGAACAGAAGAAATTACGCTGATAGAGGAAAAGGCTGTAGTTAATATGGCATTCTCAAAGTCTGATGTCTTTGCTGGGTATATCTCAGTTTGTACTGACATACCGAAACCTCCATCACACATACTGAAAATCAAAGAAACTGAGCTTGACAATGATCTCAAACCAGGCTGGTCTTCCACTCTCCAGGGATGGGCTGGGAACTGCCACTGTCAGCTGGTGATAGCTGCACACTTTGGAACAGAGATACCAACTAAATCATATGCCTGCTGATAACTTTACACAGCCTGTCTTTTTTTAGCCCATATACCCAGAAAGACAGTCAATTTTCTTCATAGTTAACCAAGGAAAGAGTCATAGAGGACCTTAACCCACTGCATCACAGGAACTGTGAGCTGTGTGCCCAGCCAGCCTGGGAACACACACACGTAACTGCAGCATCAGTGTGGCTGTGGTGAAAGGGGTAGTGTTGAACTCTTACTCTTCTCACCCTTGCCATAAGAAAGGGAAGGATTATGAGAAAGAAAGGAAAGATTTTTTTTTCAAATACTTTCTCCAGAAAGCAGCCTGCACGCTCTCTGTAGACCAGTGGGGAGGTATTTTCTCTTTCATACATTAGAGACTTCAGAGTCTCTAAGGGAAGCTCTGGTCTCTAAAGCGGTTAGGGCCTGAATTCAAAACCATGAACACTCTCTGATAAAGAGTTTTCCTTATTGCTTTTGCTACTCTCAACCAGTTATTGCATTAACAAGCCCAAAGTCTGTTCTCAAAGATGTTATATTTAAGCATGATTTGTTGCATGCAATAAAGTTTACTGTCTTATATTTACTATGACTAAACAGAAACTTTCTCAAAATGTCCTTTCTTTTTTCTTTTCAGCATTCCTACTTTCTCCTTAGGCTGCTCTATTAAGTTAAATTCTCAAAAAGGAAAAAGAAATATCCTCCAGAGTGACTTGCAAATCGAAGATTCATTGCATAACATGTAGATTACAGTAATGTGTAAAGATCCTGACTAAACATGTTATTCCTCAGTGCTGAAAAATTTAGCAACCCTGTCATGTGGACCTGTCCCTGCCCAAAGCTGTGTACAGTCCATATTAGCAAAATTATTTATATCCTTCTTAAATGCCAACATTTTCTGTAATTTTGATTTGATACAAAGGAGAGAGAGGAACTGACCACCATGAAATGATCAATTGTAGTAGAAAAAGAGCAGAGAAGAGACCTGATTCATTCTGGCTTTAAGGCATTAGAAAACTGCTGGCATGTAAAGAATTCCATTGAATAAAGTGCCAGGCCAGAAGACAGCACTGTGTCAAAACTACGCTTTTTAGGCCTCCTAAATCTAACTTTTTTTGAGAATGAAAAAAAATTTTCAGTGAGTCATATACTTCCTCCTCCTCATGCTGATTGAGGGGATACACAGGACTAGGAAAGTGGCTAGGCTCTGTTTCACATAAAGATTTGAATTGCATTAGCTGTATCTGGGGAAAAGAGTTTATACCCAGTATCAGTGTGCTTATATAAGTGGAGCATATTCTGAAACAGGGAGGGAATAGACTTTATTCCTAAACACATTTTCATACCAATATTCTTGTATTTAAACCAGGACTTTTACAGAGATAATTATTTTACTATATAAAAATATATATATATCTGAAATTCAAATGTGTTGTTTGTCTAATGACTGGTTTCTTAAAGGTTAAGACAAAACTTTGAGACATGTATAACTGAGATAGCAACAGAAAAGATCTTTAGTTCCTTAGTCCTATGGAAAATACTCTACTGGATGCATACTTGTTCCATCCTGCCCTTTTTGCTAAACTGAAACTAATTGCATCTTGAGCCTTAATCTTCCTTCAGAGATAATAACATGGGACTAAATTCTGCTCTCAGCTATAGCAGTATTAATCTGGAGTAAGGCTTTTGAAGTGGGATTCATTTTTATGCAACATACTTTTCAATGTATTCACTGTTTGCAGGTTTTATTTGGAAATCCCGCTTTCATCAGCTTAAAGCATCATGTTAACAATTAAAATACTAAGTAATAATAAGAACAACAACTGGCAGCGCAGCAACATACTGCTCTCTGAGGATCTGACTGCTCCTCAAAAAGGGGAATGGTTGCTAACTCATAATAGGAGACTGTAATACACAAGACTGGTATGAATTAAAGAGTAGAAACCACCTCCTTAAAAGCATTGTAAAATGTGCTTGGGGCACCACAGCACAGCTCCCACGGGGCTAGGGGAGGGCAGCAGGGCAGTTCTGATGGTGGCCAGTGCTTTTTCTGACTCTACCTGTCCTGGGGAGAACACGCAAGCTGCTGGCACCTACCCCTGCCTCGAGCTACGTGGCATGCACGCAGCCACACCAGGGTTTTCAGGAAGCAGCCAAGGGTGGTGGTGGTCATCTCCAGGGAGAAGCGCAGGTGGCACGTGGTTGCACACCTGGCCCCTGGAGAGCTGTGTCGCCCATCGGGGAACAAGGCCGGGCAGTGCTGCCACCCGTGCCAGCATTCACCTTTCCCAAAGCAGCTGCCCTAAGCCCACGCTGCACCAGGAGCCCTGGATTTTCAGGTTTTTCTGTGGCTGATCTGAGAGAACAGCGAGGCACCGTAAGATGCTGCCAAGTGAGGTGGCTTATCATTATCTCTGGGGGAGTTCAAACGCTGGCTGATAAAAGCCTGTAGGGATTAATGTAGTGCAAGATCCTGCTTGAAGGAGCTGGTATGGGTAACAAAATATTTTTTGTTTCCTCCTGCCCCCCACCCCAGTCTTTCATGTATTTGCTTCTTTGATTTTCTTATTAACCTGTGACTTTTCTGCTTTTACCCTTTACTTCTTTCTTCTGCTCTAGCGTTTGAGGTCTGAAGCAAACACTAATTAATAAAAATTTGTTAAAAAATCCCATCAGTGCAGATAACATCTGTTTCTTCACCTCTTAAGATAACCTTCACACTTTTTGACATGCTAAGTCTGTGCTGTGGATTCTTAAAGCAGCCGCAGTTTTGGGCAAGGCATCTGCTGCTGCTGCCTGGCCTCCAAAATATCTTCAAGCCACAGTCACAATCGCTTGCTGGCACACCGACAAGCCACCACATACACAAGTATCTGGGGTTTGTCCTTGCAGAGGAAGCTGTCTTGAAGGGAAGGGGTACCGCTAGAGTGCCACTCTCCAGTCACCAGCTGGGACATGCCAAGCCCTGAATCAGCTTCCAAAACCCTAAGCACGTAGCCAGGGTGCCTGAGGTAGGAACACCCTCACCCCAGTTTTCTCCTGAGCTATCACACGGGTGCCTTAAGTGAAGTTGGCAGGGTGGCAAGCCTGCCAGCTGAGACATCTCCATTGAATGCTTTAAATTACCTTCTGTGAGATCCCTGCAAGCATGGAAGCCTTTTCTCCACCTCTGTCAACACTCTGTTCCCTCCAGACGCTGGCACAGACAGAGCAGCCAGCTATCAAGCCTGTGGTAGCAGTTTCATGTGTCCCTGAGGCCGCCCCGGTGACCACAGAGCCTGCAGCCACAGCTTCAGCCCTGCCCTGGACTTGAAGGCAGAGGGGATTGCTTTCTGCTGGACATGGGTCTCCGATTTGGAAACGTGCTGTCCGGTGTGCAGGAGTGGGCAGTGTTACTGCTGTGAGAAAGGCTGGAGTGCACAGGCGAGGGGAATGGTGGCACAGCTCCAAGAAGTGATCAGGATTGTGATATCTGCAGAGCGGTTAGGTAGTCAGGAAACTGGAGGCCTGCCAAGCAGGTTGTGCTTAGACTCACAGAGTAATTTAGGTTAAAAGGGACCTCAGATGCCACCTAATCTGAACCGCTCCTCAAAGCACAGCTAACCTCAAGTCAGAGCAATTGCTTAGGGTCTTCCCTACCTATGTGCTGAAAATCTCCAAGGCTGGAAATTCCACTATCTCTCAAAGAAACATGACCCAGTGCTCACCCATCCTCAGTGTGAAGTTGTTTTTCCATACAGATAGTCAGAATAGCCCATCGTCCAACATGTGACTGTGGCTTCCCTTCCTCTGCTGTGCATCTCTGAGGAGAGCTTGGCTCTGTCTTCTCTGTAACTTCCTTTTAGTTGAAAACAGCAGTAAGATCCCTCCTCAACCTTCTCTTTGACCTTCTCCTCTCCAGGTCGAGCAAGCCCACATCCCTCAGCCTCTCCCCATATGTCGTGTGCCCCAGCCACTGAACTCACTCCAGCCTATGACCATCTCTCCTGCACTTGAGGGGCTAAAACTGGACACAGTATTCTGAATAATGAATAAAAGCAAATGAACAGTTTTATCTGTTTATAAACATTCTCAAAGCCACTTACTTGCCACCTACTGTGCCCATATATTCAGATTATTTATAAGCATGGTTGTCCTGGATTTTATCTCAGTATTCTTGAAAGTCCCAGCAGAAGCTGGGGCTAGACAGGTTTGTTTGCCTAGGTGAGGGAGGTAGATCTGACAATAGGTTTCATAAATTAGTTCTTTGTCCTGCCTGTTCTCCCAGAAGGATGCTGTTAGAGCTCCAAAGAGTTTTGTTCATTTCCAGCATCATTTCACAATTCCCAGATTCATATTTTGTGGCCCTTCTGTAGCACAGTTCCCTTTTCTATCAACTAGGCTGGCTTGGCAGTCCATATCCACTTTGCTGACATTTAGTCTTTTGGCCCATGTGCCTTGTTCCATTTTGAGCTCACTTCAGCTCGAAAGACTTTGAAAAATAAATCTAGTGCTGGTTGTCTGAAGGCCCAACTGTTAGTTAAAACTTCATGTGGTTGCAGCTAAAAGTGCTCTTTCAGAAGATGCTGCTTAGAATCTCGCCACATAAAGTATCTCCAGAGGACTAGGAGAGAGATGAGATGAGTAGCTGAATGAATGCAGAGTGCATTAAAAGGTACAGACTGCCAGCAGAAAGCAGGAGATGTCAAAGAGGCTCAGGAATGACCTGTTGACAGATGTTGAGCAGCTCTGCATACAGGTCAGGCAGACAGCTGGCACGATGGCAAAGGAGGAAAAGGCTGACAGGAAGAGGGTGGCCATGGAGAGAGAGGAGAGAAGTGAACCTCCATTGGCTGGGACAGGCAGGATGACTTGTGTGGATGGGTGCTGGCCAGGACTGCAGCCAGCAGATCCTCTGGATAGCCAGGCTTCACCCTGTTTCCTATGTGTGACCCCCAGAGCTGGGGGCAGCAGGTGTATGGTTTGCACTTTGCACCAAGGCATGTTGGGCTTTGCATGCTTCTTGACTCTATCTTTTGGTGAAAGCAAAGCTTTCAACTCGTTATTTGCCTGGGCAGCTGGCATGACTGCAAAGCTCAGTGCCCTCCAGTGAGCTTCAGCTGTGGTTTCACATCGCGGAGCGCTCCAGCCACCCTTGTCCTGCCTGCAGCTCAGTTCCTATAATGGTGTGCTGCCTCCATGTCACACTCAGACTGCAGCCTGCATTAAGGACAATGAGCTTTAAAAACATCCCCAGATGATTCCAAAACAGCTGTATCATGAAACCACAGCCTCTCTCTCCCCTGCTCAGGGCATCAGCCTCCACTCTGTCCTTCATTCTGCCACCGTGAGATTCTGTTTCCAAACCTCAGTGGTTTTTACTACCACACTGTGGTGTGAATGTGATACCTTCCTGCAAGATCTGGCAAGTTTCTTAAAAGTGGTTTGTCAGTTCACTTGAGGGGATGCAGCTGTGTTGGCTGTGTCATTGCCTGCTGATTAGATGTACCCAACCTTAGTGACCAGTAACCACGTTGATATGGAAAGAGAGGCTATCAGAGACTTTGCACTTTCCATTTTGTAGTCAAAATCATCCTCTGAAAGATTTTCATGCATATCGGTGGTCCAGACTTGATATTAGGCACTAAATACCTCCTTATATGTCACTTGTCTTCTCTACTATTAGATAGGTGAACATGTACTAGTAGATGGAGACAGGAATATGGTCATTGCCCTCAGATGCCTCCTTTGCCCCAGAACTGCTATATCAATATCAATAAATGGGACCCAGAAACTTGTCTGTCTGTGGTGTTAATTCTTCAGAGCAGTTCTTTGCACACGTTGGCCTGAGTAAACTACAATTCACAATAATTCAAGGATTTCAAAGTTCTCCCAGGTATGGCTCAGGAACTGTCATAAGAAAAGGACCATCTGAAACAGACAATATGCCTATTGCTACTCCATTTGGGAGAAGAAAATCTTTTAATAATATGGATGCAGGGTATTCTGTGCCATTTGGCCTTTAAGAAAGGCCCTGAGGATCTTTAATATAATTGCAGTCTCTGCTTCTGTCACTGGGATCTGATCCTGCTACTCCCTCCTACAATTTGCCCTTCCCAATTTCCTCTGCCCCCAGTTTTGCTTCTGGCATTGGCTTGGTATTCATGCCTTCCCTACTGTCACTAATAGTAGGGCTGCCTGCTACTATTTTGTTAAAAGTTTCACAGCTGTAGACATCTTTCTAAAAATATCAGATGCTTAAGCTAAGAAACTGTATGAGACTCATAGCTTTCCTATTTAAGAAAGAAGAAGGAAAGACAAGAAGAACAAAAAGAAGAAAAACAGGCAAGAAAAAAACCCAACACACCCACAGCAAAAAGAATGCTAGACCTAAATGTTCCCTTCCACCAAACTAGCAAATTGAAAATATGAAATAAATGGAACCTAAAGACTCAGAAATCTAGAGGTATTGATCTTTATTGATCTTTATTTAACCAAAATTTTGGAAGATAATACATTCCAATTTTAGCAAGAGGGCTGAAGGAACAATTCTGATCTGGAAAACTCTCACCTGAAAGCAGGTTTCACTCTTTTCTCAGTTTTACCTGTTCTATACTGAGGCAAACAAGTTGCATTCAGGGGAGTTAAGCAAGAGAATGAGGGCTGAATTGAGAGCCTGTATTTCATTGAAAGTGACAGGTATGTATATCTTTTCTTCCAGGAAAGAATATAAACAAATAAACAACGTTTGGGATAAGTGAAAAGTTGACATCTCAAGGCCAGCTGGCCACAAAAGTTAAGAGTCCAGAGATTTGCTTGTCTTTCAGAAATAACAGAGAAACAGATTCTTTTTGACAGCTACAAAGGGAAGTGATTGCACATGGCAAACATTTAAGCTTTGAAAGGTTAATCTTCACTTGGAAATCTTGTCTGGCTGTTGCCTGTGCTCAAATAAACATTTTCCAGTAATACATCAGCTACTTCTGTGTCTGGGGCTGGAGACTGAAACACTGAGTTTGCCTAGTGCTCCCAGGAACAAGCCTGTGGATGCTACCTGCCCTGTAAATGCTTCAGTGATGTATTTTAATCCAGTTCCTGGAACGCAGGTATATTTTATTGTTCTTTTTCACAGTAATGCTTTTTATCAGCTCTAGAGAAAATTAGTTCTCCAGTTACTCCATGGTTTTATGTGGCTAGAGTGAACTGGGAAAATTTGCTTACCTGACTGATATACATATATATTACTAAATAAGAATCATAAGAAAACCTATTTGATGATTTCCCACAAGAGATTTCAATGAAGCCAGGACTTCACCCTTCAAAGAGACTGTAGACAAAGAGTTTGCTCTATGTTTTTTGCTTAAAATTTTAGATGAGGACATGGCTTTAAGAATAGCTGCAGAACTACTGTCTACTTTATGTTGTTGCTGAGAAACAACCTCATATTCTCACAAAAGAATAATGCCTTCTCATGCCATATTTCTGCTTGAAAGGAGCATCTGCAAAGATAAAAAAATATTCTTGACATTCATTAAATTCTTTCTAAGTTCTGATATTCTTTTATACATTAAACTGAAGTTTGCAAAAATCTGAAAATCAAGTACTGAATACTGTGAATGTCATCTTAGAGTTAGCTTTTGCCTTCTAAATAAAAGCTAATGATTACAAATAAGTAGGTCTGCCTGGCTTTCGGAAGGCATAAGGGAAGTGACAGACTGGTACTGCGCTCACTGACAATGCATGGGAATCACAGAAGGTCAGTTAATTTTGCTACCAGATGCTCTGCAAATGGAGAGGAAAGTACACGTACCCTGTTTGTGCTAAGCTTATTAATGCAGTCATTAATTGCAGCCTCCTGCTCAAACAACATCCTGAATGTAATATAAATGAAATGTTTTTGAAGGGATTGCTCTTAGTCCAACTTGATTTTCAAATGGAGACTGGGAGACCTCTACTTCATGCTTGATAATCATTACACAGACAATGTCACTGTGTCTATAGCACCTGGAGAGGGACAAAATAAGGACCTGCAGCCTATCTCTTTTCTGAGAGCACCTTTGTGAATTCTTTTCTTCAGAGTGGCTGTGAGAGCAAAACTTCCCAGTCAAAAGCTTCATCAGGCTTACACTTCAATACCTGTGGTGTCATTTGATGGCTCAGGCATATACATTTTTCCTTGTTTAACATGACACTGCTGTCTTGGGCTAAAAAATATTGGCTTGGATGTTGTGCTTTGCTATTCGGTGCTCAGCACAAAGGAATCAGAAATACCTTTATCTTTGTGATCCTTAGGGGAACCTGGAATCAGTTCTAGTCTGCAATGCAAGACACATGCACTGCTCAGGCAGCTGCACTTCACAGGCCGAGATGCTCTCATTCATGCCATTCTTCTTCCTTATGATTTTTTTTGCACCAACAGCTGTGACAGGCTGCATGCAGATCTGCTTTGTCAGATGCGGCTCAAGAGGGAATTAGTGAGAAGATGAACCCTGAGACAGCTAGTAAAGCAGAGTTGTGCCAGCTATCTTTCTTGTGCAGTATCAAGCAGCTACATCAGAAAGGGACTACCTTGTGGATCCTATTCCATTTAAGAATGAATGCACTTCACCATCTGAGATACATGCTCTTGCAAGACTGGGAAGCCTGCCACATGGAGAAAATGGAAATCCTGAAAATTTACCTTATTTCTGAGTTGGAAACACTTCCTCCCTTCAAACAGTATGAAATCCTCCCTGGAGGAAATTTATGCAGAAACACTAATAATTTCAGTGGAACAGTGTTTTGCTTCAATTTCAGCATCTTAAAACATATGTTTTGGTAGGTAGATCTAACAACGCTCTGCAGGAACAATATGCTAATATTAGTATATTTTTGAAATTATTTTGAAAAGATAATTTTAAAATTTTGAATTGGAATGTTTTGTTCTGAGGAATAGCCCTGGAAACCTTTCCTTCAAAGCTGAGAGTTTCAGAACATATTTGTCTCTGATGGAAGTAAATTCTGCAAGGGGAAGCGAGTCAGTCGGAGTTCTACTCCAGTGGGAACCTGCTGCTCCCAGGTACTGAGGCAGGCAAATTGCTGTAATTGCATAACCTATTGGCTATAATCAAAATGCTGCTAAATGTCTATAGAAGAAGCCCTGTAACAAGAAGTATCTGCCATAATTATCAGGTCAGTCATGCTTCTTATTCCTCTAACTTTTTCAAAAACAGGCCAATCCTTACTTAGCCCCAGTTCTAACAAATCTCCATCCCATCTGGACACCAGCCTTTTTCCAAGATGAGCTCCATGACACCAGGAAGGAGAAGAAGGAGGGATTTGTTTCCATAATTGTTAGTGCAGATTTAGCTGCATGGCTCCCTGTGGTGAGGAGATACCACAGATGACCTTGGTTGCGGCATGTGCCCAGGACTGCCCCACTGGAGTTTCACATGGCTGATAATGCACAGGGGAGTCACTCAGAGGCCTTCCTAGAGAAGCCTTATATTGTCCATATAATGTCTCCTTTCCATTCTGAGCATCTTGTGTTGATGCAACATCATGGTGATGCAAGTGTATGGCTGGACACAGGCTAGAGGTGATTTTTGACAGTCCTGAATTAGAAAATTCAGGAAATAGCATACAGTCAAGCCACAGTGCACACCTAGTGCCTATTTAGAAGCAGATAGGCTGGTAGAAACGTCAATGTTTGCTACCCTGCCTTGTGATGCTGTCACTTGGATAGTGATATCAGTAATATCATCTCCTTCAGTGGTGAATGAGATGTTTAAGGTGCCTAAGGTGCAAAAGTCCTTCTGACATGCTGAGACAGGTTAGGAAGCATGCCAGACTTTCCACTATGCCTCAGCCCTGGCATGTAAAGGCAATTTAGGAGTAGTCTTTGAGTATTCTGGCCATCAAATTGCAAGTGTCCATGCTGCCCTGATAGGGATGCCCAGGATGGCACCATGGCCCAGCCTACCCTTAAAGTATTACAGACTAGCCTCTGAGCCCAGCTCTCATCAGAGCTTACCCCTCTCACCATCACATGCCTCTGTACAGTCACCTGATTAGCTAACCCACAGAGCAGCACTAACGGTGATTACCTTGGCAGGGCTGAGTTATTTTCAGTGCCTGCAAATCTGTTCCCTCCAGGTGTAATTTACAACAGCGATTAAAACCAGCCAACTGTCTCCAAGTATTATTTCTTGAGAAAACAGGTCTCGAAATAGTCTATATATACTCTCCTATGTCAACTGTGGCTCAGGATGGCCTCAAAGCACTCTTACACAGCCTCTCTGTGTTTCTTTCCCTAAGCCAGAAAACCCCATCCACTCCTTTTGTGTTATTAGTGGTTATTAACTGTAGAGTGGTTCTCTGAAATTTTCATTCCCAGGCCTACCAGCTCTCTGGCTTTGGGCAAGATCTCCAGTAAGTGTGATAAATTGCCTTCTCCCTCTTTACTTGAAGGATGGCTCTCAACAGCTTCTCTAGTGCTTCCCAGGTTCCCCTCTGACCATAAACTCCAGTTAGGCCAGGATTAAAAATTCATAAAGGAAAGTCATATAGTCTAAAATCTTCTTTTCACTAGCTAGGTCATATACAGTTTTCATGGATTTGCTTCTCTGCGCTCCTGTGCCGTTAGACAAAATTGCCAACAGACCAAAACTGCATGGCAAACAGTCTGCTATGGGCAAAGAAAGATGCAGATGTTTTCAATTTAGGCAAAAGGAGGATAAAAAGAAAAAATTGAACATATTAAAAACTAGTTCAAGAGGTGATTAAGAGTTGGAGTGTTCTATTGTGTAAGTCAGTCAGAACTAGAGGTGTCCTTTTGGCTAATGTTAGCTGAAGTTGGGCAGCTTTGTCAGGCAGCCTATAAGAAATACTTACATTTCCAAACCACATGGCCAATACTCTTTCTGCAGTATTTCAGCTTCTCAGGAAAGTGAAAAAGTAGATTTCAGCTAATATTCTAGCAATTATTCATAATTTTAAAAAGAAACATTAACGGTGAAGCATTCTCTAGGTGATGAATAAGTTCCTGATTGACAAAATTTGTGTCTTGGGACACGATACCCATTAACCTTCAGAGCACAGATGACACCGCAAATAAGCTAATGCAAAAAGATGCAAACCTCCTTGTTTTGTGTAGTTGTGAACTGAAATGCAAATCCTAGTTCTCTTACATATGCCAGCATGGGACCTCTCTGATAAAAACACACTGATTGTATTAAAAATTAAGACCAGTGAGGCTGTGAAAAAAGCCCACTTAGGAATACCTTTGTCTGTTGCACAGTGCCTGATAAAGTAACTTTCTTCATATGTGTGCACTCTGACTGTAGGAAACAGGGAACACGTTCTACTTCCAAACACTAACATCTGTATTATACCTGTGGCTCCAGAGGTGCTTTCTGTTCTTTGAAGCTTTCACCTCAAACCTGTTACCCGACTTCATGAAAGGCACAGTCATTTTATTGAACTTAATTTTTCACCATTGTAAAATCCCAAATCTATTTTCATTGAACAAAAAACCCACCTTAAGGTAAAAATAGAAATACCTAGAACTGCACTTAGTTTCTTTGCCTGTGGAGAGATTAATGCCATCTTTGAAATGCATCTGCAAAGGGAGAATGAGCAAATCAGTCATTTTCTTGTTTAATTGCTGTAATAACCATGCCTTGTTTGCCTTCTCATTATTTGAAGTCTTGGCCATAAAATGAAGCTGTGGAATAGAAGGCATTGCAGAAAATGGAGGAAAGACAAAAAAATGAATGAAAATGTTTGTGAAGCAGTTGAAAGAAGGGTGTATGCCAATGATACTGCTCAAAGCATCTAGACTCTGACTGACAAGAATGACGAAACTTCAGGAGCAAGCTGATTAAAGAGAGAAATTAGAGGGCCTAACATAGCCATAAAGTTGGGTTTTTTTCCCAGAAGCAGAATGAAGCAGTTCAAAAAGACAGGAAATGGAGAAAAACAGTGTCTTTTTGCATACATGAAGAAAGAAGCAAGCCACTGCTCAGGCTAGACAGAAGAAATGAGCTAAATAAAAGTATTATCATATGCACCTCAAATATGGACTGATGATTTGTTGATGGCAGCAAAATAACAGCAATAAAAATTCGGGTAAATTCTCCTCTCTCCACATTGATGTTGAGTGGGGTACACTACAGAATGCTGTTGCCCCGATGAGCTGTCCCTGCTCTGTGCTCCTCATTCAGGGAGGACTTATTTGTTCTATATAAATGCATGGGGACAGCTTCAACAGCTCCACATTTGTATAGTATTACATTTTAGATAATAAGCCTGGCCAGATTTGAGATGGCCAGCCTGTGCAAAACTGGTTCAAGTATGTTAACAGTATGCTGCTTTAGTTTACTTGTTAATTCTCCTATAGGGATGGGTTTTTTTTAATGTTTTCTCTTGGTGATATTAATTTGTGATACTATAGGTGGGGAAACAGTAAAGTCATTAATCATAAGAAAATCACTAATGCCAAAAATTTGCAGTAAACTCATTAGTCATTTCCTAAATTTTAAGCATACAGGTTTTGCTTTGCTTCCAACAACAGGAAAATGAGACATGACCTGGTTAAGAATAGTTTTTTTGCTCTTCCCAAAATGTCTTAAGAATACACACCACTAAGTTATTGGAATACAGTGTAATTATTGTGTAGTGTTGATTAGGCAGATATTTTGATTAAGACTTGTAGTCCAAAAGCAGCTACAATGCAAGCTTTTCTTATTTATGCTCTCATGCAAGTCACCACGCTGCCTGTTTGCCATTTTGGGCCTCAGATGTGCAAAGCACCAGTTATGCAGGTTATGTAAGTTTGAACACAATCTGTTGTTTGACAAAGGTCTCAAGACAGTATCTTTTCAGTTTCATCGTCGGAGTACTGACTGGGGTTTATTGAATATTCCCTGCATAGTTTACAGTGCACATCTCATAACTTTTATGCCCCATAGTCATACCCTCATAAATCTTTTTCACCACTTTTCTGTTCTTCAGTAGGGTCTTGTTATACTTCCAGACCACACAATCTCTTTTTAACCCTGTCACTATCGCCATGACGGAGATTGATAATGATGTTTTGTCATGAATGGGTTTCTAACAGTCCCTGCTTTATAAAATTCAAATTGATCAGAATTTTTGTGAATTGGACTCTCTCTTGTTCCAAATCACTTAATATATGTCAGGGAAGGCACAGCTGTTGAGCGACAACCAACTCTGTGGCAAGCTGCCTCTGCAGGGAATGTGTATGTGCAAACAGCCACCGGGGTTGGGAATGACTGCAGGCACTGTAAATGTACCCATGTTGCTTTATTTTTTTTCCTTTTTTTTTAAATAGATGCAAAGTACTGAACCCTTCTGACTAGCTTAGCCATCAGCTTTTTGCTTTTTTAGCTTTGGACTTTCCAGCAGTGCTTTAAATATCAGTTTTCTGAGCTGTTTGTCCTTGAGCCTTTTTAATATTTTCCAGAGACATTATTTATAGCATGGGCTGGCCAGTTCTGTTCTTACTTTAAGGTCCTCATGTGTGAGGTTACTGACACTTAGCAGCATTTATTTTGCTTGCAGGGATATAACCCGTAGGCAAGAATTATTCTTTGGAATGATTTTCACAGAGACATTGAGCCAGAAAAGTGTATGCAGGGAACCAGCTGCTTTGGTGTTCAGGCTTCTAAGAATAATGATGCCACAGTTAGAGGTGAGCATCCCCCTCCTATCTTCCACCCCAGGATCTTAGTGTTATATACATTGTAGGAAAAAAAACCTGCCACCAAATTTGCATAGTGTTTAGCTTGTTGCTACCCAGTGTTGCTGCTTTGAAGGAGAGTGAATATGTGGCAAGGAAAAGTGCATGGACACAGTGATTTCACCAGAATTTGTCTTCTAGCCCAGGAGCAGAAGAAGGAAATACAGGTGTCAGACCTGGCAGGTAGCTTGGCTGATGGTGTCATGGCCTCAAAGGAAGTGGAAGGTGGGTATGGGAGCAAGTTGGGGGAGATCTTGGACAGCTATAAAAGTGAGTAGTATAGCTGGCTGGGAGGAGATGAAAAAGCTTGATTGGAGAAGCAGTGTAGAGGCAGGTGAGAGGGCACAAAAAGCGGCTAAGTTGTTTCCTGGAAAGAGATCTTCATAGCAGTAATGTCAGAAGGTGATGATATAGTGAAGGCAAGAGTAACTGGGGACCTGCTTTGGAAGAGAGCAGAGGGAAAAAGAAATGGAAATATAAGGAAGAGTGTGAGACAGATATAGGAAACACTTCTCAGGATTTACAGAAATCAGAGACAGTCTTTTGGTGGTTTTGTATTCAAACAGTTCTGTAAAAGCCACCTCTATTGCCATTGATTTTGTCCACCTTTATATCCCTTTGAATACCCATTGAAATAAGAAAAATGGATTAATATTTGAACCTACCTCACCTTATTTCACTATTTTTGTTGAAAGTAATCTGGTAGCTCAAAGTACCACAATCCAGGAAGAACGAAGATGAACACTGTTTTGTTTGGTTGCCTTTCTCTCCCACCATACATCTGACATTCAGGATCACAATGTACTCTGCAAGTCTTCATGCTTACTGTGCCAAGTCCTCCGAGTAAGCTGTGAGGGTTACTCTTCATGGTAGTCAGCCCTTCTCTTATATTCTGCAGTTTTAAGATCTAATTTAATAGCTGGTCATGGACAACAGATGTATATCAGAAAAAAATGTCAGTGTTGAGAAGTGGGCAAACACCATATTGAGCATGTGAAAGAGGCACATAAACTGCAAAAATCAAGGAGTAATCTGTCTCCTCCGCTTTGAGATGTCCTTAGTTGGGCAGCTCAGCTGTGTCTTGCAACAAGTCCCACTCTTCAAGAAAGAGGTAGTCTCACTCAAGGCAAGCAATGACAATGATCAGGTGGATAGAAAATTTGACCTGCAAGGAGGAAAAAAAGGAAGAAAATGAAGCTCAGCGGGTGAAGTACATAATAACAATTGCTAAAATGGAGATATAAACTTGTGGTAGAAATGACAAAGCTTGATCACTCAAGTTACACTCTGGGCCAAAAAAAGAAACCTGAGGTGCTGTGGAACCTGGAAAATACTGTCCAGTAAACACTGTCTGAGGAGTCTCTGTCACCAGAAAGGTTGAATAGTTCAGACAAGAGATATGTCCAAAATAAGTATATTTAATCTTATGTGACACAGATATAGAAAAGAAACCTATTGATATATACTCAGTTTTCAGGACTAATAACTGAAGTTGTTATGCTGTACAAATTATGCACTCACACTATGCAAAGAAATCCTCTATATCTACTATTGAGAATATGCAGATGATTTGTTCTCTTGTCAGACACTAACTATTCATGAAAAACAGAGAGAAAGTAGAGGAGGTCAAATACAACCTTGGTATGAGGCAGCTGTGATTGCAATCTGGGATTTTTCTGAGCTGTACACGGTGGAATGTCACTTGCCAGCACTGATGGGTGAGAAATCTGGATTATATTAATCAATGATTTTGTAGATGATTAACTCAAAGGATTGTCTGCCTGTTCCTGGGTGACTTTCATTCTTTATGTATTAATCTCTTTTCTTTTGCCCAATAGATATTTTTATTAACTTTTTTCATTGAGACTTTAAAAAAGAACTTTTTCCCAAACTAGCTATTCCTTCTGTAGGTCTATGCCACAGCTTTCAAGTTTCCTGCAAATGTATTGCTACGTTGCAAGCTTTAGATTCAAAGCAAAATAAAAAACCAAAAGCAACAAAAAAACCTACCAAATGCCTTATACCAGTGATATATCATACGGCTTTTTTCCTGGTTGCTTGGCAATAGAAAAGTAGGCATGTGACTCCCTCCTCCATCTCCCCGGCACCACTTGCCGATATTTTGTCTTGGCCTTTCTTCTTTTGTTCTTAGTTCCCTGTGGGAGTGTTAGTTACGAAAGGGTTTTCAGTCTGATTTTTTTTCTTTGAATTTAGATTGCACTCTTGTCTTTAGAAGACCGCTATATATATAAAGGTGTGACAAATGGCTGATGGGGATTAGAAGGGACAGAGCTGTGGGAGATCAGTGTCACCTAAGTTTAGGCACCTGAGGCACCTAAGACACCTGCTAATCTGCAGCGTCCTGTGTCAGTGAGGAGATGAAGACGTCACCAGAAGACCACTCAGTGATTCAGAGACCTGATTTGCCACCTGAAGCTGTGTCCCCTTTGCCCATTTGCCTCAGTAGAAGATCAGGAGAGAAGAGAAGGCAGGCAGTGGGAAGGCAGGCAGGAGGTTATTGGCACCTGTGTGACTTAGCCTGAATGCCACTGCAAGGTGGGTGAATCACCAGTCTGAAGAAAAGTCATTTTGGCCCCAAGCTTATACATACATTTGTGCCACCTAGTGAAAACAACTCATGGGTGGGTGAATGGAAGAGTAGGAGCAAGAGCTGGGAAGGAAAAGGGCTTCAACTGCACTTGAGGCAGGAGGGTCAACTCAAAGTGCTTTGGCCTCATCTACCCCTCTGTCTCAGGGCCACAGTTGTTCCCCAGGCAGGAGCTTCTCATCCACTGCAGTTTTCAGCAGTGAAAGTAAACAAGTTCTCAATTTGGTTTATCCTCATGCACTGTACTGGAAGCTTTATCAGTTCAAGAGCTGATTCAGAAAGCAGATTACACATGCCTGCCTTAAGGACAGGAAAAACTTCAGCTGCTCAAATTTAATCCACCATCACAAGCCTGTTAGGGCACAAAGTCAGCAGTGGAGACATACCTAAGGGTTTACAGAGATACACATCGCCAAGCAAGTTAAATCCTGACACTTTCCTTGTTTAATCCATCATGTATAAATAGTTGCCTTTCACCTCTTCCTCTGTTTGAGAAATGTGTGCAGGCAGATTGCGACATCCCCAGATATGCTCATTATTCAAAATGATTTTCAAATTGGTTTGCAGAATGTTTCCCAAGTGCAGAGCCTGTGAGCGTTTTGTAACAAAGCGCTGGTTATCTGGGCTTTGTTGGTTGAGTAACTCATGCATTGCTGGGTTTGACTCAGGATTAGAGAACACAGTGGAAGGCAAATGGCAAGCTCTCATTGCCATCATAAAATATACTGGTTGAAATTTATCGCCAGCTGAAACATCCCTCTAGACCCAGTGTGCAACTTAATAGCCTGTCTTCATTCTGATATGAATGTGAGAGTGTCATGAACTCAGAACTTGGTTTGGTATTCACATAGTTATTTATAGGCATGTGTTTAGCCTGTGTTAAGCTATGGTGGTGTATCTGTACAATTGTCCAGTTAGGTGACAATGCATGTGCCATAGTGGCAGCTCTGTAGCCTTAATATATTTATCACAAGGTGCATTGGTTTCTCAATCCAGTTTCTAAAGAAATATTTAAACCTCCAGCTGGCACGATGTAAAGTAACATTCTAAAATAAAAAGGTGACTAAAGAAAAAGTAACGAGTGGCCTGGAGGGAAGCTGACTGCACAGAACACTTTGGCATAATGCAGAATATAGAGCCTCTCAGGCACTCTGTTGCTGATTCTGGGCAAGACAGATGCAGAACAACAGAAATGATTGGCATCCACAGAGATGGTGTTTCAGTGCAAGCTGCTGAACCCCTCTCACAGGTTGCCCTATGCCAGCTACTGGCAGAAGAGTACATCAGGTCCCAGTTACCTCTCTGGTGACAGCCCTGAACTGCCATTCTTACTTCTGTGTGGGCAAGCACGTACTTGAAGTCCAGCGTGGTGATTCTGACGCACATGCAGAGTCCCAGGATTACCAGGAGCTAGCCCAAGTACAGCCTCAGCACAAACTGCTGTGCATGTAGCCAAAAGCTGTTTCCTCCATCACCAAAGGACACTCAGAGATCTACAAACACTGAATCAGGACATATACTTCTATTATGTCCCTTGTATTGGTCGAGTTATGGTGTTTTTTAAGAAAAAATACTTCAAATGGCTGAAATTTATATTAAAGAGTTAGAACCTACATTGTTTATAATTCATAGAATCATAGAATGGTTTGGGTTGGAAGGGACCTTCAAGATCATCAAGTTCCAAGCCCCCTGCCATGGGCAGGGACACCTCCCACCAGACCAGGTTGCTCAAAGCCCCATCCAGCCTGGCCTTGATGGGCCAGGGAAGGGGCATCCACAACTTCTCTGGGCAACCTGTTCCAGTGCCTCACCGCCCTCACAGTAAACAATTTCTTCCTAATATCTAATCTAAATCTCCCTCTTTCAGTTTAAAACTGTTACCCCTTGTCCTATCATTCCACTTCCTGATAAACAGTCCCTCCCCATCTCTCCTGTAGGCCCTCTTTAGGCATTGGAAGGCCACTATAAGATCTCCCCGAAGCCTTCTCTTCTCTGGGCTGAACAATGTTAAAAACAAATGAATTAATTATGTTAATTATGTTAAAAACAAATGAAATAAATAGTGTAATAAATACAATTGTTTGTCAAAAAATGCCGATATAGCTAAAAAGGAGTTTATGGTAAACCAATAATCTCAAAATATTAAATTCTTGTTTCTCAAGAAGAAAACACTTTCCCAGCCAAGTTGTTTGGTGTTTTAAGAACCATTTTCTCAGTGTAACTAATGTGACTTCTGCTGAGTCACTAAAAGAACTCAGATTTGAAATTATTTCCACAAGATCTTTTGAAAATGCCTCTTGGTTTACAGGGTCCATCTTTTGCTTATCATTACTGTCACTTCTGTCCCACAAATTTCTAACTATTAATTTGCTTTCATATCCCAGTATGCCACATTAGCATGGAAAAAAAAAAACAAACATCACTCCAGTTTGGTATTTTTCCTTTTCCAAAAGTTTTACTGCAGCTTAGTACAGAGACAAATATAGTGGGGATGATACCCAAACAGAAGGGATTTGTTCAAGAATGCATATAGCTGCTTCTGCCACAAGAAAGATAGTGGGGCTTCTCTGTGATTTTTCTTCATCATCCCTGCAGTTTTCTGAAGGTAGCTTGAGATTTGACGTGGTGCTGGGGACGTCACAGTACTGTTGCTATGCCTTCTGGGGGGTAGCTTTAAACTACAGGAGGTGGCCTCTGGCCAGTGCAGTCTGTCCTTGCACCCTCAACCTTCTCTGCCGCTTTGGACTCCTGGCCTGCCCCTGCTCTACCTCCAGGGTCTCCTATCAGCATGTGTAAAATGTGAGAGCTGTTTAATAAATTCTTGTGCTAGCTTTTAGAAAAGGGAAAGCTAATTGTTTTTACCAATGAGACAATAGAAGATATTTTATTGGCATAATATATTAATCCAATTTGGAATTTGGGTCGGGCATCTCCTCTAACCAAGTACATCCTGGGACCTGGTAGAACAATGATGTCATTGCCACATTGTATGCACACAGTCATTTTCACCCCACATTTCAGGCTCCAGAAAATAACCCCCTGGGAGTGTAATATTCCCCAGGACTGTACTTGGGCATAATAACAAAATGAATTTAAAAAGAAGACCAGCACTTTCAGGTTCTGCAGCTCATCATCCTGCAGCACTATGGGATTGCTACCATCTTCACATCCAGTTCATAATCAGATGTTCCTGGCTTTTCTGGCACAGACAGATACAGAGAAGATGGTTGTTCAGTTATGTGATTAAAGGCTAATCACCAGAAACACGAAGGCCTGGTGAGGAGCAGATGAACAACAGAGCAGAGGAGCCCTAGAAACCCAATAATCTGGAAAACGGCACACACTGAAGTGGTTGCTCTGAAGACTATCCAAAGAGAAGCATTCACCCATCATGCCTGGTGTGAAACCCACCAAGATGAGTTAACTGAAGAAACTACCTCCCCGGAACACCTTGCAGGCTGCCAGGGGTTATTGCCAACAGGGCCAAAGGACTCACTACAGGATGCTGGGAAGGGCATTTGGGGATTGCATGAAACTTTATGTCGAGTTTTAAGGAGATTGTGGGAATGTGTGAGACTTACAGGATATTTAGGACACAGAACAAAGGTGAAGAAAAGGAGGCAACAAGGTGAATTGGGGAGGAGCAAGGCAAGTGAAAATGTGGGCTGGTTACGTGTAAACAGGTTGCTAGTCAGTGCACTTGCCTGACTGACCCCTGTACTTCATTACCCAAGTCTAATCGACATTCTGGTTAAATCCTATTTAAAATGATGTTCTGTTCTCAGAAGGAATGTGTGAATGCTAGTGAGCTTCAGGATGGACTTGTAGGCAAGTAGGGTAAGTGGTGGATGTGCCAACAACAAGAGCAGGACTGTGAACCTCCATGCCTAGTACATCTACGTGCCTGCACCTGGGAGACCAGGGCATCTGGGACCTGCTACCAGAATGATCCATACTGTGTTTTTATATGTATACATATAAAATATATAGATATATACGCACACACACATATTTTTCACTAATCCTAATCAGAGTTCAGAGTTCAAAAAAGAGGAAGAGTATACTAAATGTATACAGAGATCTGAATATAATGCATGAATAAGCTTTGAGAGATCACAATAAAATTATGCAGGACCACAAAGCAGACACCTCTGGTCAGTGCAGGAGTGCATTATGCCAGTGTGCATGATGCTTTATACCAGCAATTTTCTCCTGGCCACCCTGTTTTCTGTGGCATTTAATAACATTTTGGAAAGCTTCCTGCTGGAAGGAAAACCCTCTGAACCTTTGGCAGGGTTGAGCTGGGCTCCTGGGAGTACACACAAGCAAACGCAAGCAGAGCATGCCAAGAAGCAGCTCTTCAAAAAGTTCTCCATCCTGCTGCAGAACTACGAAAGCCAACTCAATTGCCCATTGTCTCTTTCTTACCTTTATACCTGAGCAATATTCCTCTTTGTGTTCCAAGTGAAACTGGACTCTTCTGTAAGACTTTTGTGCTGAGAGAAGGCTTGCTTTTTAAAGGGAGCTTATGCCTAGCTTTGTGGATGGAGATGTGGCTCTGATGTGATTGTCTACTATTTGTATTCATCAAATATTAACTCACAAGAAAAGTATCACAATTCCATTATACCCTTTCCAAGCCTGGCAGCCTTGTGATTTCTTGTTACAGTGAAGTCTTTTGAAATAAGGATGAGGATTTTCCCATCCCCGTTCACCTCCCACACCCTATTTTTACATTTTTAGGAAAGTTTCTAAAAAGTCATACTAGGTAGTAAGGCTTGTTATGGGGGGTTTCCTGGAAAGGCAGCTTGGAAGATGCCTTTTTGAAACACTGTCCCATATTTCATATTCCATTAATAGTGGAATCTATCCAGGAGTAAATCAAAATTTGAGCAACAAATATGACAAACACAATTGTTTTTTTTCCCCAGAAACAAATTGCAAGCCTTCTGGTCCCACCCTTGCTTCTCCACCTGCCATCAGGCTCTGCTGTCATACTGTCTGGTCCTTTCATAACTCTCAAAGCCAACAAGAAAAATCACTTTTCATTTCCAAAATGGATTTCAGCTCAAATCCAACTCTTAAGATTAGTCTCCACCACTTCTCCACGAGCATTAGTGGCACCAGCCTGTGTAACCTTTCCCAGTATTCATTTCACACGTATGAAAGTACACAGATGGCCAATTATGCCAGTGACTGCACTGAATTATTATGTATAATTAGAAATGGGAGCAAGTTTCTAAGCTGAGGAAAAGTCGGGTCTGATTCTATCAGACTTTTGGATTTATGGGCTTGGGGAGGGCAGCTGGTCTGTCCCTTATCTGTACACGCAGTGCTTCGGCACAGACATTTCATGACCCATTCCTGTCATGAATATAAGCAGGGGATAAGGAGGTGATGAGAAGAGAAGGCTTAGGGGAGATCTAATTAATGCATACAAATACTTAAAGGGAGGGTGTCAGGAAGACAGGGCTGGTCTTTTCTCAGTGGTGCCCAGTGACAGGACAAGAGGAAATGGGCACAAACTTGAGTATAAGAAGTTCCACCTAAACATGAGGAGGAACTTCTTTACTGTGAGAGTGGTAGAGCACTGGAACAGGCTGCCCTGAGAGATGGTGGAATCTCCTTCTCTGGAGACATTCAAAGTTCCTGTGCAATGTGCTGTAGGTAGACCCACTCCAGTGGGGGGGTTGGACTAGATGATCTCCAGAGGTGCCTTCCAACCTCATATGATTCTATGATTCTATGTGTGGTGCGGGGGAGAATGTGATGCACTGCTGCCAAGAGTGCACTGGAGGAGCTGGAGAAGGTGGGTAGGGGGAACACAGGACACCAATTTTGCTTTTCGTAACTCTTCTTGAATCTAAGGTACAGATTGCTCAGCTTCTTGCTAAATATTTCAGATCAAAAGAGAGAAAAAACCCACCACCACCACCATGAGAAAAGGGAGGTAGTGTTATTATTTATATAAATAAGATGGCTGGGGAGTAAGCCCACTTCTCCTCCTACCCGATCTTGAGATGAATTAGTGGCATTCATTTCTACACTGCTATGTTCTGCAAGAAACACAAGATTACACTTTTCACTTCAGGGTTGAGTAAAAAGACTTGACTGTGAAAAATCAAAGCTTTTAGACAACTGCAAAGTCTGTATTAGTACTAAAAGAATTACATGCAGACTGGTATTTTATTCTCTTCTTTCAAGTTTATTCAAGTACAAAAGGAATTAATTCTTCAAGAACAGTTGAACCTTGACTATTTTTTACTAAAATTCTGGGTGACTCACTGAAAGTTGCTAAGCTTTTCAAATTCATGAGCATGAAAGGAATGAACAGCAGAAATTAATGCTTTTCAAAACATACTTATTTTCATATGATAACTTTTTTTTAATGCCATTTAAGATACTATGGAGTTGCTAAACACCCACCATAATACGGTTACCATATATTTTATAAGCAATGACATCTCAATAGAAAAAGCTTCCTAGCCCCTTAAAAGATGTCCAGTGTGATCTTCTACTGAAATGAAGGAGAGATTGCTGATTTTATGAAGCATTTAGAAAGTGGGTGGAAGGTGCTTGACAATTATTTTTCAATATAATGGGCTAGTGTTTACTTCTATACATGTTTTGCAATAGTGGCACCTATATTTAAGGTGACAAAACGTTAAATATCTGACAAAGCTCCCTGAAGATTGTTTGCTGGGTATATATTAAATTTCCATACCAAGTGTTTAAATACATTACTCTATGCATTATTTTTTATGATATTCAGTTTCCTCTCAACTTGATCAAATAAAGCATTGTTTAGACAATGAACTCATCAAAACACTTCTGTCTCCAAACTTTCTTCCCATTTTTGAGGTCTGATCTTTGAAGAGCTATTACAAACATTTTAATGCTATATTTATGAAAAACACTTACTATGAAAAATAAATTATAAGGAATGTGCTCATCACAATTTTAAGGCTGCCAAGTTAAAAAAATAAGAAATGCAAACCGCAGAAAAAAACAATGCAGTGTGGCATGTAATATTTTCTCATTAATCTTGTTAACATCTTCCTGCCATGAAAAATATAAAAAGAGCAATCTCAAACATTTAACACCTAAGCATTACATGATTATTTCCTCATCATCACGTAATAAGCCCCCCAAGTTAAATAATATATCCAAAAAAGAAAGAAAAAAAACCCAACACAAAACCCCCCACCCTCAGCCCCAAAACTCTACAGTGTCAGCATTTGTTTTACATGGTTTTGAAGGTTGTTAGATGCCTCCTAGATTGCTAGCATTGCTGAATATTATCAGTGAGCTCCACTAACACGGTTTCTGCCTGCACATTAACAGTTCTGCTATTTTAATGGCTCGCTGTTTTCTCATTCTCTCTCTCCCTCTCTGAGGTTATGAGCATGGATTGCAGTACCTATAGTCATGACAATAGCTGTAGTAATTATCTGTTCCAAACATCATTATATCAGCTAAAGAGGAGTGTGAACAAAACAGCTTTACACTACCCCTCAAATACTGCCTGGTTTAACCTTCCCCTTTTATGCAGAGCTGTGGAGCCACTAGTGCAAGCCTTCATTGTGATCCAGAGAGGTTGTTTTAATTCTCTGTGGGTTGGTTTTCCATCCAGAGATTAAAATCTCAGCCTGAGGTTTCAAGAAACCCTAATGCTTCTTGCTCCCAGGTCAGGGTATCCTGGTGTATACCAAGGTATGGCCCAAAAAGGGGAATAAAATAACCAGAGCTAGCCAGATGTCTGCCTTTTTATTTCAACTTTCTTTATTTTTGAAAGAAAAGGAAAGCTGAGCTGAGCTGGGACACAAACGCTAACAATCAGAACATTTTTGTGGGAGGGAAAAGCCTGAAAAAATTCCACTTTGGAAGGATGCAGACATTTTTTCAGCTTGTTTCCTGGGCTGCCCAGCTCCTCTGGCTGCCTGCTACGTAGGCGGGCTCCCACAGAGCTGAAAGCCTGCTCCACAGAAAGAGATGGCTGGAGAGCATGAGGGAGAAACCCTGAAGCCTGCTGACTATCAGAAAAAGAGAACAGCCAGGAGACCGCTTCCTTCCCTGAGCTGATACGGAGACACTGGGCAGCAGATACCCAGCTAACTAGCACTCTACTCTCCTGGTGACCAAGAGGCTGCCACCATCAGAAAAGCCACTATTTGAGATGAGCTGCGGAGACAGCCAGCCGAGAGCCCAGGAGCTCTGGCTTTGGTGGCATCTTGCTGCTCACATACCAGCTTTCCTCTGTGACCACCAGCTGGGGGACTTGGAAACCCCAGCCCACCAGAAACAAGCAGACAGAGGCAGCTTCAAAGGCAGCCAAAGGGAAGGTTGTACTGGCAGAAGGGTTGGCTTGAGAAACTCTTCCAAAAAATCAGCATTTCACAATGGAAATTCATTTCATAAGGAAGAGTCTGATCACCACCTTGTAACACATACATTAAGGCTGAGTGATAGACTCAACATGTGTACATTTAAGGGAAAAATGAGCTTTGATTAGTTGCAGGTAGCATCACCATGCCAGACCCCACCAGCTGCTTGCTGGCCAAGAATCTACCACCAAATGTGGGCAGTGGGGTGTGTAACGAGTCTGAAGCAGGGATCCACATCTGCCCATGCTCTCTTGCTAGTGGAGGTGCCATGGTCTGATGAGTTAACAAGCTGGGTTGACCAGTTTTGTCCATTAGAAACATAATATGTTCTGGAAGAGTTACCCCACAGCTGGTAGCAGCCTCTGAAAGTTTCAATAAAAAAGGTTTTTGCTGAATAAAAAGGAGATGACTACGTGGCTAGTCATTTAGTTTTTCTTTAAGCTAGAGAGCTGCACCTGAACATTTCAAGATTTAGGGTGCATTTTTTCCTGATACTATTCACTGCCCAAATGTGGCCCAAGACAAAAATTAAGACTGAAACTTCAGAATAATTAGATTTGCGCCTGAAAAGAAATGGTCATTTATAAACTATCTGGCAATGAACATACATTTAGAAGCACCTGACATCCTTCTATTATATTTTATATTAGGCAACAAGAGCTCTAATCCCCTTTATTTCTTGTTTTACCTCCTTTATATCTATTTTTATACTTTTGTTTCTTTCTTTTTCCTCTCAAAGGGCTAAGATAAGCATACTCAACAAATGTATTTTTAGTTTAGGCCTCTGATCGCATTCCTGCAGGACAAAGGAATTGTAGATCTGCTTGCAAATACTATGTTACTTCTTTTAGTTGTCTTTATGCAATTGTGGATTAGGCTTTCAGTATCTACCTGCAGGGAATTCATGCTGAGCCATAAAAGCCTATTACAGCGGTGACTGGTGAGGCACTAAAAATACCTTAGTCTGAAACAGCTTGTTTCAGCTCTTTATCAGGCACTACGAAAAGTGTGCTGCATAATATCTTACAGGAGAAGGATGATTTCCAGAGGACAACCACAATACCTCTGGAAGTGATAGAAAGAGAAAAAAAGAGAGTGAGACAACATAGTACTGGATGTTCCCTTCCATACAAAGAGGAAACTCTTCACAAAGCAACTCTATATACTTAAGAGAAGCTACCCTGAAAAAAAAGATAGCCCCAGTTCAATGCTCTTGTTCACAAACTTGGCCTGCGCACACCATTGCTCTCTTACTCCTTTCTCTAATTCAACTTCAGATCTGCTCTTCCTCCCTCTGTGACTCATGAATTCTTCTCTCTGTAATTTCTCAGACATTTTTTTTGGTGATTTCTCCTCTGTTCTCCTCTCTCACCTTCTGACCCTCTTTCCTACTGATGTGCTGATACATCAGGGATTAATTAAGCTTCGGTCTTCAGCCTCAATTCATTTGTCCTTCTCTCCCATCATAAAACATTCCCTTCTAACTCTGATACCTGTTTTCCTTACCTCTGCTCCCATCCTGCAGGCTAGACTATCTTCCTCCACATAAATTTCACTTGACCTATTTTATTTTAGCCATCTTCTACCTATCTCTGTTTCTCTAATTTAGCGGGTAGTTGAGCCAATGTCAACAGTCCACTGTATTTTTACTTAGGCCTGCTCATAAGCAGTTCTGTTGCCTGAAGCACAGCTGGGGCTTTCTGACTCTTGCTTGCCAGTCACAAACCCATGGAGCTCTTTCTGTCATAATACAGAATTGTTGTATGTTTACTTCAGTCCATTGTTTACTAGTTCTTCATATCTGTGTATGAGTATTGATGCGACATGTGGTCATAGCATCACCATTAGAAATAAATCATGTCTTTAGGTCTCAGCCTTTCAGGAATTATAATAACTCATAGCCACCTCAAGTGTAGATACAATTCAAGATCACAATTCTTGATTTGTGAGGTCAAATCCAGAGTGCTTCTGTTGTTAAAAATGAATAAAAATATCTAGAGATTTTTAAAAAGAAAACCACTCGTGCTTGTCTATAATTTTCAATTCAGTTCTCAAACCTGGATTGTGAACAAGATTAAGTGTGAGTCTATCTAACTTTTCTTGCAATTATTCCTTCCAGAACTCAAGTAGTGGATTTAAAATACCACTAGCCATGAAGATAAATAATTCTTATACAGAAGCATTGTCACCTGTTGTTACATGGTATGACATGATTTAGACCTGAGTTTTTGGCTAAGCAGAAACTATTCTCATCATTTTTTCCTATAGTCTGATGTTTGTGCACTTCAGAGGCAACACTTTATGCAGCAGATTTTTCACAAAGTAACACAGCTAGCAAGGAAAGTTAGCAACAGCAAAAAGGAGATCTGATGCATTGACTGCAAGAATTATTCAGAAAGACTGAGTTTTGAACAGCCTAAATCAGTGAGCACTGAGGGGCTGTTGCTCTAGCGCATGCCAGGCCTTTCATTGAGGAAACAGCAGGTTCTATAATCAACAAATTACTATTAATTATTATTTATTATCTTCATTTATCTGAGTATTTCTGCCCAGAGCTGCCTGAGCTGCCACAGGCACTGGACTCACTTCTGGCTGCTTCCTCTGGGTCAGTCCTTTGGCTATTGCTGAAGGCCCCTGTAGAGGGTGACTGACCCCGGAGTGAAATAAAGAATAATAATATGAGGTGCAGGAGTTTTTAAATGCTCCAGCTTTCTTGAACTGGAAGCTATTAAGAATCATAAGAAAGGAAATGCCAGAGCCCCACACAAGGTCTACACAAAGTTCAGACTATACAAGCTAAGCATTTTGCAACACCACCAGCATGTTCAGCATATCTTATTTGAATGAAGTGTAAATAGAGTTAGTTAATTTATTAAGTGGAGTCTTCCTTCTCTGTTATGGCTATGTGGAAATGTTTTGTTTTCTTTTTAGATAGAAAAATAAATTACAGACCCTCACATCTCCTGTTTGCAACAATCTTTCCCTTTTCCAAGAAGCAGCCCCTGAATAAAGACACACTACACTGAGCAGCTCTATAGAGGGTATCTTTATTTAATACAATAAACCTGTTACATGGTGTTAGCATGGGGCAATAGTGGAAGCTCTGAAAACAGTAAGCAAGTTTTACATTATCCATTAAAGAGCTGACTAAAAAGTAGGGCCTCAGGCTCCATTGTTCCTGCTTATAAGGTAACAACCCCAGAACCATTTATTTTTAATGCTGCTTCTAACTGAAGCAAGTGGAAAATCAAATTTGAGGAGTTTGGGTGAGCATCAGAACTGAAAAAATAAGTCAGGAAAGGAACTGACTGGCTCTCAGCCATCAGCCCAGAAGTTCAAAACATTACACAGTCCTTAACAAAATATCTGAAGAAGCAAATAAATCACATAACACTTTGTTACGAAGTTTGATAAATATTGTATCTCCTCATTAAATACTCCTCCTAACTTTTAAGTTTGACACCAGTGAACAGAGTTACAGCAGGTTGGGAAGTCAGCAGTACCCAGAGCAGCAAGAGATTTGGAAGAGTCCTGCTTAACCCAATGACAACAACGATCATGTTATTGTCTGATGTCAATATTAAATAATAGCCATTGTCACAAGACCACAACGAACGTCCTAAAAATGACCAATTTTTCCTCAGCAACCTGCTCCATGCATCTAATGTGTCAATAGTTATCAATGTGATGAACCTCATATTTAACAGTTTTCATTAAAACAGGTTCCTGTGAACACATACGTTGTGTGGGGTTTAGTCTGATCTCTATGACACACCTCTCACGGTAACTGATGCGTAAGTGAGTCACTGGATGCTTAGCTCCATTTAGCAGTGACATTCCTACAAGCCTGTAGGAAGCTCAACTCAAGCTTTGCCCAATGATCAGAAATTATTTATCCGAGAAGGGGTCCACGAACACTACAAGAACAGTGAGTGAAGAGCTGCAATACAATATAGGACAATATCTGTAAAGGCTGAAGACCCTGAGTGAAAGTTGCTGAACTATTATGTAAATGAAAAATTAGTCCTTTGTCAGAAGCTGACCAAGGTCAAATCTCAAGCTGAAGTGTTTAAATGAGTCCAAAAATTCCCAAGATGTTTATTTGAGCTGGGAAAACTGAGTCTACATGCTCAAGGGTCAATGGGTTCCTTCTGCTCACCGAGCTTTGTTAGCTTTTAGGAATACTATCAAAAATGACTTTGTTACAACCTGCCAAGTGGTGTTAATCCATGGTCACTGTGGCAAAGCCTTCTTGCAGAGATACATATCTAATTAGCTGAGTCCTTTCAGGACTTAGGAACTCCAAATTTGAGTGTGTACTCTTTGCATGATTCCTAAAGGAGGAGGATTCATCACAACTGAGCCATACCTGCTCAAAAAACTGAAATCTTGAAAAATATTACTGCCAATTAAGGGTTTTGGCAAATCCTTCTCATTCAGAAACCATCTTAACACATCCTTTGCACAATTCAGGAACCTACCTTGAGAATCACAATTTGCTTTTGTGAAAATCTCCAGAGGCTACCATCAAGTCTAATCTGGCAAATAACCGAACCTTTTGTCATAGATCTTTTGTTCAGCATCATTTCCTATATCCATTCCTGCAAACCTTAACATCTTGCAATAAAGACCTTCAGTGACAGCTCTTGGCAGGAACTGACTTATTTTAACTGAACTGGTCAATGTTATCACTAGTGTCTGGCCACTTTTCAAGTGTGGATAGCTCAGAAGACCACAAGTGAACTTTTGTGAATGCTTATCAACCACATGAAATATTTCCAGAGTAAGATAAGCCATAAGAATGCACACTAACCTTTTTGAGTTTTTTCTGATTCTTTGGTTTGTTTTAAGCATGACTTGAGGAGCTCCGTCTAACCAGAGACCATTTCCTGAAAATGCAGTGGAAGAGAAACAAGACAAGAAAGACTGTTGACCCGGCATTGCTGGCAAACTGTGCTACAATTCTTGTAATCCTTTCGGCCTACCTAAAGTACTGGTGCCTGTGAAGAGCTCTAATAAGACCACTACAGACTACACTTTCAATAAACATGCTTTCCAAGAAAAGAAAGGAAACCATTGAGACCATAAAATTAAAACGCAAGAACTTCCTGAACCCTGAGCCAGTCAGTCTGTATCACTGACATGTACTTATGAACTGGTCAATGAGATGTTTTTTATCTCTGAGATTGTCTTCTGCTGACTCACCATATTCTCCAGAGAAATTTTAGGTTCACATGCTTTTCATCAGTCAGCTGAGGGGACAAGCCAAAACACTGAAGACAAACCCAGTAACATATTGAGGCCAGCTCCTTGTTTGAGCTTTGAAGGCAGCTTTTCCTGCAGCACTTCAGTGAAAAACACTTGTTTATGCTTTTCCAGTTATAAGATGAACTAAGAGTTATCATTTGGGAGACTGAATCTTGAAGGCTATAATTAATTACCTTCAACTTGTGGGCAATTAAAGATGTGGATCCCTAACTCTCGCATAAGCTAATGAGGAGACATGCTGTAAGGCTCACTGCATCAAAGTAAACTACTAGTCTGGTAGAAAACAGGAGATGAGAAGACCTATGCTGGTACTTACCTGTACAGGTTATCTCAGCAAAAAGGAAGGAAATACTGCAAGAACCCTGTGTTAAAAATCAAGGAGCTGAAAATGCAAGACTAGAATGAATTTTGTGTCAATGATTCATTTTTTTCCTTGTTTATATAAGACAGTCTGGAAAGATCGTGTTGGGCTGAAGTGTTTTCAAGGATGATGTGCCCCAGATCTTGTGACTCTATCATAGAAAAATAGAAGGGGTTCCTTTGAACTTGAGGAATGATCTTGCACCAAACCATCTGTTTTCTTTTTTTGATCTCTTTATTAAGAAGTGGTATTTTTAATTAGTAAAACTAAGACTGAAAAGGAGATCACCTTTGTCTGTATTTGTCTCACCTTACTGCAGAAGTTTCACAAAGATTCCAATACTGTACACAAGACACAGACACTAAGTATCTGTCAAAACTGACATGACAATCTGTCTCACAATTCCCTAGAGAAAAGTTCCAAAAAAGCCATTTAGGAGTCTAAGAAGATGTGAAGGTCCAAGTCAGTGATTCAAAAAGAAAAAATCTTGCCCCCTTCCCATCTGATACCTATGAGTCTGTCTGTACCCAAGTCTTATCCAGAAAACTTATTTGGGTGCTAAATGCTGTGCTGCCACACATGGCTGGAGATACCACCTTCTTGCTTGACCTGGACATCTGATGTGAACCCATCTCCCATCTAAGATTCCTTGGGAGTCACAAAATAGACATGCCTCTTAGGAGACCCATCTGGAGGCCTGATCTGCACATATTGTACACACACTGAATTTACTGAAACGGCAGCAGTAGCTACCATTAGTGGCAACGGCAGCAGTGATGGATCACTGTTTATACAATACCTTAGCTATTAGGGCAGTTGCCAAGTAGAGAGGAGGCTGAAGACACAGCTCCATGTTTTTCACCTCCCATCCTGCTTTTAACCATTCAGTGACTATCAAAGAGATAGAAGATAGCCCGGTTTGTTTTTTTGAAGAACTCAGCCACTTGTTTATCTGAAAGGGTAGACCTCCAAAAGGACAGCCTGACCTAAGCACAGTGGTGTCCAGCCAGGCACTGGGGTGCCTGGTCTGCCCCAGGAGCAGGGAGCCTTTGCTTTGGATGCTGCAGCGATGGGTGACATAGCCTTCAGCTCCAGTCTGGGACCTGCATCCAGAATCTCCTTGTAGAGGGACCACTCCATCACATTCTGCCAGTGAGTCACTGGGGGATGGCATCCTGGGGCAGAGGTGGTTCAGAAGGAAACACTGCTGGGGAAAGCTGTCAAGACTACAGCATCTTTTTGCTTATAATCTCTTACTTTTTTCCTTTTTATGCAGTAGGAGAACTTGTGGTTTCACAGCCTCTCAGATAGGGTGTGCCGAGAACGGCTGTGCCCGGCTGCTGCGGTACCACAAAGGACAATTCTGCACCAGCAGGAGATATGAAATGAGCCTTGGGGTTTCTCAAGTTAGCTGAACTGTGCTGCCAGAAACAACAGGCCTGCAAAAGCCCTGGTGGAATTAGTGTGTCAGAAACCGTGGCATTTTCAATATTTCTGATTTTAAAAAAATATACTTGGAGGAAATAATACAGAAATTGCCAAATATTTAAGGCCGAGTCATGTTTCCATAAAAGTCAGTGGGAGATTTGCCACAGACTTTTAAAAGACAAGGATTAGACTCTAAATAGCTCATTTATGAGGAACAAGTGATATTTTAATGTACCAGTATTTTTCCAAACTGTTTTAGGAAAATTATTAATAACTGAAGAAATTTGAAAAACACCAAAACCTTGAAAAATGCTTAATTACCATAGCAACGCCTGTCTTACTGTCGAATATCATAACTCCAGAGAGACACGGAGCTGCCATGACCAGACGGCTTCTTTTAAAAATTTCTGATTGCTAAAATCAAAGAATTGTACTGTATAATCCTCTTTAAACACAATAACAAAAACAGCTTCTCTTGGCCTTAGTCACGGTCTGCTGAACATTTTTCCACACCTTTTCATACACAAATGGAGATCACCTTTACTTAAAGCTTTTAAAGATCTTTTTGTTATAAAAAGAAGTACAGAATTGAGTTAAATAATGAATGATACTGCAAGATCTGTAGGGAATCTTTCCTTCCATGACTCAGTCTCACTGAGGGAGGCAAACAGTCTGAATCCTCTCAATATTAAAATCCTACACCCTTGCCCTGAATGACATTGATTTGCTGCATAGTGCATAAATATTAGGAGCCCCCTCCAAAAGCATAAAGGAAATAAAATTATCATAGCATTATTAACAATGAGCTTGTCTTGGTTATAGATTCAAAAGCTGATGAAAACCTCTGCATGGCCTCAATTTAGCAAAATATCTGATAATTGTAATTGCACAAAAATATTTCTGGTATGCTAAAAGATATTCTTCAGCTTCTCAAAAGTGAAAGGGCTACCTCTGACCTCAGGCAGGCTTTGGATTAGATGTTAAAATTGCTGATCTGGAGGATTTGTGGCCAACTGAGGGTAGGCAGACAGAGAGGAATAGTGCTGGGTAGCACATGGCTGCTCCTGAGACAGTGCCCTGTTCTTCCACCCCTCCCTCCAGCCAGTGGTCCCTGACAAAAAAGATGCACCAGTGGGCACCTTTTTGTTATTACAAAAACCTGTCATTAATGTTATTATTCTAACAAATTTAGAAGACGATTTTAAGTGGTCAGGTCCATTACACAGAATCATAGAATGGTTTACATTGGAAGGGACCTTAAGATCATCTAGTTACAAGCCCCCTGCCATGGGCCAGGACATCTCCCACTAGATCAGGTTGCTCAAAGCCTGGCCTTGAACACTTCCAGGGATGGGAAGAGGATGAGATCCACACCAGTTTTTTTTTTAAGTCACTGAAATTTTGTCAACTTGGAGCAACTTTGGCACGTGTGAATAAAATCTTTGAGAAGAAAGACCATGGAACTTGATATACACATACCTCTTTGCCAACATGAGTCCTGCCAAAGTTGAGGACATTTATGCTGCAGGTGACAGCAGAGGGTCGGCTGGTGGAAGCAGGTTACAGGCCTGCTCAGTGGAAGCAGTACAGCCATGACATGGCAGGGACATGTTTGCACAGCATAGCCTTCAAACTCAATTGTTCCCAATTATTTTTGACTGCTGAGGAGCAGAGACCCTACTATAAAAAAGGAATCTCTGATACTCATGAAGCACTGTAGGGAACAATAATACAACTTTGTGGAGGAAGCAAGCTGTTTTACTTTATTTGTGGCTATTTATAGCTCACTTGAACATTTTGACAATCGCAAACAATTCTGTAGACTAGCTATTTAAACACCCTGCTGAACGTATCCCAACAGGAACTTGAGGGGTTTATTAATTTTCTAGCCAGAGAGAATTAAACTTGTGATTCACTGGAGAATGTGCCAAGACAACTCAGCCACTGAATTTTTACACTTTCACCTTTTATAAATGGTCTTTTAATTAGACTGTTTCCCCAATTGCCCCTCTCCTCTTCATGTTCAAGTCAATCATTTTACATGCAAAAAAAACCCTAAACTCCTCACTTAACATTTCAGCATAAAAAATTGCAATGCCTGATACTGGAATTTTTCTTCACTTAAAATATAAATGAAGAAAAAAGACCTAAAAATCTAAGGTCTCTTGAGCACTGGGTTAAAAGGAATAAGTTATTGGAGGGATGACTCCATAGCACCAGCTTCACCACACTACAGGAAAACTTTCATTCAGCCATTACTGTCACCAAGGAAATTGAAGTTAATTCTAGCTACCACCTTCTCAGATACAGGCTTCTGGTAAAATATGTATAGCCTATTTTTGAAACCTCTGTAAATATCTCTAATGACTTTTGCTGCTGCCTAGATCAATTTCCTGACTAGCACACTCCAGATAGCCTAAATTAAAGTATGTTTGATACTATGTGTCATTAGTAAGTGAGCACTCTTACCTTTTTAGATACAAGACATCTTTGGATAATTTGCATTTGAAAGGGATGAGTAATTTCCAGCTTTGAGAGAATTTAACCCACATGTTTTCTGCATAATTTTGCATTCCACTTAAAAATTCTCTCTCTCTTGCCATACCTTTCATATCCTTTTATGCTTACGTTTCCCAGTATCTCTTGCCCTGCCAGTTTGTCCATATCTCTCATGAGTACTGCCTGGGAACTCCCAGAAGGAAGATGAAAGCTCAATCCTGCTCTGTTTTTCTTCAAATCACTTCACCAATGTCTGCTGGGGATTATCCATGGAAAATAATTTAAGAAAATAATTTATTTTCTACATAAAAGGCAAAGTAAAAATTAGATTTATCTTTACAGATTAATATTTGTGCTAACTTAGCATTAGACATCTTTCTTTTAATCAAATCCTCATTCCCCATCTTCTACAGAGCTCCATGCAGGTCTGTTTCTATATGGAGCAAACAAAAAAATAAATAGTGTCCTAGACCTTCTCCTATTCGTTTTAGCTTTTGTAGTAGATTCATTGCCTGCTTCTTCTTCACCAATAGAAATCAACACTGAAAAAAATAGAAGCAAGTCACCTTTTCTGTGTGGGTAAATAAAAGCTAGTCTTGAAGAAGGATTGCAAGTCATCTTGTGTACCTTTTACTAGTGTTGTCAGTCCAAGGATGTTCTCTGGGTTATATACAGGATACATTTTGTTAATGAAAGTGCTTCCCTGTCTCTTTTTAGTCTGTATGTAATGTCCTATGGCAAAACAAGGCAATGCACATGGTCTGATGGTGAACATCACATCCGCTTTCCATGTTTTATAGTCCTATCTTTATAACTATTTGCACTTGTGACCTTTTTGTTTGCATAAATGACATACGTGCCCATTGTTCTTTTTTTCAGATTTCCCAACTGTAATTCTTACTTCCTGATTTCTCAAGCCTTCATCTTAATAGCATCAAAGACTAAGGTTTGAGTAGGAATTCTCGAGAAATGCAGCGTACTGGCTGTGTTTTAGCCAGTCTATAATAACATCAAGTATTGCATGTCTGATTTTTGCTACTGGTTTATTATTATAGGTTTAACTACATTTCTCGTTTTATTTGGCTGAGGTGAGACAAATCAGGTATGAACTGCCTTTTCTAAAGAGATTCGAGCCCTGTTCTTTGCTTGCCCCATTGGTAGCTGATACTGCTGCAGCAAAAGTCTAGCCTTCCTTCTTTAAAGTCATATTGTGAAAAGGATCAATTATACAGTTCTCAAGCATGAAGTACCCTATTCATCTATATGTCAAGAGAAGCAATGCAAAATTATTTAGAAATACTATACATACATGTACAATAAATTACTACAGTATTTTTGTGGGCCACAAATTATAAGAAACACTATTCCTAAACACGTTTGCTGTGCATTTCTTTTCTATAAAAAGAAATGGAAATAGAAAACAAGTTACTGTTTTTATGCATAAAGCATTGTATCATGACTTCTCTCTGCATAATCTAGCATAGTCATCAGAAGTCATCACTTTTGGAACAATATCTGTGCATTTTCTTTTAACTGCTCTATCAGCAGCATCTTCTTACTTTATATTGCTGGGTTACTTGCACTAGAAACAAGGACATGAGTATTCTCTGGACTTCAGTTTGTGTTGCAGGGATCACTGCGTTCAAAGGATGTCATTGAAGTAGAACCAAGTCTCAAAAGCTGTTTTCAGCACTGAAACTATTATCACCTCTGTATCTGTAAGGGTGGTTTTTTTCCAGCATTGATCTTTCTTGGTCAAAGTTTGACTTAGACATGTTGCCAGTTAAATCATACTGTCTCACAGACCTGAAATCAGGTTTTATTAAGTCTAGGCGTATCTAATAACCTCAACAGTGTCAATAAATTGATTCCCTTCTAAAACTTTTACCAAATGCACAGCTTTATTTAAATTTACCTACTTTACATCATCTCTTAAAAGTCTTGAAGGTGAAGAGGAATGTAAAAATCAAATTGGTATATTTTGATAACAAATGTAGATGAATATTGTGCACTTCCCAAAAGAGGGGATAAAAAAGAGCACAAATACAAAGAAAAATGAACAGAAACAATCAATCAGAATCACAGAAAAATACCATATGACCTTAATTCAGAGGCTTATGTGATGTGACTTCTGCTTCCCCGACTGCTTCAGTGTGATGTCTTCCCAAGTAGTTATTCTTCACAATACTGTCCCAGACCTGAAGTCTGTTTTATTATTCCTGCTTCTTTGGTCAGATTAACTATACAGCATTCAAATACAAATACAAATCAATCTTATTTAACAAAAGAAAACAGACGTGGGTTGGGGGAAGAAAGGGAATGTTGCTTTGCTAGACACAGAATAAACAAATGCAGAACTTTTCCTGCCTCTGTACCTCAGGTCTCACGTTTTGCTTCTCTGGATCATGTTCATGGGTACTTTCCAGACACTGCTCCAGTGCACAGGTATGCATGTGTACACACCCACAGAGCCTGGAAAACCCACCCTGCTACTATCAAGCTTAGTCCCAGGTTACTGTCAGACCACTACTGCAGGTGGTGACAGTCACAGTTCATATCTGTCCCTGCTGTCTAACAGCATCTACCATCTACTTGCTCTTTTTTGCGTTTGCTTTTTTTTTCTTTTCCTGAAATAAGCTTTAAGACTTGGCATTATTTTGCCTGAAGTAAACTGAAGTCTTGGCATTATTTTTCTACTAAAATCTCCTGTAAGTTAACTGTAACACCTCCCACTAAAGAAAAAAGTTCAAATTCCTTCATTATATAATGGCTTTGCTTCCAAAGGTTTAGGCTACATAAACCAGCCTCAGGCCAGGCTCGCCTCTCCTGTCCCCTGAACTGCTATAAATCAAACCAGATTACCAGATCAGTTTATACACCAACATTTAGTTGTGTGACCACAGATCCCACCACCCACTCTGACCAGAAACCCCAGTGCTCAGAAAGAACAAGATGTTCTACTCCTGGACTACTACTGCTTTTAACAAGTATTTTGATTTTATAAAAAGGTGTTACAATGGAATCTTTACTTTGATGATGAAATACTATTTATTCCACAGGAATTCTGACACATTCAGTGCGTGTGGTCAGTGTTGTTCTATGTCAAATGAAGGTTATGCACTGGATAATTGTCCCCCCACCTCTTTCATTCCAAATCTGAGTGCTGCTGTAGATAGCTGAGATTCTGTCCCTCTATGTCTTCTGAAGTCCTGCATGATGCTGAGAAGGCCAAGCAAACCACAGTTTTCAAAAAGTGGCCACAAGTTATGCATTCCTCATTTTCTGGGTATCTAATATAAAACAGCTGGGGATGAATTTGCAGGCCAGCTGGAGCTGGTTCTCACTGCATAAAACTTCATAAAAAGGCTAAGTGCTCTGAAACATAAATTCCAAGCTGGCAATCTAAAAGCAGCGGACGTTTCTGACGGTGTGATATTAGCACAAACCATTTCTACAGGAACGCACTGAAGACAAGTTCACTACCATTTTTGAATCAGAGCAAATCTGCAGAGATTCCAGTAGTGGAACAGATAGCTTTCAATTGCCCTGCCATGGTATAGCATCCACAACTCTGAATTAGTATTCTGCAAGACATCTAAAGGTTTTGCATAAAACCAATGCAAAAACTGAATCCTTTCTCTCACTGCCTGTCTATATAGTGTTGTACTCACAAGCAAACAAACAAGGAGAGTTGAGGAAAGCAAGAGGAATAAACAAACATTCCAGGCTAAACTACTTGTGGGTACTTGTAAATGAAAACATTTGTGGTGACACTGCAAGGCAGATCTCTTTCCAAAAAGCTAGGTGTTTCTCCAGTTTAAAGAGCTTGTGAAGCTCTGCCTTCCACACATCATGAGGAAAGAGAGAAGCATCTCCCAGAGTACCAGGGATGTTGGGTCACCTAATGCCAGCATCTGGACCATGCAAAGAGTCACTGCTTTCACGTTTCTGTGTCTGAGTATGTATCTGTATCTTACTCAGGTAAAGCTGAGGCTCAGCTCTGTGCACCCTGGTTTCCACTGAAAGGAAGCCCAGCTGAGCATCACAGAGCCAATCACACTGATTTTTCATAAATGACCAATGTTATTTAAGGGATCAACAGTTACATATAGACACAAGCTAAGCTAACCAGAAAGATACAGCAAGGAACAAACTCATATCATAAAACCTATGTATCCCAACAAGACTGTGGGAGGCTTGGGTTAAATTCCTTTTGCTGCCTGAGGGAATCTGACCTGACATCGAGGTGAATATGCTGATCACAAAAGGTCAGCTATTTTAAGGCACAAGGGTGAGGTGTCCCATTATTTCTGTTCAAACTGTTCCACTTTGCATGGAATGAATATTCATTGGGCTCCTAAGAGAATGAAAGTGAAAAAATGTGTCTATAATTGGGTTGTTAGGGTGATCAGCAGGGAAAGTGGGCGAGAGGAAGATATTCTTTTGGAACATGAGAGCAAACCTGGCTAAGCAGTAGCAAAGCAAGGGTGCTAGTGATGTGTGTTTGGTATTGAGGTTCACACACTGGTGATAAGACAGAATTTGAATGCTTAAATCTGATTGTGGCAGCACCTCTCAGACACAGTACAGATGAGGCTACCTGGAAATAGTTGGTTATTTAGTGCTGGACAACGTGAGGGAAATACAGTGTGAAACCACTCATAGAATGATGAGAATGACTCTCCTACAGCTGTGAGAATAAAATTTCTCACTCTAAACTACCCTTATGTATAGATCTAGGAGTAAAAATTATCCTGGCAGAAAAGTAATTAAGTAGAATGACTGCAAAGGTCTGATAATAGATTGTCCTAAATTCAGCAAAAAAGTTCTTTATCTAGATATACTAAAAAGTAGATTAAATAACTCTTCATATGAACTCTTCCATGAAGGTATTTTTCCCTTTAGACTGTTCCTTTAATGACACTGTAATTATTGGAATAAATTGGGTTTGAAGGAACACTAGAATTTTAATATAGTGACAGTATCTTTTGTCATATTGTAACTTTTTATTTTCACTCTCCGATGCCTTACTATTGGATCAAACTTTTCAATTGTGAAGTGGGTGATAAATTCATCTCTAAGTCTGTTTACACTGACTTCTGCTGGCTTTCCTCAGGATTGAATCTGTCCCACAAAGTTTATTGTGAAATTATTTAGAGAGATGTTCAAAAGTTAGACTGTACAGGTAAAGAAACAAATTTCTGTATATTGCCCTGAAATGACCTTGCTATGGAAAAGAGTATTTGGGCATGGCTTCTCTTATGGACAAAATCTATAGAATTTAACAAGAGTGAACTACATTGTTTTAACATTTAGCAACAAAAATGCATTATGTGATCTGTATACATTATCTATTAGACCACTTTGAAGTATATAAAAAAACCAAAATAAACTGTTATATTCTTAGATGCTTTTAGTTCTAGTGGGGAACCACACAGCATCCACAAGAATGACCGGCCAGTTCACACTGACTGAGATCAGCGACAGCTCCACTAAGAAAAAGGATCTGCGTGCTCCGAGTGTGGCCCATTCGATTGGAAAGAGAGTGAGGTTTTAACTAAGGAACACCAGGGGTGCCCATGCCTTTGCAGTTTAGTCAAAGTTCATTTCAGATCTTCTTGCTGCCAAGAAAACAGCAGGTTTGTTTCTGTTTGCCTGTATGTAGCTGGTTTGGCACTGGAACTTCATTTTATGTGGAAGAGCAGCAGCAGCCACTGCCTTCATATAACCTTTGCTGTATGATTAAGTTTTACTAATAAAGACTGGATGCACCAGATTAATAACCTCTTCTTTACATTGCAGACCGGTAAATTAGAGTTGGGTTTCTGTCTCTCTAAGTTTCAGACTGCTGCTTTGGTACCTTTAATTCACCCACAGAATTTTTATGCCATTCATCTTCCACGAAGTGCACTTTCTAGCTGATAGTGACGTGCTGATTTACGGTAGCCAATGATCTGGGGACTGTGTAGGAAGAATTTAGGTTATATTTTTTCAGGACACTTGAGAAAAAATATCTGGGGCTTGGCATGCTTTCATATTCCAAAAAAAAAAAAAAAAA
>NW_015094506.1:33008854-33042174 GCF_001431845.1 Calidris pugnax
AAAAAAGACTGGGGCTTGGCATGCTTTACATTTCCAAAAAAAAAAAAAAAAAGAGAATTCTGAGTGCCCAGGGAGAAAACATCTCTAGCAAGAATTATTTAAGAAGAGGCAGAGAGAGAGGATTACATCAGAGGAGGGAGGTCATCACAAGCTTTTGGTTTGCTGGCAGAAATCTAGTCTTCTTCAGGAGCCCTCTAGGACTGCCTTCAGCACAGCATCAGAAGATTTTATAAACCACAATTATACACCAGGAAATACTTCTTTTGTTCCTGCTTATAGATCCTTATCCCACCTAGTGAGTAGTAAATGTGAACCACTTCCTCTCTGAAGACACCCATGTGTTCTCCATAGGAACCAGAATTTACACGTGTCTACTCTATGAAAAAGAATACACTTAATTCACTTTGAGACTCATTGTCCTAAAACCACAGAGACACAGCTCTGAAAAGGACGACAGGAGGCTGTCCTGTCCCTCCACTGCACTCCCCAACAGGTCTTGCTATGAGCCGTCCTTCAACACATCCAATAAAAGGCATTCAGACGCATTCTTGAGAGCTATTCCAGTACTCCAATGGCCAAAATATTCCTTTTTAGAAGATTGCAATAATAGTACAATTTAGAGCAGTCAATATTTAGTTGCAATAATTTCTTCTTTGCTGGTCTTAAAAAACAACTGATCATTATTCTTTTTATAATGATCTTTTTTACATACTAGAAGACTTACCCTGTCCCCTTTTAAACTTCCCTTTTGTAGCCTAAAGGAATGGAGTTACTTTATTATTAAGAAAACACATTTTTCTAAACCCTTTAGGATTCTTTGCACCCTCCTATGGATTTTCTCCAAGTCATCATCTTTTTTAAAATGTGTTGTCTAAAAGTGGACACAGTGGTCTGAGACCCATTTGGCTCCCAAGTAGAGCAGAATAATTATTTCTCAAGGGTTGTGTACAATATTCTGTGAATGTATCTTTGACCAAGACTTTTTTTTGGTAAAAATATTGTGTTGTTACTCATAGCCAGTTTGTGATTCATTACAACCCCCAGATCCTTTTCTGTGTAGTCACTCCTGTTACATTTGTCTATTTGCATTTGTCTTTGTTGAATTTCATCTGCTTTTAATTTCAGATGATGTCTGATTTTTCAGACTCATTTGATTTCCAGTTCTGATCCTGTCACCAAAGTAGGAGCAACTTCTCCCTTCATACTGTCTGTAGATTTTCTAAAGATACTAATTTATTTTCATTGTTCAATCATTAATAAAAATATTTAGAAGAAATTGGACTCCACGTGAGGTGCCCTTCCAGCTTAATGTGAATCACTGAAAATTATTCTTGGCAGTCACTCAAAAACAGTGACATGCAGAGGAAGGGGTTCAGCATTTATTTTACTTGGATGTGGGTAAACCACCCCAGTGGCTGTGGTTGTGCCACAGGGAAATGAGATTTTTCTTACCATTATAGTTTATGACCCCTCTTCCCAACATTCACCTTTCCAGAAAAGTTATGCGATGGAAAGGAGTAAAGAAGATGCAGCCAGACTCTTCTCAGTGGTCTCCAGTAAAAAGCTGAGAGGCAATGATCATAAGCTGAAATATAGGAAATTGCATTTAAGCACAAGAGAAAACTTACGGTTTTTTTTTTTCCAAACACTATAACAAGTTTCCCAGAAAGGTTGTGGAGTCTCTACCTTGGCGACACTCAAAAACTGATAGCACATGGTCCTGAGCAACCTGTTGTAGCTGACCCTGCTTGAGCAGGGGGCTTGGACTAGAGACCTCCTGAGGTCTCCTCCAGCCTCAACTGTTCCATGATTCTGTGACTTTATGAGACAACTTTATTTATTTTATATGTCCTTTCTTGAATTCAGACAGTATTTTGCAAGCAGTTTTAACTTTTTAGAATAATAATTTTAAATAGCCTGAAGTCATGGACCACTCAGTGGATAAGGAACTGGCCCAGTGATTGCACTCAAAGTTGTGGTCAATGGCTCAACGTCCAAGTGGAGAACAGTGGTGTTCCTCAGGGTACTGGGTACCAGTGCTGTTTAACATCTTTGTTGGTGACATGGACAGTGAGATTGAGTGCACCCTCAGCAAGTTTGCTGATGACACCAAGCTGTGTGACACGGTTGACACGCTGGAAGGGGAGGGATACCATCCAGAGAAACCTGGACAGGCTTGAGAGGTGGGCCTGTGAGAACCTCATGAAGTTCAACAAGTCTAAGTGCAAGGTCCTGCCATGTGGGTCGGGGCAATCCCAAGCACAAATACAGGCTGGGTGGAAAATGGATTGAGAGGCCTGAGGAGAAGGACTTGAGGGTGTTGGTGGCTGAGAAGTTCAACATGATCCAGCAACGTGCCAAAGCCAACCGCATCCCAGGCTGCATCAAAAGAAGCATGGCCAGCAGGTCAAGGGAGGTGATTTTGCCACTTTACTCTGTTCTGGTGACACTCCACCTGGAGTAACGTGTCCAACATAAGAAGGACATGGACCTGTTAGAATGGGTCCAGCAGAGGACCACAAAGATGACCAGAGGGCTGGACCACCTCTCCTGTGAAGATAGACTGAGAGAACTGGGGTTGTTCAGCCTGGAGAAGAGAAGGCTCTGGGGAGACATTACAGTGGACTTCCAGTATTTAAAGGGGGCCTACAGAAAAGATGGGGAGAGACTCTTTATCAGGGAGTGTAGCAATAGTACGAAGTGTAATGGTTTTAATGTGTGGTTGCTCACAAATGCAAGCAAAGTCATCAGGGATGTCAGAGTTGAAGGCAGCCTGGGCTTCAGCGATCATGCCCTAGTGCAGTTCACTGTCCTAAGGAGTTTGAAGCCCACGATGGTTGCATCCAGAGGGTAGTACTCAATGGCTCAAAGTCCAGATGGAGAGCAGTGACAAGTGGTGTCCCTCAAGGGTCCGTGCTGGGACCAATACTGTTTAACATTTTTATCAATGATATAGACAGAGGGATTAAAGGCACCGTCAGCAAGTTTGCAGATGACACCAAGCTGTGTAGTGTTGTTGATATACCAGAGGGATGGGATGTCATCCAGAAGGACCTGGACAGGCTGGAGTGGTGGGCCCAGGTGAACCTCATGAGGTTCAACAAGAACAAATGCAAGGTTCTGCACCTGGGCCGGAACAATCCTCGCCATCAGTACAGACTGGGGGATGAGGTATTAGAAAGCATCCCTGAGGAAAGGGACTTGGGGTGCTGGTGGACAAGAAGCTGGACAAGAGCAGGCAGTGTGCAGTTGCAGCCCAGAAGGCCAATCACATCCTGGGCTGCATCAAAAGATGCATTGCTAGCAGGTCCAGAGAGGTGATTCTTCTGCTTTACTCTGCTCTGGTGAGACCTCACCTGGAGTATTGTGTGCAGGTCTGGAGCCCTCAATATAGGAAAGATATGGACCTGATGGAGCAGGTCCAGAGGAGGGCCACAAGGATGATCAGGGGGCTGAAGCACCTCTGCTACAAGGACAGGCTGAGGGAGCTGGGGTTGTTCAGCCTGAAGAAGAGAAGGCTTCGGGGAGACCTAATAGCAGCCTTCCAGTACCTGAAGGGGGCCTACAGGAAGGCTGGGGAGAACCTGTTTAGAAAGGCCTGCAGTGACAGGACGAGGGGCAATGGCTTTAAGCTGGAGGGGACCAGATTTAGATTGGAGATTAGGAGAAAGTTCTTTACTGTGAGGGTGGTGGAGCACTGGAACAGGTTGCCCAGGGAGGTGGTTAAGGCCCCATCCCTGGAGATATTCAAGGTGAGGCTCGACGAGGCCCTGGGCAACCTGGTCTAGTTGGGGGTGTCCCTGCTGACTGTGGGGAGGTCGGACTAGATGATCTTTGGAGGTCCCTTCCAGCCTGGACAATTCTATGATTCTATGATTCTAATTTAAACCCAGTCTAAACCAAGTAGATTTAGATTAGATATTAGGTCTAGTGGGTGATGTCCCTGCCCATGGCAGGGGGGTAGGAACTAGACAATCTTTAAGGTTGCTTCCAATCCAAACCATTCTGTGTCATGGTCTGATCTGCAGTCAGTCTATTGAAAAAAACTGAAGGTCAGTCTGGGGATTAGATTAGACATTTTGCCAGTCTCTGCAATACTGTGAATGACACATAACATTTCAAACAGAATTTGAAACTCTGTAATTGACTCCTCTTGAGACTGAGTGCACATCTTTTTAACCCTAGATCAAAGTCTTTCTCCCAAAGTTTGAGCACTGGTATCAGACAGTTTCCCTGTTACAGCCTCCCTCTTCCCACCATTTCACCCTTAAAAAGCAGCATGTTATTTTTAAGGAAGCTGAAGCCCAATGCCAACACTATTAGTAAAGATCATCCAAATTCATGACTCATATGACCCAGGGTAGGCCTCCGAAGTCAAATGGGAGTGTTGGCAAGCATCGTTTGTGACCTGGACTCCATCCCCTGTGTTCCCAGAACCTCACAGTCACTTCATTAGTGCCCACATGGATGAGTAACATGAATAGCATGAGTCACAGTCAGAGACTGGATATGCCTCAACAGTCTTTCCACTGTCCCTAAGGTTTTTGGATTAGTCAAGCAGCCCATGTCCCAGCAGGGTGGTCAGACTGGCAGATGGATGTCTCTGGCCCCATTACAAGAGAGTCTCTAATCAGCCATCCACTGAGAAGTTCAGCACTAGAGCCACACAGCAAATAATGGGATTGTACCTTACTGAACATTCATCCCTCCTAAACGGGGTTTTCCTTTCTTCCCTCTGAACTCAGTGGGTAACCTCTGGCTTCTGGCTTCACTAGGCACAGGACCTGACTCTTAAATGAACCCACAGCTTTTACAGATTACTGACTTGGAAACTGATGGACTGGCCAAAAGTCTTTCAGCTAGTCTCGTAACCTGATTTTGATGCTTGGCAGAAATTTTAAAAGCATTCATGCTTCTTTTTGCTCTCTTATTTACCAGATGGTTTTTTGGCATTTTTCTGCTTTCACACCAGATTTTCTGGTTGTGAAATACTGATGGAGAGTTTTAAACTATCTATTCAGACAGGTTACTAAAATGTAATATGTGTTGCTGAACAGCAGCGCAGTAGCAAAGTGCAGAAAAAACACCACTGCATTTAATATAACACCCTCTATACATTTCTCCTAGTTCTATAGTTGAAACCCACACTTTGTCAGCTATGATAGAATTCTGTTAATGTGCTGCTTCTTTTTCTCACGTTATCAATGCCATTTTTCTCTCACTTAATGGTAAACCTGCCTAACAATTTCCTTAAAAAGCTAAATGGGGCTCTTTTGTTAAATCTTCCCTTGGCATTTAGGTATATGTAAATGTGTCTCTTTTATTGAAAGACCTTGACATTTTCTTGTCCCAAATGAATGATTCGACCCAGAAGATTTTAGATAAAGACATCAGCACTTGTATCCTACAGGAAGATACAGATGAGAAGGCAAATCTGTAAGTCTTACCAGAGCCTAGGTACGAGGCAGACAGCGGACAGCTGAGAATCAGTTGTTTCTGCAGAAAAACAAGAACCTGGGGCACATTACCACTGGCTATTGAGGTGCCAAAGGGTTGTAGACACCTAAAGTAGCTCAGGAGGGTTCCATAAAACACTTAATGATATGTGATTTAGGCATCCTGAAACATAGTTAGGTAATAGGTCAGGTAATAAGTCAGGTAACAAGTCCTCCAGTGAATCTGGCCTCTTGTCCTAGGTATTTTGTCATACTAGTCAATCCTAAACTAAATGGGGAAATGGTGAAGTATTAGCCTGGCCACTGAGAGGAGGTAGTAACCACACAGTATTCAAACCTAGTACTGTTTGTTTCTTCTAAGAATTCATTTTGATCTTATCTTACACCTCTAAAACTCCTGTTTCCTTACCAAAGGTTATTGAAAAGTCAGCTCCAAGAGCTTTTTTTTACTAGCAGCATGACTCTCTAGTGAGGCTAATTCTTGTGACCCCTGACTTGAAGGCATATAGATTCATATTTCTAATGAGTATTATCCACACAGCTAGTTTACTGGGAGCTGGAAAATTCAAACCTGCAAGACAAAAACATATGTTTTTCCTCCTTTTCCTGACAAAGCTCACAATAACTGTACAGATACAAGGGTGTGTGTGGACTAGCAAGAGGAAAATGGAATAAAACTCTAACAGTAACTCCTGGAAATATTTTCCTGCCAAGATGCGATGCTTCTGTCTTACTGCAATAAGCTCTACAGATAGCTCCCTCCCACTTCCAAAAAAAAGAAAAAAAGAGCAAGCCATTTTGTACATTTCTAACAGCGAGTCATGATTTCCATGAAGCACGTCAGTGTGAATGCTCCAGCACTATTGGTTTCCTAGTTAGAAGTTATATTGGGCCAAAGCATTTGCACATTTCTAAGACAAATCTACTGCTATAGCACTGAAGGCACGTCCCCATTACCACATAGTGTTCAGCTATTTCAGGAATGAAGAGTTTTAAGAGCTCCCCAAGGTTAAATACAGCATCCTGTGTGCAAGCTGAGTTGCTATGGTGACATTGCTTCATACTTGCATCCCTCACTTGTTTAATATAGGCCTCTGGCCTTCTGCTTTCTAATTGCTGATGAACTATCAAACTGTCTTAGATTTACTGTACAAAAGGTGATGTGAATTGTATTTCAAAACACCAAACTAAATGTGGTACAATTAAACTTCAGGAAAATACATCACCACAAACAAAATTCTGTTAAGACAGATTGTAAGTTAAAGCCCCACCTTTTAATTTGAAACAATATTGTTGTAACCTAGTAGAAACAAAATATGTTCCAGGAGGTAAAGCTGGAAGTAGGAGCTACAGTTACAAAAGCAAGCCATTAAATGTCAGGAAGGTATATTGTTGTCATTGAAAACTAGTGAGAAATTCTGGATATTTCTAAGGTTCTGGTCTCAGTCCTTTGTCCTTTGGTCTCCACTGAGTGGGATTTGAACCTCACTACCTACCCTTGGAAAAGCAAAATATGTTCCATCAGATATGTAAATTAAGATTTTTTTTTATTTATTTGCACATTGTTTGTTTATGTCTTTATTTGCAATCCAGAAAGTACAATGCTATTTCATAAATCTTTCCAAGGAAGTGATATATGATGTCTTGTCTACAGCTCTGATAATGATCTTGTGAAGTAGCAACTGACTGTAGGCATATAGTAAGTACACAACTCCTTGACAGGGATCTTAACAGAGATCACAGCTCTTTCCACAGATGTGGCTTCATGGGTTTTTTCACCTCTAGCCAGAAATAATCAAAAGATATGTGAAAAGCTAGTATTTTCTAAAACTGTTATGCCTTTGTTTTAGGGAGAGCACTGTGATATTTCTGTTGTGCTGGGGAGGCAGAATGTTTTTAGGCAGCTGGGGCAATTAAGTAGTCCTGGTGCATCATTAAGAGGAAAATACAACCAGAGTAGACATTTCTCAAAGATCTTTTTATCCAGAGGGGAAAAAAAAAAAAAAAAAAGAAAAAAAGAGCTCTGATTGCATTTTTTACAAGCTCCAGAACATGCTGGAAGTGAAGGCTTCTCTGCTTCCTCTTCTCAGCATCTGGGCTTTTCCCTTAAGATTCTCTGTCACTCAGCATCTTTTGCTACCCAATGACTTATGGTCAAACATAAGTCAAAAGAGAAAATCTGAGACACATGCCTTATTCCCTGTTATTTGATGAAAATTATTCTGGGGCAACATTTTTTTTTTTTTTTTTTGGTCTGACATTCCACACGTTACAGCTCCCACAACATCAGCATGCAAAATCGTTTTGTGTATAACTGCATGTTTCACCTGATTAGGTGTATCCAGGCACATTTTTCATTTGTAGCAACAAGCATAATGTGCTAAATACTTTCCAAACACTAATTACCTTTCTTCTGGGCAAGTTAGAATTTAGGACAAGAAGAATAAGTGCTAGTCCTTGCAAAAGGAACAAAAAGAGAGAATTTATACCAAAAAAAAGTTGACTATACTGCCAAGCTTACTGAGGTGAAAGGGGGCCTTAAATGTAGATAAGGTCAATATATTCTTATCCCCAGGATGCTGTTCATTACCTCTGCTGGGAACATTAAGCTGAAGGTCACTTTTTTCTTAATTTCAAAGTTTCTGTAGCTAATACTTAGAATAACTTAATACTGTCTACTCTTGTGCTGTTGAAGAAGTCACTAATACATTTGGAATGTATTTTTTATTTTTACTTGTTATTAGTGCAGTAAGTGGGGAGTGGATAGACTGAAATATATGATTCAGAATCGATCAAGCAGCATTTTTTTAGGAAAGGAAATCTTTAAAATACTGCAGATTTCAGCTTTCACAGGAACATCTAGTTTCATGCTTTAATGTATGTTCCTCTGGAGACCTGAGGAGTTTGCAGTTCAAAGACTAACAAAATATTTTCTGTGAAATGTGTGGGTATCTATGTGGGTAGATCCTAAACAGAAATTAAGGATTATTATTTGAGAAAAGAACAGTAATTATGATTGTTGCAACTTTAAGCTGTTGTCTGCAGTGTCTGATGCTTGTGTGTCATATGCTACAATCTAATAGCCAGACTTCGGAAAGCTTGATTCATAATCTTGGTTGCATATATCTTGTAGCAGTGAACTGAAAGTAGTTCTTATGGAAGTTGAAGCTAATTATCAAAGAAGTGTGGCAGGCAGTGAATGGGCTATTTACTGGGGAGGGAATGAGCATGTGTATGCAAAAGTAGTAATATCACTGTACCATTTAAGGACAAGGTTTGGGAATTAGCCATCCCAAACTGATTACCAAACCCTTCAGTCCCGAGAGAGAGCTAGTAATGAGATGCAGCTCTAATCCCATGCTTGTATACAAGTTTGCAGCAAATATAAGTTCCCTGTATAGAAAGGCTTCAGAATGAATTCTACAAGTTGCCAGGGTAGAAAGAGCATTTTATCTCTCACTACAGTAAAGATTTGCTAGTAGTTTAGAAAAGCAATGATAAACAAGCCCTGTTTACCACTCAGAGAGATGACTGTAAAAGAGGCATTAGCGTTTCCATACAAGGGCAAGCTGTCTATGAAGATCAACCTCCATCTTGAATAAATATGGGATCAGCAGTCACAAAGGAGGTAGAAATCTCAATGGAAACCCCAGTACCCTTTCCTTCCTGCTCTCTTCTGGAGGACCTCAAGGAAGGGATTCAACAGAAATGCACTCATGCTTCCCCAGTCCATCCGTGCTTTCCCATCTTGCATGAACGCAACCTGATTCTAGATGGACAGTGTGGACAAAGTCCCTGATATATCGCCTATGAAACTGGTAGTGTCTAGGGCTTGTTAGCTAAATGACTTTCAGAGATAGGATCAATTGATGGTTTTCTTTAATTTTTGTCAGCAGGCTATGAAGAAACATTTATGATAGTGTTGATTTGGTATTTTATAAATGAGTACTTCTGTTTGCTTTAAATTTAATTTGGCTTGGATTACAGATTCAGAATAGCTGGGTAAAATTAAAATATGTCAATCCTATAAGGACGTACTACTCATTAGAACCAGTGGTCTGGGCAATATACAGAGAAATCCAAGTACTTTGCTCCAGAGTATTCAAAAAGTACCAAGGGGCTCCTCTGTCGAGGTGTTTCAGGACCTGGAACTGGAAAAGTATATTCTCGAGACCATAATTATCCATATAAGTTTTCCCTTGTACAGATGTTTCCTGAGGAGAGACCTGGAGCCTTGTGGGTTCAGGAGGATGCCAAAAAGTAATGCACTTCCAGGGTTTGTACGGAGACTGGTGGGATGAGCTGCAAGTCTGCTGTAGGGATACTTAGCCTTTGGCAATTTAATGGAGAGTGGGGAGGGACATTAGAGGTTTGCAGCACGTAACTTTAGGCTCCTGCTCTGAACTTTCCTCTGGCAGAACTGACCTCTGTCTATTGACTACACAGAGTAAGGAAAAAAACTCTTATTTTAATGGACTTAGTTAACAGCTCAACTGGTACCAGCCAAGACTCAGATTAAAATAAATGTGGTGATTTGTCATTCCAACAGAGGATTTTAGCACTGAGAAGCACTGCAGAATTGTTACTGCTTTTCAATATAAAGTCATGAAGGCTATTTCTTATTTTTAAGGGTGGACATTCTACATCTGCCTGGAAGAGATGGCAAAGGAACAATACAGGGCATCTTGAGGAATCACTAGTGTTTATAGAATCACAGAATGGTTTGGGTTGGAAGGGACCTTAAAGATCATCTAGTTCCAACCCCCCCTGCCATGGGCAGGGACACCTCCCACTAGACCAGGTTGCTCAAAGCCCCATCCAGCCTGGCCTTGGACACTTCCAGGGATGGAATGTTGTACCCATCCAACAGATACATACAGGATGACAGTCTCCAGACTTGTCAGTTCAGTAACTTTCAAAAGCAGTTCAATCCCTGACAAAAATTCCAATGAAACAGCATTCTTCAGGTTAATGCCAGAAATTTTGTATCGTGGTGAACAGTTAGTACTAAAATCAGACTCCCTGCTGCCTTCCAATGTAAAAATAACTCAGTACTTCTGAGTACGCTACAGAAGACAAAGCACTCTAACAGTTTTTTAGAGTTAATGAGGCAATTACTGGATGCTAGATAAAGATGTGTTTCTAACTGTATTTAAAGGATAAGTCATGGTATGGATGTGAACCTGTTCTACATTTTCTGTTTCAGAAAAACTATTTTTAAAAATTACATGGATCTTTTTGATATCCGTGTAAGTTCCTTCTCGTGCTCATGAATTAGACAAATACATCTTAAAAACAAAATAAACTCAAAATCATGATTTAAAATCTACAATTAAGTAATTGCAAATACATTGCATTAAGATTTTAAAGTGGGAACTATATTATCATGGAATCTGAAAGATTTTTTCCATGTTTTGTCCCTTCTTACTTGCAAGAGCTTATGTAAAAGTGGACCCTTCCATCCTGGGAAATCTTTGGAGATCTGTTCTGACTCAAAGTCAACAAGAACCATCTTTGAAGAACGCTGTCAGGACAGCAGCACTCTCATGTACAGACACAGTCCTTGCTCAAAATACTTCTTCTCTAGATAAAGCCGACACAGGAAAAGAGAATAACAGTATTTGCACAGAGATTTGCTAAGGTCACTGGGGAAGGCTGGTAAAAACCTGGGAACAAGACTTCATTAGTTGTTATACCATCCTTCCTCTCTGATTATAAGCCTCTGCTGATAAATGCCTGCTCTAAATTGAATTATGAGTTAATTAGCTTTCAGAAAGCTGACTCAAAAGGCTCAGAAGCTGCAGCCCACCAATTTGAAATAGAGCACTTAGACATAGCATATTAATTGTAATAGAGGAAGAAAGCAAGCAAGCAAAAAAATCCAGATTCTTTTAACTCCCTTTTTTGAAAGAATAGTCATTTACCAACCAAGACATGTAACTAGTTTCCAAAGCAACAGTAACTAAGAGAAATCAGTCATGGTTTTTCTATGCTTTTTGACAACAGGGTTAATAAATGGAGGCATGAAATACCCTATCCAAACCCATAGCACGATTCTAATGATTGATAATTAACTATTTTATATTTTATATTACAAAGGAAATTGCGAGATTATAATTAGCATAAGAAAATGTAAAGAGCATCACACAAAACACTTCTCATTTGAAGCAAGTGTTACAAAAAGATAATATACACTTTGTAGCTGATGTACGTGGTGAATTTGAGGACAATTATATTTTAATATTGACAGTAGTATCTTAGTAATGAAGTGTAAATAGCTTCTTATTAACTATGAGAGAGATTAGCCAAAGGGAAAATGAAGAGCTGGAAGCAAATCTCCCAGGCATTTCCTGGCAGGAAGAGCTTTCAGAGGACTTTGGGGGACTGACATCTTGCATAAAGAAAAACTTCTGCTGGACCCTGGCTTGTATCTTTAGTATATATGCAAATGTCTAAGAATCCATACTTGTTTTTACACTTTAGAGCTGAGCACTATATTTAATCAGCAGGGGGTTTTATGCTTTTAATAGCTTGATGAAAACATTCCTACTGAAGCAGTCTTTTTGCAGGAAATTAGAGCTTTGGTTAATTTTCCAAGGCCTGCTTTTCATGCTTCATTTGATTTTTGTATGAAATATGAAAACATGAAAGACAAAACACTTTCTCTGAATCCCAAAATTTAGAAATGCCAGCAGGTGTTCTGTGAGTTTCATCATCTCCCCATCCCCATCATCTGCTTGGGTTGCTCTCCTGAGCGCACCTCCCCTGGTGCACTGTTGTCAGGGACTCCAGCCATGTTCCTATTTAGCAAGATGTAGATCATCAGAATCTAAATAAGTTAAGAAACTGGACTAAAAAGAAAATTATTAATTGTAAAATAAAATAATAAAAGAAGCCACGGAAAATTTTTCACAGAATATGTGTGTGCATGTGTCTGTGTATAGGTATTGGTCTTCAACTTTTTTGATGATGCAACTAGCCATACTTTATTAAACTAGCCATAATATTCATCATTAGTTACTACTATCTTACATAGTCACCTAACGTAGTGGGTACACAGCTATTAAAATAACAGTGGGGATCAGAACTTTGATACAGAATACTTCAAAATCACAGACACTAAAGAAACACTTTTCCTTGAATCACCTGGGAAATTTCATCAGCTGCAGAGTCAAGCCATATAACTGTGCCATATCCTGCCCATTACACATCTAGCTCCTTCGAAAAATATTAGCTGTGCAACTATCAAATAAATGACTCAGTCCTGCAGAAGCCTACCAAAATCAATGGGCTCATCTGTGTTTTGTGCTAGGTTATAAGAACTATCTGGTCTGCCAGCATTAACCCATGGGGCATGCAATTGCCACATGCAGGATGTCATCAGTAAACAAGGGTATCTCAGGATTTCACAAATAGGAGTCTCTTGAGTAGGACTGCCCTTCACCCTCTTGGATCACAAGCCCGATGCTTCCTTCTGTGTCCCTTGCCTGTGCCTCTGATGGCTCCACTGTTACCAGCAGACAGATTATCTCATGGACCGACAGCAAGAGAAAAGACAAACGGGATAAATAACATCTCCACAGCTCACTTTTTCCTAAAATAGTGTCTGACTTTTCACCTCCACTTAAACAGCCCATCATTATGTTTTCCGAAGCCCCAGGGTTGTCACTTCGATATGAATGTGGCCTCGGGAAACTCCCATGGGAGCTGGTGTCACTACATCTATGCTGTGCAGGAGCTGGTTGACCTGACGGCTCGGTCCTGGAGCTCCTCTGAGACCTAAGTCATGCAGAGGAGGGACAGCTTTCTTAGCTGGGTTTGTGGTCAACAGGATCTGCCCCCAGGAACTGTCAGACACAGAAGTCTATATCTTTTGGGCCTGACACAGCAGTCTGGGGATTTAAAGGGTGTTGGTGTAAGGACAGGCATGACTTCCAGGCCTACCCTGCCATGCAAGAAGAGCTCAGAGCTTTAGGATGTTTCATTGAGATGAAGCCTCCAAAACTTGTGACAAAAATCAGATTTCCTCTCAGTGGACATCTTTAGTAATATATGTAAAATTGATCTGATCTGGGAGAGTACACTAGGACCTTGTCACTCTTGGAAAATACATGCTTGAACTTGCTCTGAGGTGCAAGTTGAACTATGTTTTTTCCTCCAAGCCCAAGAGCTGGCTCCCCCGCTTCCTGATTTTCCTGGGTCAACCCTGAGGCGCAATCATGTGAAGACATAGCAAATCTGGACTCTCAACAGGCTGGGGAAATTCAGATTAATTTCAACAGCCAACATACTGGGGCCTTTCCTCTTCACTCTGTTAAAATGGCCCTATTTTTCCAAGGCTTAATGCCCACTTCTTGCAGGCGGAAAACCCTTTAATGTATCAACATGCTGTGCGCCTGATGAAGTGTGTTTAGGGACTTGTAAAGCAAAGAATACTGAAAAATGTAACAGTGCTATCACAGCTATGTGCACTTGTGGGACAAAATTAAAGGGAAATGGTTCCAGGTTGAGGTTGCAGTAACTTGGTAATTGAAATGTTATCCACAGCACCCTTTAAACAATGAGCCAAACGCTAAAGACCATATTTCAAACACTGCTTATTATTTCTTTTGAAGCCTTATGCAAGTAATGTTTAGAATAAAAAATGAGCTAGTAATTTAGGATTTTTCCCACTGTTTGTATACAATTTTCTTTTTAAAATATAAGGAGAAAGGGAAACAAAGGTTTCACGATGAGAACAAACTGAAATACAAGAACTTCTGTGGGAGACTGAAATAGCAGCAGGATTAAAAGCAGAAAATACATGTGTCCCACAGGCTCCTTTATTGCCTCTGAGGCCTCTCATTCAAATACTGACCAGGACCACTGTAGCTTTGTTTATGGCATCTGACAAGCTCAAAGCCTCTGGCTCTAGGACTGCATTAAGTATATTTTAGAGTGCTTTTTGAAGCTTTAGGTACAATAAAACAGTATTAGGAACCAAATTCAGCTCTTCCACATTGGCTGAGCACTCCATCTACATGGCTAATGTAGAGGTAAATTTGTGTGTATATGTAAGTGTGGACATATGTGTGTGTATATATATATGTTGAAACATTTTATTTAACTATCACGGAATTCGTAAGATCTGCTGTTTATATTGGCGAACTCCAGAAAGTTTCAGAAGGACATGTGACATGATACTTGTATCTTCTTGTTTTATAAAACTGATTGACAATATATGTTATTCTTGTTAATTACATTTAACAGTTACTCATAGCATGTTAGCTTAAATTACATAGCTTCTTTTTCACATTTAAGGATTTCGGGGGAATTTTTCAGCATTTGTAGAAGAGAATGGATTTTTAAGGCTTGTTTCAGCACCATTGGAGTAAATAATTTCTCATCAAGCTCAACATCTGCAGGACTGAAGTCCCAAAATTCAAATGGCTTACAGCTGTCATCTTGCCCTCTAGTGGTATTTCTTTAAAGCCACCACTGAATAAAATCCAGATGGACCAGAGTATTTTAAATTTATGACAAATATAAATTGACTTACGTTGCAATTAGAGAAGCAAATAGGTTTTAAAATTGTCCAACTATTCTAATTTCCCCAAGCACAGCAGACAAGATAAGGCTATTACAAAAGCTCTGAAAACTTCACAGGAGGGTTTGCAGTTGAAGGTCATGCAACTCAGGTAGCTTGATTTATTTTGTTCGTAAAAGATACCCCATTTTTTCCGACTTCTCCAGCATTTCAATGTCCTTCATCCCTGATAAGAATATACTAACGTTTTGACATTTTTATTTCTTGTACAGGGGCTATGATGTCAGAGTTGTTGGATCACTAAATATCACGAAAGTTTTGCAAGACTGGGAGCAAAGGTTAAAAAAACCCATCATAACTGCAGAAATTGCTGTCTGTGATTTTCTTCAGTTGTCTCTCTGGCTTGTTTATAGGATGCAGAGAGACAATGCTGAAAAACTTCCAGTAGAGTGAAGAAGACAGAGGTCTTATCAAGATCATAGGGGAAAGAAGGCCAGATACTGTCAGAACACTTCTAGGCAGACTGTGCTGAAGCTGATTCATAGCAGAGTAAAGGGATGCTGCATCGATCTCATATATTTCATATGACACTTCTGCAGCATGCTACGTGCTTCTTACCTTGCAAAATATTTTGCTAACTAATTGCACTGTTCTGTGGGTAAAAACAAAAGAGGCCAGGAGCAAGTCAGGAGAAAGACAAGTTGTTCTTCTTAGGCAGAAAAGACATGGAAAAAGAAGGGAAAAATCCTAAAGCAACCTAAGACTTAAATCTCTTTCTTAAGCCTTGTCGCATGTTTCTACCTAATTTTTCACTGAACTAGCACCATCAGCAGAGGTTTGGAGAGCTGATCTAGCTGATACCCAACTCTAGCTGATACCCAACTCAGCACAAAAGGAGGCAATTTATTTTCAGGTCGATCAGCTCTCCTATCCAGTTCACCAGGTAAATCCTAAGACTGGATCAGAAGAGGAAAGAGCTCCCCAGGAAACCTGGACTTTGATCAGCTTCATCCACAAAGGTGGTCACTGATAAATCTGGCTGAGATCTGGGGCAGAAAAAAGGAGAGAGCACAAGAGCACTGCTGTACTGCACCTCTGGGTGGGTCAACCAAGCCTTTTATGTGTCCTAGAGATTCACAGAGAAGAATTGCCTAATCTCTGAGTCAAAACCAGCATTCTCCATACAATCATTTTTGCACAGTTCTGTTCAGGACACAATTCAAGATGTAACCTCCACCAGTTTTCCACCCACTTGTATTTCTACAGGAGAGGCAACCTGAGGCTCTGCCTTTTATGTTTCAGTATTTCTAAGTGGTTCATGGAAGAAGACTCTATCAGAGGTACCCCACTGAAAATGCATGATGAGGAACAGACACTGCTGCCCTGCCAAAGTAAATGATAATCAGACCTGGGGCTACATTTGTCCCAAAACTTTTCACTTCTATAGAACAAGCAGGACTGCAATACTCATGCTTGGGAAAATTCATAAAGACAATTCATGCTATCACTATTGTGCCCTGGGAGGAAGTTACACTGCCTCTCATCTTAAGGCTCGCAGCCACTGGAAAAGCCTGTTTGCAAACATTTCTAAAAGCAATAAAAAGAAGTTAACTTTTCAATATGACTTCCCTTTTTGTATTATTGCAAAAGAGTTTCAATTTTATTTTGGATAAGTTACCAGATAATGATAAATTCTATATGTCTAATGACAGATTCTAAATTTGCCTCTGGGCCTAATCCTGAAGTCCTTAGTTGATACTTAATCACTTTTGACTCTGGCAAGCACCCTTTTGCTTTGAGGGTACAAGTGCAAAGTTTCATACCAGTAACAACATTTATTACTTCACTAGGAATTTTGCTGTGCCATGTTTTCTTTGATCATTCCAAACAAAGCAAAAAACTTCACTAGAGAGCCACATGAGCCACGAAATCTTGATCTGTAAGTAAAATTGGTTTTAAATACATATTTTGGCTCATTCTGCTGTGGAGATGGTCTGTCTAAGAGTTCATAACCTTAAGAAATGCAAGGCAACTGATCTCTACATAGAGGTCTGGGTTCAGACTCCCCTCCAATTCTTCACTGTGAAATCATAATTTACCTGAGTTGACTGTTCACTTCCTTCTTAGTGACTCCATTGCTGATGTCAGTGTTGTCTTGTATACTAAAATTCACATGCTCTTTTTCTGAAGCAGACTGTTACTTTCTTTTTATATAAAATAAAAATAATTCCAAATGCAAGCATTGAGATAAATATTCAAAATGTTCAAATTTCAAGAACCTACATGAAATAGATCATCTTCTTTATTTCCCTTCATAGTCCATTGACATTGGTTATTTATTGTGAAGGTTTCTTCTATCTCTCACCATCTCCTTAGACTCTCATCTGGACTCAACCTTTGGGAAAGTCTAGTGCTTTACAGGCTGTAGATGGAGCTCAGAGAGATAAGCCTTCTCATAAAGCACCTTAATCAGATGCTCTTTCTACAAAAGCCTACAATGGTTTGGTTTTGAACTTTAACCTTCCTAATTGTCTTTAAAAACCAGATGAAATAAATTAGTGACTGCATTTTCAGTCTGAATCTTTATTGTGATTATTATTGTAAAGATAGCATATGAATCTAGAGATGCATTTGGACAACTGGTATTGGAACACCTATTCTGGCCTAACCCTACTTAAAAAATTCCCACCAATGCCAGACATTTAGAAGCAGTGCAGACTGGAGAGAAAACCTTTCCTTTAAGTGAGAAATAAGTTATTTGGTTAGTTAAGTTGTTCAAAGATTAATAAAAGCAGTTTACTCCAGAAGATGGGAGTTACTAAACTGGTAGATGATTTATTGAATGTGAAACTTAACAACTCTTTTTCTGTTCCTGACTCAGGAAATAATATTTGATCAAACAGATAATATTCTCAAAAATTCCAATGAACTTTCTATGTCCTACCTAATTTAACAGATATTCACTTCTGAATGCAAGTTTAAATAGCTTATGCTTTCAGAATTAAGACTTAAGACACTCTGCAGAGTACTAAGGATGCATGCATAACATGTCTCAAAGCTGGCAACTTAAACCGTGAACCACTCCTTAAAATTTTTTTTCAAATTTTTTCCTGACAGCAAGAGTACATTATTGTTGGAGGCAATGCTGGTGTATTCATTTAGATATGTATATGTGTATATACACTTATTTTATATATAAAAATATATATCTGTACATACGATATATGACCTTTTTTATTTATAAATTAAGAATTTCTCCAGGTGCAAGATAAACAAATTGTGAGAAGGTTCAGGTCCACCTTTTGTTTCCAAGTAACAGTAGGACAGTCAGAACATTTTGAGAGACCTGAAGTTGGAACTAGGAGTATAGAGAAAAATAGTTCCCAGCATAAGCATTTGACCCCTAGCACTCTAGCCATTGGCTTAATCACAAACTTCTTGCTCATGCTCGGATATAACTTATGCAGCACCAGCACTAATTAGGAAGCTATCATGCCGTTATCCACAGGCTCTGTATAATAAATATTCTTGGACAAACAAGTGGGGATATAATTTGACATTACCAAAGAGGGAAAAGAACGGAAGGGGAGAGCTATGCCTAACATGGGAGAGGCAAAAAGGAGATCTACAAAAGGCTGTGGTTATGCATAATTGATCTCAAGGCACCTTATGAATGGATGTGTCTTCTATTGGCTGTCTGCAATGAGCTGAGTTTCACTGAAAGCGCTCAACATAGTTCTGTGGCTCTAAAGGTGAAAGCCTACACAAAAAGGAGGCCTGAGAGGAGGAGACAGATTTGACCTTTGGCAAACTGAAGCCTTGAGGGACCTCTGTTTCAGTTTTGCGGGCTGTGTTTCTATGAGCAGAGAAAGCCACTATCTAGCACAGAAATATAGGACAAGTGATTACCGTGTGCCAGATCTGTGGAGAGCGGGTGGGAAGTGTTCATCTGCATATGCTATAACAGTTCATTAAACACAGTAAACTGCCTGCGAAATTTGCATAGTGGAAAGAGGGCATTTAATTTTTCCCTCTCTGTTTGAGAGAGACAAAGAGCACTGAATATATCTCAGCAGTCATCATCTTAAGAGGATTCTGTTCACTACAGGGGAAGTACCTGGTAACACTTCAGTGCGGGTAGGCTTTTGCTTTGTGCTCATCAGCTGCCCTCGGGCTCTAAATCCCAGAGATCACAAAAATATATTCCTAGAGTAGAAAAAAACTTCCTTCAACATTTTATGCACCAAATCTTCACTGCTACATTGGCGCTACGTAAGTTAAACATTTGTAGAGTCAGGTAAGTGCAAGAGAAAATATCAGAACAGAGACCTTCAATGTGGCTATGAAAGGAATGTTTTAATTCAATTGTCAAGATGCGAGATTTCATTTTCAGACAGTATCATACAATAAAGCTTTGCCATCTAGTTTGGGTGATCCTAGGTTATCTGTCATTTAACATTTAAACTATGTCAGGAAACTGACAGACATTCATATTTCCACTAAGTTGTTTCTTCCACGAGAGTCCTTAAGTGATTTGCCTTCTCTTGCATATATTTGCAGTATATAATTATTCTAAAGCAGAAAGAATGCTATGCCTTTGTACATCTCCTTTTGACAGTAGTCATCATGGATTTCAGTAGAAATTACTCACATTGAAAGGGATGTGTTATTGTAATTGACTCCTATTTATATGCCCCAAAATATCATTCGCTGTGGGTGGCGGGGGAACCTCCACCAACATGCTGATTTGTTCTGTTACTACATGTTCTTTGAGATTATCAACAGCCTGAAAAAATGAATCTGCCATATGTCTATACTCAGCCATTCTCCATTTGGTTGAATGTACAATTCCTATTTTATAGAGCTCTGGATTTTACTCTCTTGAATCATGCTGAATGGAGAGACTTAGTACGCAGGTAAATCTAATGATCTAAAGCCAAGCAGGACAATTACGATCATCCATCTGACCTTCTGCACCACATACAACTCTATCTAGTCAAAACCCAATCATTTTGTGGTTGAAGCAGGCTATCTGTTTTAGGAAGAAATCCACCATTTTAGTCAGCTGCAGAAAGCTTGAAAGCATGGGGCAAAGCATCAAACATTTATCTAAAGAAAATGGAATCAAGCAGCAGACAGAGCTATGCAATCTCACCCATAGAAAATTACACTTTTGGGAATGCTGAGATAAATCAGTTTTTGCAGCAGTGCACAGGGTTTGGAGTATGTCCTTAGATACTGTGCAACGTTGCTGAAGAATTTCAGGTCCTCTGTGTATCTTTTTTTCTCTCACATGAAGACCTAACGTTTTCTATAATGTAAAGGAAATGATGAGTACAAGGAAAGTGCGGCACGTCAATGAGTGTGGCATGTCAACTGAGGGCAGTCAGATCAGCTGCACACAGGATTATTTCTGGTCAATTCACTAATTTGTTGGGGAGCAGAATCCCTATAGTCAGGCCGAATACGTTTTCTGGTTTGACACATTACATCAAAGCACGAATGCAAGTGTGACTGTGTTATCAACAACTACAGGACACATCGCATTAACACTATTTCCTATCAGATAAGAAAAGCCATAGCCAAGTAAGATTTTACTAGATCTTAAGCACTGCAATGGTGGGAAGTCCAAGGTCTGGCACTATTTCTCAGGTTCTGGTGCCATTCTTTGATGATATAAGGTGGGAATCTCCTTTGCCATTGTATTTTTCTCTCTTTTCTTGTACCACATCCATCACTACATGCTATGCAAAATTAATTTCTTCTGTAAGATCAGGACTTTATCACAGTCTGCCACAGACAACTGTTGTCACTTTGCAATCCCTGCTGCTCACTCTGCTGTTCAGAAAAGCCTTGCTTCAGTCTATATTGTCACTAGACCATTTTCAAGGCAAGTAATATTCTTCGTTACATCAGCTTCTCTTAAGTTCTACACTCACAAACTTCCTCAGCCTTCAGTATTACCTGAATAACAATTCTTTTCTTTGATTCTTATATTCTGGAGCACCTTTCCTATGAAGACAGGCTGAGAGAGTCAGGTTGTTCAGCCTGGAGAAGAGAAGGGTCCGGGGAGACCTTATAGTGGCCTTCCAGTACCTAAAGGGGGCTGTACTGGAGAGATGCGGAGGGATTCTTTATCAGGGAGCGTAGTGATAGGACGAGGTGTAATGGTTTACAAACTGAAAGCGAGAGATTTAGATTAGGTATTAGGAAGAAATTCTTCACTGTGAGGGTGGTGAGGCACTGGAACATGTTGCCCAGAGAAGCTGTGGATGCCCCATCCCTGGAAGTGTTCAAGGCCAGGCTGGATGGGGCTTTGAGCAACCCAGTCTAGCACCATGGTATGGGCCACTGTCTGCGGGAACAGTGTCTGCTATTTACTGGTGCAAAGCTTACCTTCAACTTTCTCCTTGCTCACTGTACAAGAGTGAGCCAACCAGAAGATACAAAGCAGCGCACACCAGCCCCACCAGCTACCCAGTAATGGGCTGAGGGGAGCCAGGAGCTGGGGAAGAGAGAGGTGATTCCTCTGGGGAATGCCAATGTGCACACCAAGCACAGAAACAGGGATCCACAGCAGGGATACAATGGCACCTGGAGGACTGGCAATTTGTGGGAGGAGGACTGTGGGGGGCAAAGAGTCCATCAGGCAGTGACAGGCATATCAAGTGAAAGCCGGGTACAGGATTGTGGAGGTGAAAAGTTAGACCTTCTACACCTGGATTGACTGGAGCGGAAGTAATTTTTGAGGGGAAGAATGAGAGGAAGCATTTGATGTGAAAGACAGAGAATGAAGGCTTGGTGCAGGCCAAGGCATATGCCTGTCTAAATTATCACAGCAAGGTAGGAGTGAGCCCACTCCAAGGAATCTTGGGAACAGGTAGTTTAGTGAAATGACCACAGAGTAAGACAGAGCTCTAATCTTGGCTTAAATATTGATTCAATGTATTGCCTTGGGCAAGGAATTGGTTAGATGGGATTAATTATTTCTATCTACCTCTTTCAAAGGGCAGCTGCAAGTATTAATTAGTCATTGTTTGTAGATTTCTTTGAAGATGAAAATGTAGAACTGTATAATTAAATGAAGTCATTAGATATAAGGTTATGTGACTTTGATGTTTTCAAAAAATGCATAAATTAATACCATAACATCTACTTCCATTTTATTCTTAGGCATATTTGTAATCCTGGATAAGGAATTAACGGTGCCTGTAAAACATTCCTACACAGTGGTTACATGAATTTAATCAATTTAATAAATAAAGCTATATTAAAATCTTAAGATTAAAGCAATAAAACTTAGGTTTATATATCAAGCTTCCTGTGGATATTCAAAGACTTAGTGAATCTGAGACAGACCACTACCATTTTAAAGTATTGTTTTATCTATAGAAACCAAACTTCTGGTTGCTTTCCAATACTTAGGATTTGTAGCTGATGTTCCTCATAGCAGCAGTGAAATTCTACTGGAGAGAAAGGAATTACCAATGTACATGTATTAAGGATTGCAGGCTAGCACTAGAGTTGTGCCTACTGGGGCGATGTGCTAGCCAACACGCACACATTTCACTGCCTTCTCCAGGACAGGCTTGGGCCAGAGTACATGGAAAGGGTGATGGATCTTACCCATCTCCTTCTCAAGCAAACTGATGGTGATATTCTAGTTGGCACACAGCTTCAGAAACAGAAACTGTTTAGACATACTAAATCAAAAGACACTACACAATTTTATGTCATCATTCCAGGCCAAATGGGTTAATATCTAGGACAGAATAATGTCTTTGAAGTTCAGTAGTTTTTTTCGGTTCTGCGTACCTACTCACACGAGTGTAACAGAGGTTCCTGTGTGTTTTTTCACCATGATATAGCACTGAGTAACTTCATACCTATGGCAGGAACAGTTTCTGGTGATAATGAAGAATTTGTCATCATAAATTACTCTGAAATCATCATGGAAAGTTGCTGTGGAAAGTTTCTAGACTAGATTTGTTAAAAAAGACGTTTTTCCCCCCTCTATTTCAAATGGAACACTATTAAATGTTTCTGAAAGGACACAATAGCTCCACAACCACACAGTTTGCTTCTTTGTAGGTTTTGCTTAACATTCATATAATGACAACACAAATCAAGTTTTGTTTTGAATTGGTTGTTTTCCTAATAGCTTTTGTGCACTGATTTATTGAACTTGGTAGGACGAGGGGAGTGAGAGGGAGTGTTAGATTCCTTCAGGGTCCAATCATCCCACCTAATTTTTCATAGCTCCTAAGATCCATACCACCCCCTGGTAGGACCCATCTGCTGGTAGGAAATGGTGCCTAGGGCACTATATTTCTCACTTAAAGTTCCTGAATAGAAACAGAAGTTAGCAAAATGGCTGAACAGAAACAAAGGATTACTACATTTGTATTTACTTCTCTTTAGATCATATGCAGAAGCCTTCCTATACTCCATTATGTCAAACCAGTGCCTTGACCATGGAATGCAGTTCGTAAGCAAGTCCATCATATCCTGTAGAAACAAACTTAAAAAAGACTTCAGCCAGAGAACGTATGCTTCCTCCCTCCGTTAGCATCTATTTGGATTAATTCTCCCCTCTACAGCCTCTTTTGCTTTGTCCTTCTCACCTTCACCTTGACTCCTGCTCCCCATCAAGAGACTTATTGATTCTTAAGTTATTTTGGAGACAATGTCAATACTCACTCCCTCAAAATCTTCACTGCTTTCACTTCTTCAAACAGTTGGTACGCCTGTTGAGGCCAGGTGGAGGCATCCCTCTCCTTCCTGCTAGCAGGCCTGTTAATGAGGGCTACTCCCCAGACTTCACTAAATGTTTAAAAAATCATTAGCCCACACTAAGGCAAAATGTTCTCTACCAATTGGCAATGGACTATTCAAAACTTATCATGGAGCCTTACAACATATTGAAACCTGTATTACATACAAGCTTATACATCTGCCTGTATGCTTTGCCACACCTTACACAAATATATCCATGCATTAGTTGCTCTTGCTTGAGACTGGACTTGGCAGTAATTAATCATGTGGATTAATGAGGTTTGATGTGACAGAACCCTGAAGCAATCTTTAAGGGACACTGTGACAGACTTATGAGGTGTGATATATGTCAGTAGGTAGCACGTATTTCATACAGCTCTTTAGAAGGGAGTTTTCCACAGGAGCATAGAGAAGAAACCAGTCAGCACCTCCTCCCCTCATCAGGACTGCTTAGTTACAATTCACACTCCTGTCTGCCTAAACCAGTGCATTACAGGCACTCTCAGTCCAGAGACTTCCTGGGTAAACAATTACAGCATGTAAACTGGATGGGGTGATAAGCATTCCAGACACAAAGGGTCTGGTTTTCTACCACTCTATACCTGCATAGAGTGAGAACAAGTGGCTGTAAAAAGCAGGAAGATCAAAACTCTCTATGTACTTGCACATCATGTGCAATCTCTGCATCTCGCTCTCTACACCATCACTACAAATATAGAGCACAGAAACATGTCTCCATGGAGGCTGAGAAAAAAGGAGGGGTAAATGGAAACACTCTGATTTTATAGGATCAGAATGATGCCTATAGCATAAATATATGCCTATAGCTGTAAATTGCTAATAAAAATGTGAAGAATTAGCTTTAGCTGCCTCCAGTACCTAGGCTTAGACACTCAGTCCCTCCAGTAGCTGGCCCTGGGTCCTCACTTGCCTCATGCATAGAGAGAGAGAGAGACATGCACCCAAAATTACAAACACACAGAGACACGCCCAATCTCTCAGTCAGCCCCAGACCCTAGAGTCTCTCTGCCACATGGCTGGGACCCCCACTCCCTCCCACTGCCAGCTCCACCAGTTGTCTCTCACTCTCAGAGACACATAGGCACACCAGGCTCCTAGATCACTTCAACTACTTTGCAAGCCCAGGCTGATATTCAGAGTTGATCACACACTGACTTACATACCCCCACCCACGCCAGTCGCTAACACCACACAGGGGTCCCTGTGATCCTGGGGTCCCACTCAGCTGCTGCCCTCTCAGACCTCCATACACACATAAGAGAGTTTAATGAGAAGACAGGACACACCGTGCTGATCAGGTGCAGGGCACGGCCAGAAAAGCTTACTGACCAGCCACCTCTCTACGTGCAACTGCCCCCTTTTAGCCCCTTATCTCTCTGTTTTCCCAAGATTTTTCTTCCCCAGCCACCTCTATCCTTCCCTTTCCCTGCTTGTGGTTCCTCCCCTAAACAAGTTGTGCACAATCCCAAAATTATCTTCCCGGGAACCCATAATGTGTCTGGTTCTCCCAGGCACTGACCACCCCCAGTCTGTGCGGTGCCAGAGAGACACACTCCCATCTTGCAGGCAACACTTTCTCTCTGTGTAACACAGCAGACCTGGATCCCAACAAAACTTAGCAGGAAATGGAAGCCTCAGCCCCTTACAGATTTCTCTGCCAGTGAAGTGTCACTCTGACACCCAAGATGCTGTATCCATGTTCTCAGCTGCTCTAGAGCTCGTAGCTCTGGCTTGCATCTGACACACAATGATAGCTTGCTTTGCATTCCTTGGTAACCACATGAAGGGAAAAAAAGGTAAGGACACGCATGATAAAAAAAAAACCCACTAGCCAGTGTGAAACACTACACCAGGGCTGCCCACCAATCCCCTAAATCCAGTGCACTAGCATTGTTCAAAATCTGTTTATTAGAGTACTAGCTGGCACAATCTTGTTGCCAGCTTCCTCCATGCTCTTTTTATTTCTATGTTCAAACATTTGCCTTTGGAATCCTTGCACTGCATAGAGGCCCCTTGCTGGACAACATCTGAACCTGGAGCAGCAAGTGTACACTTCTGAACTGAGGCTTTGTTCAGCTGGAACATTACTGATTAATCATCAATTCAGCACAACAATGCTTTAAACTAAAAAATAGACCTGCTTCAGAAAACCTGGCATTATGCTTGGCATTGTATTGCAAAATATACACACATGGTGCTGTGACATACTGTTTTTAAAGCTGAGCGTTTTCCTGGAAAGATTATAGCCCTGAGATGTGAAGGCTGCATGTTTCAGGAGTTCTTCCTACCTTGAGACAACTTTCAGCTAGGTATGTATATCCTTGACACAATGCCTCCTGAAAAAACAACTCTGTGCAAGACTGGTGCAGCAGATAAAAAATGCCTGCAATCAATAAGTGTCTAAACAAATTTGCTAGCAGTGACTAGAGGTGAGTTACCAGCTCTGCTTCATCTGGAAACTGAAGATAATTACGTGCCCCTCACCAAACACATTTTCATAATACAATAATGTCATGCTTGTATTTCAAGATTTTCAGAAAGTTTGGAAATGCATTTCAAAAATCACTGCCAGGCAAACTCTTTGGAAGGAATTTTCCTAACCAAGGGCAATGCTTTATTGTAATAAATGCATTTTGGATACTAACAATATGATGAAGTTTTTATAAAATGATCTCCTTTATTTACAATAGTCGCTATTCAAGTGACATTACTCATTTCATCTAAGTAATCAGAGCTCTTAGGCTGAAACTGAGGAGCAATATTATACAGCAGCTACAGAAGAAATAGATGACACTATATACGTGTAAGAGCTTTCCAATTTAATGTCATACTTGCATTTCTAACACAATGATAATGCTCCCTAGGTACAGACTAAAAATCAGATTTAAATCACCATGGGTTTGTACAGGAACATAATGAACACTGGGTATATTCTTTGAAAAATAATCATAACACCCTCTTGCCAAAAAATAGCAACACTTTTTAAAATTATTTCCTCTATAACACAGCCCTTTTTCCATGTGCAGAACAGATCACCTCCTGTTTAAATACCACAATCGTGACTGCAAAATACCAGAGTCAGCCAATACTAAAAACATTTCTGTGCTGTATATGTTCATAATAAAGAACAAAAATATGAAAGCACTTGCGAAAACAGATTGTGCACATTAGCTTCAGGGCAGCAGAGACTTGCACAATGACAGTCTTATCTTGATACTGGGCTTCAAATTGGCCTGTTTTGACTAGGAGACACACCTGCCTCATCACTTATCTGACATAAAAGAAAACAGACCATTTTTTGAAAGATATATAAACACCCTAATATGTCATGTCAGTGTCATTGGGAATGGCAATGAATATTATTTCCATTCCAATGATCTTCTTTCAGATGTATTTAATTCTCTGTTTTTCTCTTGCATGGTTTTGGTGGGGTTTTTTTGGGTGTTTTGTGGTTTTTTTTTAATAGACAGACCTTTACCTTATGTGTGGCATATTGTGGTCCATATTCCATGCTGGAACTTCTCCTTCTGAGGCTGAATGAGAATGAAGGTGATTGGCAAAGTACTGGAGTCTCTGGAAAGGGGAAGAGAAGGGAAAGATGGGGAATGCTCATACAAGCTCTGTATCAAATTATATGCTGAGGTAGGAAGCAGAGGAACCTTCATCAAGAACAAAAGGATCTTGTAAAATAAACTATAAAAAACTGCATAGAAAATAGTTCAAAAATCTAAATTGGTTTCTACTGGCGGTACATAGCAGCCTTAGGCAAATCAGTTTTCTTTGCATAGTGTCTGTAAAATGGAGACATTAACATCTCCTTTCTTCTGCACTTTCTCTTGACCATTCACTGTGTAAATTCCTTGTAGCCAAGAGTTTTTGCCTCTCTTCACATGATTATGTAGAGAGTTTACCATAATTGGGCCCTAATATTGACTGATGCCTTCTGGTGTCATTGTAATACCAATATTTAAAAATCAGCTAACTTCTATTTACAGTTCCACCACTGACTTCAAAAGAAATTCTGCTATTTTGGTGAATGGCTATGTGATTGAACTTATAGATTTAGTAAATAATTAGAATAATGTATACCAATCATGCTGAAGATATGGTTATGCCTAACCAAGATGTACAGAATACTTTTAGTACCCACAATAAGTGAAGCACACAAGCCTCCAGAACACAAATAGTATCAGCATGTCTAGAACAAGTTGAGTAAAATATAAAAAATAGCATTATATTTGGAAATTTGATGCCTTCAGGATGGTTTCCATATTCAATGACATACATACTTTTGCCAATGACTGTAAAAAGAGGGAGCGCTTATGAATGACACTTCACTCATTCCTCTTGCTATTCAATTAGACGTGGCTGATAACGTTAAGTGATTTTCAGTAAGACCATAAGGGACCAGCAGGAATGGCTTTCAACAGCATTAATCAATAATGCAATAGCACAGTGGTTGATAATGAAAAGGCAGCAGTTACTAATGGTTAGCACTGTGCTCTCTGGGACACTGCTCTTCTCCCATGTGAGATACTGTGGAGTGATGGTAGTCCCTCTACACCGGAGCCAGGTAAGCACGCACTCCAATAGAAGGACGTTTCTCAAGGCCTTTTCTCATTTCCCTCCCAGCTACTAGAGCACTATAGAGTTACAAAGCTAACTTACACTTTCAGGCGTTAGATGTATCCAACCAAATAGCCCAGAAATTTCAGGGCATGAGGTTTCTCTGTGGCATTCATCACTCCAGAGTGGCAGTTAGGCCTTGGACAAACGATCCATTAATCCCAGGGGAAGAAATTTTGTCTCAGATTAAAAGCAAAAAAACCCACTCTGTGAGCACAGTGCAACTTCTTGCCGTGAGGCAGATCTGCCTGTATCAGGAACAGCGTGGTGAGTAGGGCCCGAGAGGGGATTGTCCCTCTGTACTCGGCACTGGTGAGGCCTCACCTTGAGTACTGTGTCCAGTTTTGGGCTCCCTACCATAAAAAAGACATTGAGGTGCTGGAGCGGGTCCAGAGAAGGGCGACAAAGATGGTGAGGGGTCTGGAGAATAAGTCTTATGAGGAGAGGCTGAGGGAACTGGGGTTATTCAGCCTAGAGAAGAGGAGGCTGAGGGGAGACCTTATTGCTCTCTACAACTACCTGAAAGGAGGGTGTAGAGAGGTGGGGGTCGGTCTCTTCCCTCAAGTCACAGGCGACAGGACAAGAGGAAATGGCCTCAAGTTGCGCCAGGGTAGGTTCAGGCTGGATATTAGGAAAAATTTTTTCACTGAAAGGGTTATCAGGCATTGGAATGGGCTGCCCAGGGAGGTGGTTGAGGCACCATCCCTGGAGGTGTTCAAAAGATGGGTTGATGTAGTGCTGGGAGGTATGGTTTAGTGATGATGCTCCTTGTTTGTTGTGTGGGTGTCTATTTTTGTCAGTTTTGTCAGTTAGGTTGACGGTTGGACAAGATGATCTTTAAGGTCCCTTCCAACCTAGAAGATTCTGTGATTCTGTGAAAAAGCTTTACCCGAATAAATACCTCTTCAAACAAGGAATACATCTTGTCATGACCCATAAACCCAGGGTTTTTTTCTTTACAAAGATGTTCCCCTATTTAGACCAACAGTGCAAACAGTAAGTCAAGAGAAAGACCTTTTTCTGCTGCCAATCATTCTTATCCCTATTAAGCTCTGTAATTATGATCCCTCCTTCCCCTCCAGATACCCTTGTGCTGGCTGCAGCCCAGATTGCAGGGTGCAGCATGTACCGTTACCTTTTTCACTCCAAGGGCCTCAACACCGAGCCCGGAGATGGTGCCAGCTGCCTGCCTGAGTGAATCATCAGCTACCACAGCTGCGAAAAGCTCACTGAAGCCAGTTCTTCTCCCCATAAGTTGACTGATCTCAGTATCGGAACCCTAACAGCTAAAAAGACACATTGCTAGAAGGAATCTCAAGTGCCAGCAGAAACACAAACCAGAGGATGTGAAGAGAGCACCTGAAAGTACCAAGTGAAAGAACTAGCACATACTCTGGTGGTGAATAAGGATGCCAATTGCAATTACCAAGGAGATTCTGGGGGCTGTAAGCGAAAATATATAGTTGGAGCAGTAGCTAGCAAAATCCTAGGCTAGAAATAACCACAAAACAGACAGCCTTCTTCAAGGCTGTGAAGAAAGCATAGCATCTGCCATCCTCATGTGCCCCCTCTCTTCATTGCTGTCAGTGCAATTCTGTTTGCTTGTGCTTCAAGTAGTGCCGTACAGCCTATAGGTGACAAAAAATGGCCTCCTCTCCGCCCTTTGGTCTTACACCTTTTGTTAGATGAAACACAGTTCAGTGCCAGCTAAAGGAAAGGCAGATTCTTCTATTTATCTTCATCCCCTCTTGATCACTTTTCATTGACATGTTTTTAACAGGAAGGATTTGGGCACCTCTTCTGGGCAGGACCAACTCTACAGTACATTCTGTCTCCACTTCTGTAATTGGTTTAAAGGCCCTGGTGCCAAAAGATTGCTCTATGGAACAATGAATAACCTACTTCTCAAAATAATGATGCCATGTAAGTTATAAAGCAGAATTATATTGATTTTTTAGTGCAATTTACATTATACCTGGCAGCAGGCAGCGTGTAAGTCACCTCTGAACAAAGCCCTTTGACCATGTGCTATTCCTTTTACACAGTGATCGTGTGCCACAGAGCAAATGAAAGAACTGGAATGGGGTCAAATGGGCATCCCTGCAGAGAGTATTAAGATAAAGGACCTTATATTTAAAACTGGAAGATCTAGTCATCTTAACACAGGCTAAAGATTAGGATCAGTGCTTTCACAGGAAGATGAATTATACTTTGAGAAGTAGGGAATCTATCAGAACGAAAAGCCTGCTTCATGAGAGCAATTTAGCAATTGCAATTTCAACTATTACTGTAAAAAATGATGAACCTGACATGCTAGTAAATGTCAGTTACTTGAAGCTTATTATTCATTTTATGTACAACTGAATTGTCTTAACACTCTGCTTAGAGCAGCTGAAAACAAGAATCCATTTGCTTTGTAATTCTGCAAGTGTAGGTACATGACCTATTAGCAATGGCATTTTTCCTACCAATAGTTCATAACATCCCCTAAAATTATTATTTAAAAGGATAACGATACTAAACTTCTACAGCTGTTTTCAGTTTCTTCTGGTTAAAAAAAAATAAAAGAAGAAGAGGAAAATGGAAAACAGAACATGCAGAGCTATTTTTTATGCTAACACTTAAAGTAGGGATGTAGTCATTGAGATCACTATTGTATTTTGCATATTTTAGCAAAAATTGCTGGGAAAAATATACACTTTCTCATATAAAGGAGCTCTTTGAGTAAAATTAGCTTTTTGGTAATGTTTCCCATGATAGCAGCAGTTGCTATCATAACAAACAAAATCTAGATCAGGTGTTTGTTAACACTGAGATTCTAAAGATAAATAAAAAGCACTTTGGGACTATTCATGCACCAGATTTGTTTCTAATGCATTGTAACTTACATTCAGAGCCTACCAGCGATTTTCAGACTGTTAAACTTTGACAATATTTTCCAGTTGTTTCACTGCAAACCCCTGTCATTTGATATAATAATATACTACGAGAAACACATCTCAACTTAGATTGCAGCTAGTCATGCATGAGGTGAGCAAGATCTTTCTACTTTTCTCCAGCTACCAGATAAAATCTGTGTCCTTGCGTTGCTGATAATGGACCCCTTGAGTCTCTACAGACTCAGAGGAACAAAGCAGAGGTGAAGGGACGTTTCTGTTTTTCCTGAACACATAAACAGAAATCAATCATGTTTAGCCAGCTTGGGTGTGTATAAACTAAAGATGAGGTAAAGCACTAGACTTTTTATGGAGTGACATTCTGGGAATGCAGGTAAAAATCAGAGAGATTTAAATCTGCAAGTCCCAGAAAGTATAAGAAAGTCTGTAAAAAGGATTAAGTAAATGAAATGTGTGGGATTTGGGGGTGCTTAGTTCTCTTCTGGAGTGTGTACTGTCTGATTATTATTCTTCTTCAGTACGTACCACTCCATTATTCCCTACTTCAGATGTTATTTTTTCTTGAGCAGAAACCAGGGGATGCAATTTTTGTTGAGCAGACTAACACCAATATTGGGGAGTTTCTTACAACAAATCTCTTAGAGCTCCTGTTCCAATACTCAGATGATTGTATTAGAGTTACAGCTTTCAAGGAAGCCTGAGGAGTAGGTCTTGCACCTTTTTCCATCTGATCTGAGAAGGACATGGCTTGACATGCCGTGGCACAGTGGTACTGGTCAGGCCTCTCCTCTCAGGAGAACTCCACAGAGTCATTTCACCCTTCAGCATGGCTGGGTCTATAAACCCTGGCTACTTCTTAATAATCAAGGAAAGCAAAGCCACCAAAAGCCAGCGTGCTTTGGGAAACGTAAAACTGATAAGCAATATGTACAGTGACAGCAGCAACAGACCATTCACTCATCCATTCCCCCAGCCCTGGGCCAGATAACAAGTTTACACGCAGTAACTCCATGCACATACACCCTACAACTACCACTGCAGGGCTTCCTTCCTGCCCTGGCAGACAACAAGGAAGCAGGAAAGTATGCTGGGACACTCCAGGGCATGATTAGTTGGTTGCATGTTCTGCGGAAAGCATAGCATACAGCAACCACTTGCCACAGCAACCTTAAGTATGGAGAATCAATTGCAGAAACAAACTGATTTTAATTAGAGAAGTACATGTCATTAGCAACTAAGCTATATCTAGACAATGTAAGAGAAAGGAAAAGCCTTTTTTAAAACGGTGGTTTGTTACTTCAATTAATTAGAGAGGTTAATAGGCATTATGGTCATATTCAGTTATTTAGCATATACTCATATTGTTATTTAGTGTGTCCTCAAGATCCACTTCACAGCAACTGAAGGGAAGAAACGGGCAAAAGGGTACCTAGATGCAGGTTTCTGATCCTAAACCCAACGTTAGATTGGCAACTATGGTCACCAGGAATAAAATTTGGTTGGCCTAATATAAGTGTGAACCTGTGAAATGCCCGTGTCTGACTTAGTCATCCTTAGGCTCACTTTATAGGTATTGGAGAAACATCGACACCTTCAGAGGAAAACACATCTCAACCTACAGCAGAAAACTAATTCTTTTTCTCTGTAAAGAAGACCAAGGTGACTTGCTCAGACTTAAATATTGAATTTCTACATCTTAAGTTAGAACTCAAGTGATCTTAACCAGCTACAGAGAACCGATGCTCGAGGCTGCTTATTCATTTCACCTAAAATGCCTCTGGATTTCTGTACTGCAGCCTCATAATGGCAACCAGAAGCTAAGATTTCCCTCTACTGGACAAGCAGTTTAACCACAGTTTAGACTCAGTGCTCTCTAGCCTAATGAATTGTTTTCTCTGCATGTGCCACAGCTTCAATAAAAGGGAAAAATATGGCCCCAGGTTATAGCTTAATGTACCAAACCTTGCTACTGAGGGGGGAGAGGCAACCAGTATCTTCTTTTTTTTTTTTTTTTTTTTT